>NC_133580.1:67403429-68004693 GCF_964106895.1 Numenius arquata
AAATGGCATCACCGTCCCATCTTGAATGAATTCCCATTCTGAACATCAGAAATGCCTCAGAAATACAAGTCCTGTGACATTGCCATAGCTGGAAATGTCTTATTCTGAGATAATTCCAAATATTGAATTTTTGGCTAGGAAAAAGAATACTGATAAATACAGACAAAGAATGTGACAGTATGTAGCTCTGTATTGTTTTGGCTGGAAAATGCTCTGTAATACCATCTCTTTTTTTATATCTGCTTTAATTATTTTTTGCTTTGAGCTCAAGCCTCTAATTTTTTGTACTTTGCATTAGAGACCATTAAATTCCAGATCACGGAATCACGGAATTCTCAGAGTTGGAAGGGACGTCTAGAGATCGTCTAGTCCAATTCCCCTGCTGAAGCAGGATTCCCCAGAGCACATTACTCAGGACTGCATCAAGGCGGGTCCTGAAAATCTCCAGAGAAGGGGACTCCACACCCTCCCTGGGCAGCCTGTTCCAGTGCTCTGTCACCCTCACCAGAAGGAAGTTCTTCCTCATATTTGAATGGAACTTCCTATGTTCCAGCTTGTGCCCGTTGCCTCTCGTCCTATCGCTGGGAACCACTGAAAAGAGTCCGGCTTCATCATCCTTCAACCCACCCTTTAGGTACTTGTGATGCCTAAATAATTTCCTTCTAAAATTCTTTTTGTACTGAATGGATCCTACCTTCTCAATAATAATTATATCATAGAGTTTCATTCCTGATCTCACATACGATTGACTAACTTTCTTTGCACATTCAGATAGATTTCAATGCAGTAACTGTTTTGCATATCTCCTCTATGGCTCATCTTTATTTCTGCAAGTAGTATCAGCCATGCAGACAGGAAAGATCTGCACAGTTTTATTCTTATCTCCTTTGATCCAGTAAGCTGTGTGATCCCCAGTGCATGTCTGTCAATCACCGTGTCTGAATCCAGCATCTCATCTTCTCTGTTGAACGGAGGCTATAGCACTAGCAGAAGATTTGCACAGTACTCAGTATGACTTTTTTATTTTAATTAGACTTTGATAATAAATTGAGGAAGAGGGCAGCAGACTGATAGCTGCAAAATATCCACTCCGAGGGCACCGTTCCAGCTATGAAATTGAAGATTTTTAAATTCATGAAAAGTAATAATTCCCCAGCTTTTCTTATGAGCTTCCTAATTGGTTCATAACCCTGCTGTAACAGTAACTTGCGATCTAATATCCTGTTTAGGCATTTCAGACATGAAAAAGAGGTCTCATAATTTTCATTAGTTTGTAGCACTTCTACCTTACCACCACACCAGCAACAGAGAGACCGATATTCTCCTGAATAAACATGTGCTGCAAATGAAATTATATCCTAGTGTCCCACTGCCTGCAAAGACAGTCTTAATTAACTAATATAAACTAGAATATACGCAATGCCAAAACACACAGTAGATGCAAGATTTCACATTTTCTGATGTTGGTGGACAGAACTCTGCCCCTTAAGCTCAAAAGCAGTTTTTCCTTAAGCTATTCAAAACTTATTTTTGCTCTACCTGTGGACTCTACCTGTCCATAGAATATTAAAGAAAATATGGTAGACTTTAAAGGAAGTGAGAAGTTGTGGATGTCCCATCCCTGGAGGTATTCAAGGCCAGGCTGGATGGGATTTTGAGCAACCTGATCTAGTGGAAGGTGTCCCTGCCCCTGGCAGGGGGGTTGGAACTCGATGATCTTTAAGGTCCCTTCCAACCCAAACCATTCTATGATTCTATATTAAGCAATTTAAATTCAAGATGCTATACGAGCTATTATAAGCGGTAGCTGGCCATGCCTGTACAGCCTTTAATGATGAGCTCCACATTTTTCTCTAGTGCTTTGACTCCTTCAAATGATTTATTTTAAACAGGGACGACTAGTCTTCAGAAAACTCATGTACTCCTGTTGTTTTTGAAGGTCAAACCCCAGAATAAATATTATTAATAACCAATTTAGATAATAAAATATAAGATATTTTTTTCTCTTAGGAAACTGGCAATGAAAAGCACCAGCACTGTTCACATTGACCTGTTCAGCCTTACTCCATAATGACCATGAATCATTATAATCAATACAAACTAAAAATAATTAATCACTTTAAGCAACAAAATATAATTGGCTGTATGGTTTTAGATAGAGAAAGCCATGAAAAAAATTCTGTTGAAACTAACTTTCATATATTCAAAACAAATTGATTTCAGATTTGTTACCTTCATGGAACTATTCCTCAGTTCTCTGTGTGTACACTTCTATTTAAATAGTCTCCAAACACAATGTCTTTTCTAAAAGAGCAGCACAAAGTTAATATTTTGCATTTTTCCCCATTTCTTCTGTTTGCTCTATCTATTGAACTCTTCACAAAAACTGCAGTGAATCTAGAACAATATATTCACAGACCACTTTTCCTTTTTTCACAGTTTTCACACACCCTTTTTTGCAGGTTTAGAGTCTTGTAACTGCAAGTATAATACATCCTCTTAATTAGGATGAAATTAATCATACATGTTGGTTTTTCAAGGGAGTATAAGAAAAACAAATTTCTCTCAGTTCAACTAATTAAACAATAATAATGTTGAAGCTTCTTTTTTACATACCATAAATATGTGAGTCTCTACATAAACTAGAACATATATGAATATATAATTAAAATATTAGATGAGATATGGATTGTGGTTAGCTTAGGCAATTGGTTAAGAAATAATATTATTAAGTATTATTCAGAGAAGGCTTCTTTATATATTCTAAAATCAAAGTATAAAATAAAAGTTTATGCATGATGAAAAGTAAGTAATTTTACATATGGTAGAAAGTTAGCTGTCTTCAGGCTCAAAAGACTGAAAATGAAAGAAAAATGCAAAGAATAGCTTAACTAGAGAACTTTTTCAGCTACAGAACTTGAGAAATATAATTAATATTGGTTAATAATCTTCACGGAGATCTTCTTTTTGATTTTATATATTTCTTCCACAACAGTTTTAAGAAACATCCCCCTTTGAGTCTGCAATTATGGAAAAGGTCACTGAGAGCAAATGTGTTTCCAATGACTTCCTACAAGCATAGATTACAAAGTGTTGGGGTTTTTTTAGGGTGATAAAGAAACTAAAAAAAAAACCAAAAAAACAAAAACACACACACACACACACAAAAAAACCCAAACAAACAAAAACCAAACTAACCAATATCAAAGTTAATTGATGGGCAAAATTTCTGTTTAGTTCAAAATCAGTATGAGTGAGGAGTGTGCTGCTACGGCAAAGAAAGCCCACAGGATGCTGGGTTGCCTCAACCTCTGCATCACTTCTGTATCTTTGCATCACCAGCAGAGATACAGAAGTCATTATCCCACTCTACTCAGCGCTGGTCAGGCCACACCTGGAACACTGTGTTCGGTTTTGGTCCCCACTATCCAAGAAAGATATGGACAGGCTGGAGAGAGTCCAGAGAAGGGCCACCAAGATTATCAAAGGACGGGGAAAGGCTGAGAGAATTGAGTTTGTTCAGCTTTGAGAAAAGAAGGCTCAGGGGAGACCTTATCACCATGTTCCAGTATTTCAAGGGTGGCTACAAAGAAGATGGAGACTCCCTTTTTACAAGGAGTCACATGGAAAAGATGAGGGCTAATGGGTACAAGTTACTCCTGGGGAGATTCCAATTGGACAGAAGATGAAAATTTTTCCCAATGAGAACAGTCAGCCACTTGAATAGTCTCCCAGGGAAGTGGTGGATTCCTAACATTGGACACTTTCAAGATTCAGCAGGACAGGGTGCTGGGCCATCTTGTCTACACAGTGCTTTTGCCAAGAAAGGTTGGACCAGATGATCCTTGATGTCCTTCCAGCCTGGTATTCTGTGATGCTATGATTCTACAAAATCAATGGCAGAATCCTACTACGTATGTTGCAGCCATGATTTCACACTTATAATTTGTTTGGTGCATAACCTTATCAAATTATGATCAGATTCACATCAGATCTATTTGCCTTTAATGATGTTTCTGCAGAGATCTGTTACTATAGGTACAAAATGAATGAGGTAAAAAAATAGTTGTAAGAAACTTTTGTATGCCATTTAAAGCAAAAAATACCCCAACCATTTATTTTAGAGCATAAGTTCTCATTTAGGAAACAACTACTATTCCATAGTTTGTGTGTGTTTGATTGTTTTTTGTTTGGTTTGTTTTGTGGGGTTTTTTTAATAGATGCTCTGTATAAGATCCAAGCAATCATTAAATGATAATCAGTGTCAGAAAATATTGCATAATAAATAATACATAATAAACTTATTTTAAACATCTATTTGAAACATTTAGAAGGAACTTCAGTTCTTCTAATTATTTTTTTTAATGTCCATGTAAATGATGTTATAAAAAAGAATTATGGTGGAGTTGCAGAACATCTGGAAATTTTTTGAGTGACAGATGATACACTTCCAATGGATGTTTATCTTATTTGCAAATGTCAACACCAACATCTAAAATGACAATATTTTAAGGAAGTTTAATTTTCATATACGTTAATTTCTAACAGCTTTACAAGATCAGTATTATGGAATTTTTTTTTTTAATGATTTTTCAAACCATTTTCATTTTTCATACAGTTTACTACCTGCAAAATTTTCAGAAGGAATAAATTCTTGTTTTTATTTGGAGTCTTCTCGTGAGATTTTTGGTATAATCTACATATGAATTACCATAGACCTACATTTCAATTTGGTAAGGGCCAGAGTGTATCTCATTTGCTTGTTTGAACCAAGTAAGTGATTTCCCAAATCACCAGAAACATATATGAATAAATGTGAATATTATAGATCTAAGTCATTTAAAAATCATATACTCAGGCTGTGGTTTATTATGCATGGGTAACAATACATCAAGACGATTATCTCATTTCTTCACTTGTTAGTTAAATGTGATTCATAAACGGCAATGGAAAACAAGTATTCTACAAATGAGCCCATTGTTCCATCCTTCCCCCTCATCACTTCAAACACTGTTGATTAAATACGTTGGTTTAGAAATCGTAAGCCATGTTAGTAAAATTTAGACATGTAAGGCAAACCGTTAGAATAAATAGAGGAGCTAAGTAAGTTCTAAGCAAACACAGTCCTACTCTAATTGCAAAGCACAGGGAAGGCTGTATCACAGGTATCGTTAGATGAGTAGAACTGTGTGCATGCACCTACACACAAAACAATCTGTAAAGGGGTCTACCTTACCTTATAACAATATAACAATAGCTATAGGACACAGCTGGCAGGTGGAAATTTAAAATCCTGTGTCATCTATTGCAGGAATCACCTATAGGATCATCCTATAGGAATCACCTATAGTTCTTCAGCACTATTGCATAGCAGGAATTGCTTCGGTGTGATTTGGATGAAAAAAAAAAGCCAAAGAGAATGGAATGAAAGGTGCCCAGGAGTAGTGCTTTAATCATCTGTATGTATTTGGGATGTTATTATTAAAGAGCATGCTGGATTTTTCTTTCTGATTCTTAAGGAGGTAAATTATCAGGTGACTTTTTTTTACTCTGAAGTAGAATGCTACAGGTTTTACAGACGGTCTACAGATGTTAATCTAAGCAAGTCTGAACTTTTTAGGTTATTACATCTCCAACAGTCAAAATAACTCCTTAACAGCTACATTCTGTTTCTCATAAGAAACTTTTTCATCCATCCAGAAATTGGATACAGTTCTTTTCCTCTTCCTTCCTGACCAAGCCATTTCAGTAGCCGAAGAAATTGTGTTTAAGTCTTTTACAGTCATTGGCTGTAAACTTGCCTGGTATAATTTCCCAAGTATTCACAATGGATCTTGCTAGATAATACAATTTCTTTTTGCTTTTTCAACTGATTCCAGCCTTTGTACTTCAAAACTCCTCAATAACCAGATCAAAATAAAGTGTCAATAAATCACTATTAAAAGTTCATATCAGTCACAGGGGAGAGGAAAAAATATGCTCACAGGATGCTATGTTTTTCCATACCAAACTTTCACACATCTTCCTTCATCCATTCATTCTCCTGCATCCTACAGAAGCAATAACAAATTAAGAGCATTTTTTACTTCAGCCAATTATTGCTTTTATTTTCATAGATTTTTATGATGTTCTACTAGATTTCTCGAGTAAAAGAGGGTTGATATGAATCACAAATTTGCTTTTATTGCTGATTTTCACCTATTAAATAATTAGTTGAAACAGCTGATATACTGTGTCACCAAGGAATAGCTGGTTTACATTCCACATATAAACGTTCTGTTTTTACGAAAATAAGTTAACATAATGTAGATATAGAAAAAAAAACCTCAGGATCCTAATGACATTTCAATGGCATATCCTAAGATGGAAGAAATAATACTTTTTGAAAGGAGCCAAATTTAGGTGACTTTGCCAATGGTAAATCAGAAGAATTTGTGAAGACAATTACATCTAATATAGTAGAATCCTTTGAAGTGTGAAGTTGTTCTTTTTAATATATTGCTTCAGTATATTGGTTTTGACTGTGGCACAGCATTTGAAAATAATTTTAAAGAAACCAGGTGGGGCGATAAGCAGTGAACTCTATATCTGACTAAATAGGTCAAACGACAAAAGGAACAGATGATGGAGTTTGAAATAATTTCTAAAATGGGTTCTGTAGCTGTTTGAAATATCAGGCTTTCTTTTTACATTTAAGGACACACTGACAAATACTGCTCTGACTTCTATCTCATTCAATGCAAAGACATGAATAAAATTACAGAGTATAAAAAACGAGATGGAATTTGTCCCTGTCATTGTTTGCATTCTGACACCTTTTTTTTTTTCCCTTTACCAAAAAACCTCAAAGGCTATATTTGAGCATAATAACATTTCAATAACACTGAAAGTGTGTACTTTAAACTAAGGTGTAATTTATGGTACATTTTAGAGAACAGCTACTGAGACCTGGGCGCAGTTCCAGTGCTGACATTGCAGAGCAATTGAAAGACATTGAACTATCACAGATGTTGTTTCTTTGCTACAAGTAACTAGTAGAAGATCTTTTAACTTCCAAGAAACTTCTTGAAGTGGTTAAGAGAGGTGTCCTAATAAGATTTGGTTTCTTAATAAAGCAGATTGTACTATTTGGAGGCATGTGATGGGCTATTGTTGAGCATTTAATGACTGTAGCACTTGGCAATGCAGTTACATGCAATACTGTACTTAATCCATTGCCTCATGCAGCATGTGTATAACTTTCAGTAATAAATCATAGCCTATCATAGCTAGGCATTCTTGTTATGGCCATATGAATCATAAAATCATAGAATCATAGAATGGTTAGGGTTGGAAGGGACCTTAAAGATCATCGAGTTCCAACCCGCCTGCCATGGGCAGGGACGTGTCCCACTAGACCAGGTTGCTCAAAGTCCTATTCAGCCTGGCCTTGAACACCTCCAGGGATGGGACATCCACAGCTTTTCTGGGTGACCTGTTCCAGTGTCTACCCACCCTCACAGCAAAGAATTTGTTCCTTATATCTTATCTAAATCTCCCCTCATCCAGTTTAAAACCATTACCTTGTCCTGTCACTACAGGTCATGGTAAAACGTCTCTGTCTTTTTATAAGCCCCATTTGTGTATTGAAAGGATGCAATAAGGTCTCCCCAGAGCCTTTTCTTCTCCAACAACCCCAACTGTCTCAGCCTGTTTTCATAGGAGAGGTTCTTCAATCCTCTGGTCATTCTTTTGACCTTCCTCTGGAGCTGCTGTAACAGATCCACATCTTTCTTCTGCTAGGGCCCCCAGAGCTGGACACAGTACTCCAGGTGGGGTCTCATCAGAACAGAGTAGAGGTGAAGAATCACCTCCCTCAACCTGCTGGCCACTTTTCTTTTGATGCAGCCCAAGATATGATTGGCCTTTTGGGCTGCAAGTGCTCATTGCTGGATCGTACCAAATTTTTGTCCACCGGTATCCCCAAGTCCTTCTCTGTGGGAATGCTCTCAATCCATTCATCACCCAATCTGTATTCATATTGGTGATTTTCTCGACACAGGTGCAAGATCTTGCACTGGCCTTGTTGAACTTCATGAAGGTAAAGGAAATTTAGAAAGGAATGGCAACCTTACGGAATTATTTTTTTTTAATTTGTTTTACATCCATTTTTGATTATGCATTTTAAAACTTTCCCTATGTAGATTATAGGCATTGCTGATACTAGCACACTTTAAGACTTTAATAACACCTTACAGTCACTTAAATCCACATGGTTATGATGCACAATTCCTTAACACAAAGCTCTAGAGAGACGTTTGAATTGCATCTTACTTCTAGGCCAATACATAGTTGCAGGCTAAAAGCTCCATCCTTGCTGCTCTGATCAGTCTGTAGCGTCACCAGAAAGCAAGACTAAAACTGTTGCAAACATTCCGACAAAATAATGTTGGAAGGTTTCCAGAAAGTATTTTCCAAAAGACAATTACTCCATCTCCTTCTGGACTGGTGGTCACCCAGAGAATGCCCTATACTCTGTATGACGTTAGCCAGTGATTCACTGGGTATTATCTATGCCCAGTGCATCACGGATTGTCGTCGGTATCCGATAGCAAACAACTAGAAATAACATAATGATTTTGTTACAGATTCCCGTGCCGTTTTTCTCTGCCTTCAGCTATGTTAAGAGGGTTGGCATAAGACTATATTTCTGTCCCATGTAGATTTGGAGTGGGATTGCATGACTCCCAGTGTTTTCTGCAGATCATGCCTGGGGTAATGAAAGAGTTGTCTCAGATTTAAAATGCTAACACACCAATCACTGACTGCCTGAGTAATCAGAAATAAAACAAAAGAAAAATTTAGAGAGATGATGCAGAGGTAAATGGGAAGAAGACTGAAATAGTACCAGTTGTATTCATGAAATGAGTTAGAGCCTGGTTGACTGTTTGCAAGAAAGTACTGGAATCCTGAACCCACTCTCATTTTAAGAGACAGTGGACTTTATGAGTTGACAATTGCGAGGTAGATCTTCAAATAATTGCTGTCTTTATTTTGGGCATCTTTGTGATAGTGAATGAGTATTTTTACCCAAATGATGAGTCAGGAATAAAAGTTACATATTTAAACTGATGAACTTTATGGCAATCAACATAATAGCTTTTTACTGGAACTGTATCAGAAGTAAATTGCTCTCATGATTCTCTCTGAACCAAATCCAAGAACAAATTCATTTTCTGTTGTGTTCCAAAAAATCCAGCCCTCTGCAGGGTACAGTACAGTGTGTAAAATTGCATAGTGGGTTTTGCACAGTTTTTTTTTTCAGACAGTGATTTAGAAAATTGATTTTTTTCTTCATTCTCTCTCCTTATCTCTTATGTTGTCTTTTAATTTCTCAAGTTGTACTTTCTCTGGTTTTTTTCTTTTTTTTTTCATATTACAGACCAAAGGATTCTGTGATCATTGAAAAAAGCAGCATATTTTACAGGCTTCTCTAATTTTCTTACTTTTATAGATTATATACATTTTTTTAAGAGTGACATTTTCACCACTAATCCTGAAGTTATTTTAAAGAACAAGAGCTAGTGTATAGATATTACTTAACAATTTTTGTGTAATTAAAAGCATTCAAAGGAAAAAAATACATATTATAAATTTATAGAGTGCTTTTGATGATAGCCAAGGTAAAATTATTACGATCAATTAGAGCGTACAAATTAAAATTCAGATAAAGCAAACTCACCAGCCTGTTTAGAATATAAAATCAAGAAGTAAAAAAGACAAGAAATCAACTCATGATCTAGATGACAGATGAATCAAATGCATTTCTTTGAAGTATATTATATCTACTGACCATAATTTCAAAAAATAGGTAATTTTTCTCATCTGTACTTGTCTAACATGGAAAATGTGCAAATGAGAGCTGCAGACATACCTTCAAATAATCCAGCTGTGACAGAATCAAAAGAATAATTTTGGTAAATTTACTTCCGGGAAAGCTCAGGAAGCACCATTTTCAACAGATATATTGGCAAGTTTGTTCCCTTCTTGCTCCCAATAACATTGTTTTTTTTTTTGAATGGACACTTTTCATCTATATCTTCTGCTCTTCTCCCCAAAAGATTTTAGGCAAAAGATTTTAGAGCTCTATGCTTTGTTAATCAATCTGACCCTATAAACAAGGCATAGTTGATTATCTTTTAGCATAATTAATTTGTTGGACTAAAATATCTAAATACATAGGTGAGATGTACATAACATTAGAAAAGTCATGTCTGCTAAGGTTTTTTTTTGCACTTGTTTAAAAACAGACATTTTAATCTTTGAGTGAAATACAGCCTGTATTAGCAGCTGAGGTACACTGGAAGCTCAGTTCAGAGGTTGTCTTGATGGAATCCGGCATGGTTCTCAATAACAAAAATAGATAAGAACTGACACCAAAAATGCTCTTTTTTTTTTTTTTATTTTTATTTTTTATATATATATATAGAGAGGGAAAACCCTTGTCCATGTTCATAGACTATAAAAGTGAAATCATTGTTTTACACCTGTTTGAGCTTGCTTTGCTTATATGGAACATAGAAACCTAACATGAGACAATGTTTATAGCACAGATCCTTTAACTTAAATCTTCTGAACCTATAAGGTGTAGAGAAAGTGGAAATAATGTCAAGATCTAGTTTGATCAAGTTCCTAATTTTGCAAAGCCACTGACCGTTAAATATCCATTAAAAATAAAATAAAATAAAATAAAATTAAAATAAAATAAAATAAAATAAAAAAACTAAATGGAGCAGTGCAATTCTAAAACTGTTTAAAAAGGAGAAGGAAAAGAGAATAAATAGAAGAGGAAAGTGGAAAAGAGGTCAAATTTTTATTTTCTTTGCCCAAACTTCCATTCATGTATACTATAAGAACCCTGAACTGGTAAAGAAGCCACTGGTAGCAAGAATAATTATTAAATATTTCAGTAAGAGGTCATTATTATTGCCTTTAAATATGCAAAGTTTCTTCCTGAAATATATCTTTCAACAATGTGGTTGCTAATTAAATTCTTTCATCAGCTGATTCAAATCCCAAAGAGGTGGTAAATCTGAGTGCAAAACTTGGGTAGATTGGACACCCACATAAAACTTATGAAACTGCAGAAGAATAAAAGCATGAACTTCTTAATAATCCATTGAATTCAGTGTCAGATAATACATAGGTAGAAAATTCTGCAACTCTAAAATAGCAAACAGCTAGGCGATTTCCCTCTAAATTTATTTATTGCTCAGTGGAAAGGTTTTCAGGGTATGTCAAGAGTTTCTTTCCAGTATTTTTTTCTGTCTAACATGATTTAACCAATTTTCATCAGTTGCTTAATGTAAGTGTAGCATATGCATAATTTCTATGGTCATGTGCACAGTATTCATACCAAGTCATGGCTGCTGCATATATATAATGAAGATGGTTGCAGTTACACAGTTTTAGTCAGAATTTTCTCTTAATATTTAATTTGCTGTGAAAGCAGAATTCTCCCTTGGAGATTCTGCTGTTTTCCTGGAAAGAACAATTTACTGCTTGCCCTGGATATTGAGCACTGTTCTTACTTTCCCTGGCTCAAGCAACTGTGGGTCTTCATTTACACACTTGCTGTTTGCCTATTCAACTGTCCACTTGGCAGTTTTTAGAGATATTTGCACAAAGCTCGTTTCAGTTCCTTGAAAAATTATCTTAGCATTATATGAAGGACCAGAAAGTGACTGGAAAAAATCAACATGATAAGTTGTGCTTGACTAAATGGATTCCTTTCTCCAATGTAACGACTTGCTCCATGTATAACAGTATATGTGGATGACATCTGCCTTGATTTTGGCAAGGTGTTTGACATGGTCTGCTGCAAAATCCTTCTTGATAAATTGATATGGACTGACAATAGGTGAAAAATTGACTCAACTGCCAAGCTCAAAGTTGAACTGGTGATCAGTCCCAAATGGAGCTTCTCACAGGTCAATATAGGGCTTGATACTGTTCAGTACCTGTGTAAACAATGTGGATGACAAGATTGAATGTCCTCCGATGAAATTTGTGAATGACACCAAACTGAGAGGAGAAGTAGATGTGCCAGAAGGAACAGCCACTATACAGCGAAGGCTTGGCAAGCTGAAAGACTGGGCTGCCAAAAATTTCATGAGGCTTAACAAAGATGAAAGTGAATCCTGTACCTGGGTCTTAATAAATAATCCCAAGCAAAATTACAGGCTACACTGTGACTGTCTAGGATGTGGTTCTGCTGAAAATGACCTTGGGATCCTGGTGGACAGCCAATTAAACATGAGTCAGCAGTGTTTCGTTACAGCAATAAAGTCAATCCTTGTCCTGAGCTGCATCAGCAAAAGTATAGTCAGCAGTTCAAGGGGTGTAATTATTCCCAACTCTACTCAGGATTTCCTGGGCTACCTCTAATATTGTGTCCAGTTTTGGCCCTACAAGTTCAAGAGAGACACTGAAAATTTGGAAAGAGTCTAACAGAGGGTCACTAAGTTGTTTATAAGGTTTGAGAATTTGACATACGAAGAAAAGTGGAAGAATTGGATTTGTTCACCCAAGGAAACAATGAGAACCACTCGGTCTTCAGGTATCTAAAAGACATTTATAGAAATGGAGGTACGCTCTTCACAAGGTTGCAGGTGATGAGAAGCAACAGGCACAAGTTCCTTCAGTGGAAATTCTACCTGGATATGAATTCTTCACTGTAGGAACAACCAAACATTGTAAAAAACTGTCAAAAAATGCAAGACTCAGCATGACAGAGCCCTGCATAACATGGCCTAGGGCTATGCTTTCAACAGATGGTTCGATGAAATGATGCCTAGAAGTCCCTTCCAGCCTAAACTTTTCTATTATTCTATGATTTCTACTAAATAAAAGCAAAACAAAATAGAGAGCTATTGTGTTTTAGTGACAGTATTCTTACAGTATGCTAAATTTTTTAAAAACCCAAACATTTCAGTTTTAAGGCTTAATGTAGAATTGCACTATTTATCTATACATAGAAAAAAATATATTTAGTCTCTGTTGAGCTTGTATAGGCTTTATTTTTGATACAAAGCTTTAATTTTCTCAGCTCATTACCCACTCATTCATATGAGTGTCCTTTGGTACTACTCTTACTGCTCATAGTTCTATAAGGCTATAAGCTGAAGGCCCTAAGAAGCATAGTTCCTTGCAAGGCTCAAATACATTAGAATGCCCATTTCTATCCCCGTGTTCCTTACATACAATTTCATTTCTAATCATAAATACTTCTTATTTTCCTTTTTAAAAAATGTATAAATATATGTAAATATTTACCATATTAAGTTTATCGGAGTATATGTATTTAAACAATTTAAAACTTCTTCATAAACTCCATCTTCTCAATCAAATTTGTGATTCTTTTCTGAATGTGTTTCAGTTTCTTTACATCATTGTCATATTGGTACTGCAGTCACTTTTAACAGTACTGTAGAAAAAATATGTGATCACTTCAGCTGGTGAAGATCAGCATAATGTAACGCTCTTCAAAACACCTCTGCTAGTTTACGTTAATGATGTTTCCTATCATTTAATTGGATCATCCCAGCTTCACCTTTGTATAGAATATCATTCAACCAGGATTTTTGGGGAAAAACAAACAAAGGCAACCAACCAAACAAAAAAGGAGTGAGATAAAAAGAAATCTAGAATGATACTTGTCCAACCTGATATAAATTGGTGTAGCTGCACAAACAAAAGGTAAGCAGCTATGTCATATTAGTTATACCCAAATAATATTTTCCTTGGACCACCTACGTTTGCTTATTGCACTCCCTGCAAAAATAATTGGTACTTTCACTAACTATTACCACTTATTTTACTAGTTATTTCTTTTAGACCACTCTACTACCTTACCTTGAATAATGAATGAAATATTTGGGATTTGTGTTTTGGAGAACCATTGCCTTCTAAATCACTCTTTAGATATCAAGTTTTGTCTATGGATCTTTTCAGTGTCTGGATCCATGATATGCAATTAATATCTAACTAGTTAATTTAAATCAAATTAAAATACGTTAACCACCAGAAAAAGTAAAATATTTTCATTTTTCATAAAATATACTCTGGTACATTGAATTACTTTTTTTGTAATAAAAAAATAACTTGCAAATATTCTCATCATTTGAAACATAATTGCAGGAGCAACTGTCCACCCAATGGGTGAAAATGGGAACATGGACAATCAAAACCCTTCAGAAAATATTACATTTGAAAGAAACATATTATCCAGAAAGTAATCTCAAACCCTTACTTAAGATTTGGCCTGGAGGCCTGGCTGTGATTTCTTTGGGTGGTTATTAATCGTCTGCATATACTTGTCAGGGAGTTAACTGCTATTTTATTTAGTAGTTAAATGTAACATACTCTTAATCAGTAAATGATAATTTTACTGTCTCCTGTAAATCTTACAGTCCATTTGGAAATATATGGCTCCATTTGCAATTTTATTTAATATGGAAGACTTGTAATTAGTGACGCTGCCCTAGCCCATTTCATTGTCTGGGCACTGGTAGCCCAATACAAGCACTACCCAAGATATTGTACCTAAAAAGAGGTCAATGGAAAAGAGACAAAATAATTTCTGGAAGGTTTTTCAAACAAATAGAAGAAAGATTTTAAATTGAGTAGTTTAAATCTTTAAACTGAGTAGTTTTTAAAATCTAACTATATTTTAATATGCTTGAGAACATCCTTCTTCACCCTGCAGTGAACATTGTAGTTTCTTGGTTTTTTCAGGTCAAATTTTCTGAGACTGTTGAAATATTGTTTTCAAGGTTTTAAAGGAAAGTTATCTTTAAATTAAAATCTGAATAACATATAACGCTGTCCCTCTACTTCTTTTGATTGATAGAAATATAAGTGTTTATAATGACTGAATATTAAAATATGCACTAGTATTGAAAATCATATTTATGCTTTTTTAAGAGCTGAAATCCTAGAAAACAGCATCCCCGCAATAATGAAAGCATTTTAATTTAATTCATGAAGTACACCATAAAAATTTCAACATTCTATTTTACAAAAGCAGTGAGTGTTAACATACTGACATTGCTGTGCTGAATACACTACAGTCTTATGAGATGGTAATTAGTGCTATGGTTGCAGTACCTGGCAGCTGAAGACGATTGCTGTGGCAAATTCATTGTTATGAACAAATAGTAACGTGCCTGGAAGGTCAATGTGAAATATTCTTTGAGTTTTCCTTGAAGAGAATATTCTGATATTTTCATCATTCATCCTGTGTTATGGAATAGAACAGGTCATAATTAAACTGAATACAAATTAAAAGAAAATTACCCATTTTAGCCATAAGATATTATTTTTTTTCTTGAAATCTCTGAAATTGTTTGCGCACAACAGTTTATTGCTCTAAGGTAGGGTACATTTGGATTAACCAAAGCACCAGCGTCTCCTACATGTAAAAATACCCTTTTCATAAAAAAAAAAAAAAAAAGCACAGAAGTGAGATGTTAAATAAAGAAGTTAAAAAATGAAAGCAGCTTACTGAACTTTTAAACAGTACTGACAGTAGTCACGCATTAATCTAGTCCTTTGTGTCTTTTTAGAGCCTCTCTCTTCCCAGACCAAAGGTTAGAAGGAATATTGTTAGAAGGAAAATTGATTTGAAATAACATGCACATCAACTGTAAATTTGCTTGAACAATTATTTTTCTCTTGAATCAAAAAGAAAGCTAAAATGTATTTTGAAGTCCTTCCTGAACCAAAATCAGAAATCAACATAACACCCTTGTCCAGTTACTGATTCAACTAAAAACTGACATCTCCTGGCAGGATCTGAATCAGCATGAAGCCTCTGTGTTTATGAAAGCCTGCAGAGCAGCCTCATGTTACACCGGCATTTTCATCCAAACATCATTCTCTCTGTTTTACTGTCAGATTTGCCATCATGTGCAGTGTGAACCTTCTCTTTCTTTACCTTAGCCTGGTATTGTGTAGGTTTTGATCCTGAGACCTTTAGGTAAAATATTCCAAGTGAGTTCTTACTCTTCTGCAAGGGACGGCTACCTTTGCTTCTGCCAGAAGATCCTGCAAAGGTTTGGTCAATCCAAACCATGCATTTTGATGAAGTAAAACCTCAGAATGGTTTTATCATTTGCACTGAAACAGGTCGCCCAGGGAAGTTGTGGATGCCCCATGCTCGGAAGTGTTGAAGACCAGGGTGGATGGGGCTTTGAGCAACCTGGTCTAGTGGGAGGTGTCCCTGTCCACGGCAGGGAGTTGGAACTGGATGGGCTTTAAAGTCCCTTCCAGCCTGAACCATTCTATGATTCTATGATCAAAGCAATTAAAAGAAATGGTGCTGATGTGAAATAGAACTCAGCCAGGCCAGCTTCAGTCAGAACCAACTTAAAGCAGTGCTGAAATGAAAAACTAGATAGGTTCAACTTTTTGAAATAAATACCTAAAACTCTCAAAAAGGTGGGAGGAAGTCTGTTCGAGAAAATCACTTTGAATACAAGTGTCTTGTTTGTATTAGTGAGACAGCAGAGTGCTTAGGGCACAGTAGTAAATTTAGACTGGTTGTAGTTTGCCTGATGGGGATGTTGGCATCTAAACCTCATTTGAAGCTCAAAGAAAGATCTCAGTTTTATTTTACAGAATTCCCTGCTTCCAAGTCCATTAGGCAGTCCTCTCAGGTTCCTAGTTTCCAAGGTTCCAAGGTACCGTGTGTCCTGAGGAGCTTGTTCTCCAAACTAGATTTTCATTGCAATTCAGATTTAGACAGACAGCTGCTTAAATACTATATAAATATCTCAAAAAGTTAAAAAAAAAAAAAAAAAAAGGAAAAATCAGATAACTTCATGAGTTATACTTTAAATTTTTAAATGCCATGTATTATAGTTTGGATAAAAGTCTGAGCATAAAGTCAAGCATATAAGGAGACGTAAATAAAATGATATTGACACATAGATATACTCCAGTAAATTTTTTTACTTGTCTGTCAACATTAAACCTACTTCTAAATAAAAGTACGCATCTTTATTTTGTATTTGGTGTACACAAATGTGAATCGATTTAAGATACCTATCTTTTGGAGTTGTGCCTATGACCTATGATATTGTACTGACATATGACCGGTGCTGTGCCATTAACCTGGTGGATATAGACTGAGAAAGCTACTTTGTATGTTTAATTTTTTTATTATCTTTATGCCACTTCCTTTTCCTCCTTGAGGTCACCTCATTCTGTTTCAGCCGTGGAATTTAATTTGCTAATTTTTTAATGCATATTGTACTAAATAATTTTATTGCAAGTACCCATAAAAAAGTGAATGCAATTTTGACAGTGAATTTGTGCATAATTTTGTGGGTGATTCACTATACACATAAGAAGAGAAAAGAGCACAAGAAGCTTTTATTTAGCTCAACAACTATTTTTACTGGAAAGTTTCTTTTTGCATAATTATTTTCTTTTAAGATGCTATATTGTTCCTTTATACCTTCCAAGTACAAGTCAAGGATGTTTTATTTTGAATGCAACAGTCTAATAGGGTGATGTCAAGGATAATATGTCAGGATACCACCGGGATTAAACTTGATATGGAAGAGCCTATTATTATGCCATTTTCTCATAAATGACTCAGTCTTTACCAAGTAAAACCAAAGACTGAAAGTTACCACTATTTAAAAGAAAGTCAAATAGTTGCAAATAATGATTTTCACTGAAATCATTAAAGTACAATCAGAAATGAATACTTTTCTTCAGAACATGAGGTTTTGCTGAAAAACAAATAAGAACAGTACATGTAGTTCCTTTATGAAATGTGTGGCCTTCATTAATCGATCGCAAAATTTTCAAACCTATAATCACTGAACTAAAGTAGGAAGTTTGATTCCTCAGAAGATAATCCCTGTGGTGTGACATCTGTGTGAAGGGAAAGGTAGGAAATAAAAGAACAGCAGAAAAGGTGAACATTTTCTTAGATTCCCACGTATCTTTTGCCATCTCCAATCTCCTGCTCACACTACTGTGTAGTAACATTAAAGATCTGTATATACTCTTAAGCAAACGCATTGACAGATTCTACAGGAAATGCCTTTTGACCAACCTTTACTCTAATCAGGAAATTAAATATATTTACAAGTGTTTGATGATAGTTATTGTAATGTCTTTCTTGCATGGGTTAACAACAACAAAAATAAAATAAAAAAAAAAAACACAAACCCCACAACAACAATAAAAACGCAACCAGTGAAAAAACAACAAAAAAAGAATTTAAAAAAAATTTCAGAGCCAGATTGTCAGTGCCTAGAGCTAGGAATGGAATTTCAAAAGCATTCAGCAGGAACCAATGCTATATAACTTGTTGCTGTGAACAGTGTTGAAAATCTGCCCTGAAGAATTTGCAATCACAGTTCCCTAAAGACTGATTCAAACTCAGGTGAAGTGTCACCTACTTGTTCAAGTAAAGCCAATGACACAGTGATACTAAGCGTGATGAAGATGAAGTTCCAGAACAGTTCCAGAAATTCCAAAATTTGATGAATACCATCAAAAAGCAATCAATAAAAAATTGATCATCATGATCTTCTTAATTCATAAAAAGAAAAAAAAATAAAATGAAAAATAGGGTTTAAGAATGGAAAGTTAGTGATATATACTATTAACAGTTCCTTCATGGTATAGTTTTTTATGACTATGATTGTATTTCAATTATTTTCTTTCTTGTAACACCTCTCGATATTCTCCCTTCTCTCTAACTCAGTATGATGTAAATTAAGGATCACTCCTTTTCTTTCTATTACTCTTGTAGTAATTTTTCTGCTTATAGACACAAAAGTGTCAAAAGTGGATATCTGATTTAGGACCACTTTCTGATCGACAAGAGCCATCCAGCCTCTTACTCCTTCTCTTTCAATAATTATTATATATATTCCCTATTCTTATTATTCTCATTGAAGCCCAGGGACCTGGACTGGAGTCCAGTGACATAAGTAGTCTTCTTAATTCCAATGTTTTATAATCCTTTGTGGATTCCACACCGTTCTTGTCCTTATTTAACCATTTGCCTCCACACCTTTATTGACACATTGCTATATGTGACCTATGTCAGTGAAATTGTCATTCACTGTAGAATACTTTCCTCAAAAGGTGATGAATACTTGGGAACTATTTATTTTTTTTTTTTTTTACCATATAAACTGAACTCTGATTCCAGAAGTGAGTTGTTGAAACCGTTTAATATTAAACCATAATTACACTTCTCTGCTGAAGTAAGAGTGTCAAATACGCAGTTGTACTGGTAAAATTATGTTTCTGTGCTTATGGGATACTGGTTTATCCATTTTTTTCTGTGTAGGCAATGCCTAATTAAATCAAACATCAGCTGAGTAATATCAATCCATGTTCAAATGGACATGATGACTCACATTACCATGACAAAAGCAGGCAAAATGCTTCTTTTCTAGGAAAATAAGGGAGCAGGTGCTCATCAAGTAAATGAATGGTAAATGCAGGATTTCGTTTAATTTATTCTGTGAAAGAAGCAGTAAATGTCCATTTCTTGCTCTCATTATCAGAGCATTTAACCAGTTCCAATACAATGGTACTGGGTTCTGAATAAACAATACCAATTCAGTTGGTGTTTGATTCTTGTTAGATTATATCACTCAATTGGTGTGACATTTTCTGCTGGGGTTTAGAGCAATTCCTATATATATAGATTTCCCCTTTCCTTCCCGATGTCTGTAGTCTCCTACTGATTTAATCCCTTTTAAGCTCTGTAGAATTTTTTCCAATAGCAAATAAACTGTTTTGTGTTCAAGTTTTCTGAACACCCAAATATTACTAGTGATTAGTTTTCTTTTTGACAGGGGTTTGAATTAAACTTTTGGATGGCTCATTAACTTAAGAAGCTTATTAAAATATTCCAGATAAACAAAGGGAACATTAGCTAATGACACAGTTTCCCTGTTCTAGTAAAAAATATCATTCTACTAAATGTTACCTTTTAGAAATGTAAATAAACAAGACTCTGTGAATTTAGTTTATTTCTCTCATAGAATTACAAAAATTAGTTACTTCCGCGGTGTTTCTAATTCTTTCTTTAGACTATGTCCAGATGGGTCCTCTGAGGACACCAGTAAATATCTGGGGATGGGCAAGGAAAGGGCCAGAAGCCAGAATTATGAAACAATATGATTTCAACTTCCCCATTGTACCCACTTGAAACATAATTAAAAGTTATCACCAGCAGAGAATCTTTGTTATCAGGCTCTTGGCAGCTCTTAGAAGTGAGGGCACCCGCGTATTGCATTAGAGGCACTGGTTGTTCACCACCTGGTCAGAGACAGATGATCTGGTCTTCAAATCATGCAGTATGTTGTTGGTCTGTGGAGGTTTTCTTTAGTAAACCATAAAGGCGGCATTTTTATTGATTTTTTTAGCACTAGCATTATTAGTGGTTAGACTGTATTGAATATTTACATCATAATTCAAAGTATTTAGGATGAAAAATTGCCAAAATATCTGTAAAGGTTAGTATATGCTCTCACAACAGTCCGATGAAGTTTTGAAATATTAAAAAGAGAAGAGAAAACTTTTTTCAATAAACGTGAAAGTACTTGCTCTCTACAACTACCCGAAAGGAGGTTGTAGCGAGGTGGGTGGCGGTTTCTTCTCCCAAGGAATAGGTGATAAGACAAGAGGAAAGGGTCTCAGGTTGCACCAGGGGGGTTTAGGATGGATATTAGGAAAAATTTCTTTAGCAAAAGGGTCATCAAACATTGGAATGGGTTGCCGAGGGAAGTGGTGGAGTCACCATCCCTGGAGGTATTTAAAAGCCGGGCAGACATGATGCTGAAGGACATGGTTTAGTGGTGGTTTTGGCAGTGTTAGGTTAACAGTTAGACTTAGATGTTCTTTGAGGTCCCTTCCAAAATAGACAATTTTATGGTTTGACTTTTATCAATATATTCCAAAAATCATGAGAATCATACTGTGGTGATCCCTCTCTACCTTTAAGTCACCATATTTTACCAGAAGTTACTGCAATATAAAATGCATGATTGTTTTTGGCCTTTTTTTCCCCCCATCAAAACAACTTCTAAGCAAAACTGTGACACAGAACATGGTAATGAATTAGCTGGGTGATAATTTATTGTATCAAGTGGAACCTGATCTGCATGAGAAACATTTCCCTTTTATTATCTCTAAAATTTCTTATGTTCACATGTGTTCAGCAGAGAGTAAACCAGTATAACTTCACTGGAGTTGCATATATTTTATGGTAAGACATAATAAAGCTCCAAACAGTTTAGGTAGATTGAATAAACACTAAAACGTGAACTCTTTTCCCAACTGAAAGACAAGATCTACCAGGAGAGTGACTTCTGTTCTTTGTCATAGTACTGTGAAGGATCCACTTAAACTTGTTGATAAAAAGAAAAGCTCATATTAATTAATCTAGTCTACAAGAAAAACACATCTACCTAACTCATAGGTATTGAGATATATAATAAATAAAAAAAACTATGATTGCTTTATATTTGCTTTTTGCTTTATTTAGAAGGCAAATAAACCTGATCTTGTTCAATGTGATTTTTTATCTTTCCTAAAACAGAAGAATTTTGCAGGTTAGAGACAGAGATTTGAATTATGAATCATTTTCGGTTAGCTCCTGCTGAGTACCATTTCCTTTGTTACCTACGCTCCTAAATATCTGAGATATACCCTTCTGCTATGCAGGAAATGTCACAAATATTTTGTGACACAAAATCACAAATATTTTGGACTTAGTTCAGCAATTGGCCTCTAATTTTGTTAAAATAACAAATGTCATTGTTAATTCCTTGGCATCTCCTCAGATGATCTGTTCTGTCTTGTCCAGGAAACCACTCTATTTAGGTTTGTTACATTGTTCAGCTAATTCAGTATAATGATTCTTCTTGATATTATTTAATGTGTTATAAATGTTTTGTCAGGGAAGGACTAGGAACATAGTATATTAGCATTATAATTCCTGACAGAATATTAAGAATTAAAATAAAAAATTCTCATACTGCTGTGCTTGCAATAAATATTGCATGAATACTCAATATAAGAGAACCACCCATTCAAACTTAATATGCTTCTGGAATCGTGGGAAAATGAAGTTCATAGATTCATAGATTCATAGATTGGTCCAGGCCGGAAGGGACCTCCAAAGGTCATCTAGTCCAACCTCCCCGCAGTCAGCAGGGACACCCCCAGCTAGACCAGGTTGCCCAGGGCCTCGTCGAGCTTCACCTTGAATATCTCAAGGGAAGGGGCCTCAACCACCTCCCTGGGCAACCTGTTCCAGTGTTCCACCACCCTCATGGTAAAGAACTTTTTCCTAATATCCAATCTAAATCTCCCCTTCTCCAACTTAAAACCATTGCCCCTCGTCCTGTCACTGCAGGCCTTTGTAAACAGACCCTCCCCAGCCTTCCTGTAGGCCCCCCTCAGGTACTGGAAGGCCGCTATGAGATCTCCCCGGAGCCTCCTTTTCTCCAAGCTGAACAACCCCAGCTCCCTCAGTCTGTCCTCATAGGAGAGGTGCTCCAGCCCCCTGATCATTTTGGTGGCCCTCCTCTGGAGCCGCTCCATCAGGTCCATGTCCTTTCTATATTGAGGGCTCCAGACCTGCACACAGTACTCCAGGGGAAGTCTCACCAGAGCAAAGTGGCAGAATCACCTCTCTGGATCTGCTGGCAATACTTCTTTTGATGCAGCCCAGGATGGGATTGGCCTTCTGGGCTGCGAGAGCACATTGCCTGCTCATGTCCAGCTTCTCCTCCATCAGCACCCCCAAGTCCCTTTCCTCAGGGCTGCTTTCTAATACCTCATCCCCCAGTCTGTATTTATACTGAGGATTGTTTCTTCCCAGGTGCAGAATCCTGCACTTGCTTTTGTTGAACCTCATGAGGTTCATCTGGGCCCACCTCTCCAGCCTGTCCAGGTCAAGTTGCTCCCAGGGAAAGTTGTAAGAGTTTACTCTGTGGATAAATTAATAAAAAGAAAAAAAAAATCAAAAAAAAAAAAAAACAACCAAAAAAACCCAAGCCCCAAACCAACATATTTCCTTGGGAATTAATGAGCAGCTTTGCCTCAAGCAAACTAACTCTCCGAAATGGTGATTAGTTCATTAATCCCCAGGAAATGCCCTGGGCACGGTTTCTTAACTATATAAGTATTTCTAACTCACATCAGGAGCAAAAATAGTCTCACTTCATAGGGTTAACATAATTCCAAGCATTGTTAATCTATAATTGCTTAAAATAAGTGTATATGTGTATATAATCCTAATAATATACTATGTCACAATATTTCCATACAGAAATAAAAAAAAAATAAATACCTATAAAAGCAATTTCCTACTTTACATCAAAAATAGAAAATAATGAAAATTAATAATGGTGTTATTAACCCTTATTTTATGTCTTGAGAGTACTTTGCAGACAATTAATTACTATGAGTAAGGTCTTGGTGACAGTAGTGATAAAAGTGAAGTGGTTTATTCAAAGGCAAATATCAATTCACTTGAAAAATTCATCTTGGTACTAACATAAGTGATTCCCTCATCAAAGAGATACTGGGCTTGTCTCCAGAATTAACGTTATCAATTTTTGTAGAACACAAGGGCAATTTCAAAGAAATACTGCACTTCAAAGCTGTTTTTCTTCTCATTCTTGCTTCTTGGTATTGTAGGTCCAACATAATTCTATTTGTTAGAAAATTCCAGTGAAAAGTTACCTGTGAGAACTATCAGTTTCCTGTTTAGGGTTTCTCAGCTTGGAGAGGGACTGGTAAACAATTAATACAGTCTCAATATCCACTTTAGATAAAGGAATTTAACCTTCAGCACACATATTGAATATGTCTTCCTCCAACATTTTTCCATTGGAAGTCCTACGGCATTCTCTGTTAAATAGTTTCAATATTTTATATCCTAAAACTCCCTTTGTCTATTTTTCTACAGGGGTTTTGAGTTTAAAGACGTTCAGCTGAAGAACTTTCTTTGTTTCTGATTCTAAGGAGAGTGTATTTAGTCCTAGCGATTTCTTCTTCAAATTCATTGTGTTAGGCAAGGGACAGCAATAATACATGAGCTTCCAGTTTGCCTTTTTGACCAGACTCAGAGTAAAAAACATCTCAGACAATATTGGGTTTGAGGCATGGCAGTAATTATACTAGTGGGATTTTGGTCATGCAATTTGAAGAAATGAACTGATAGAAAATATTCAGAGACTCATCTGAGGGTCTCCCAAAATGTCAAGTTTATTCTAATCTTATTTCTGTGCAATTATTGCATATGCTTCAAATCAGCAACAGATCTTTGTTTCTACCCCATGCTGTTTGTCCATTTCTGCATTTGTTTCCTCATTGGACTGTAAAACTTGTTTGATTGTTGCCCTATTAATCCAAGCATTTCTAAAGCCTGAAACTTTTGAATGTCTGCCAAATTGAAGCTCTATTCTCTTGATGCCTTTCGCTAGCAGAAGAAAGAAAAAACCTAATCTCCTTTCTCAAAGCTGGATTGAGAACGTAGACTCTCAAAAATTAAAGATGACAAACCAGAAGGGGGTTTTCTCTGGGCAGTGCTGATGAGACCCACGGTACAAGACTCAAAAAGTGAATCATTCTGTTCTCTCATTTAATAAAACAAGTCAATTTATAATATAAATTGTGCAATGTACAATATAAACCAGGAGCACCCTCCTGTGATTTGGATTTGGTACTCTATTGTTCTCATCTTGTCTAAATTCACCAATCAGCAACACATACTTGTGCACATATGTTTTACCTATGCATGCATATCTTTCCTAGATGAGTAGAACTAAGAAAAAAAACAAAATAAAACCACTGCTGAACTGAATGTACCTTTCTAAAAAGGGTATAAAACCATAGTATCAGCAGAAAACAGAAGTTGGCTGAAAACTGTCTTTTTTTAACGTTGTACTTGTTGAATAAATCCTATTTAACAGTAAATTGCTATGAATCACAAAGATGCTGAGTCTCTTGGTGTCTTGTGAGAATTTTATGTATTTTTATTTCTTTTTTTTTTTTTTTCAGAGACAATGGACAATTTTTTCTGTGTGTTGAGTTAGCTGTTTCCTCTAAACCATTACATGAAATTTTCAGGCTCCAGGTTTTACAATGTGGAGGCTGAAAAGAGCCAATTACAACTGTCAATTATTCTAGAATATATCCAGATTAATTACAGTATAACTTAGAGTAGAATTTAGTCTTAAAATCCCATAGATGTGAGTAACATGTTCTTATTTCTCATGGATTTGAATAGATTTTAAAAATATCCCTGAATTTTCTGAAAACAGTACTTTTTTAAACAGATGACCGATGACCATTAGAAGTCCATACTAACAAAACCAGTATGAACTATGATGAATAACAATGTATTACTTAATGATAAATGGTCCTGTAAACGAAACCACATGCTATAAGGTATTAGAATAGAATAAATGAAACCAGAGTGCTCATATGGGTTTTTTCCCTGAACCGTTAACGAAGCATTGCTATGTTCTGCCCTGACAGAAACTGTTGACGATAAAAGGTTTGTTTATTCTGCTCCTGAGCTACACAAATTTGAATGCCAACAAATTCCTTTTTAGAGGGATAGAGCATTATTTTACTTTTCCCATGACTGGCTCACAGCTCTGATTACAGACAAAATATATCCCCTGTTGGAAGATTCAAAGGCATATATTCCAAAATCAAACCTCAGGACAACAGAAATCTTTCACTGTCAGAAAAGTAACAGTCACTTTCTCAAAAGAGAAAAGAAAAATGTTAAAAATGGGAAAAAAAAATTAGTATTTCCCTATATGCATAGGTAAACAAGGAGATGTATAATTGTAACAGTTCCAGGAAAAAACATTTTGCATCCTTCATTTATTTGTGAGTATCACTTTAAATGCTGCAGAATCTTAACAATAGTACAATAAAAAAAGGTTGCTATTGGAAAATTTTTATATTAATTTTATTTCTTTCTAGAATCAGAACAGATCTGCTATCTGAATTCTCTATTTTTAGATGTTCACAGAAGAAGCATACAGCAATAAATGCTTAGAGGGTGTAGGTTTAGCTTTGTGGGGAAAAAAAATCAGTGATCATAAAAGACATACTGTCATCCACTTTAGGAAGGCTCTTACTTCTGGAACGTTACTGACTGTGCTTTTTATACATGTTTTGATATTTCAAGATGAATTATGTCAAATTATCTACACCACTTAAATTTATAGTTTATT
Organism: Numenius arquata; assembly: GCF_964106895.1. NCBI lineage: Eukaryota > Metazoa > Chordata > Aves > Charadriiformes > Scolopacidae > Numenius > Numenius arquata. The sequence goes on from NC_133580.1 coordinate 67,429,718, forward strand.
ACGTAAATTAAGGAACACCGGTTCTCAAAAAAAAAAAAAAAAGTAACTGTAAAATAAGAAAGAAAAAAGTATGTTTCATATCAATTAGAATTGTGTGAATATTAAAATGCTTCTAACTTTAACCCAGTTCTTTTGCCAGTCACTGAAGTCATTCACAAATTGAGACCTTCAAAGAGATGATGCCACAGAAGTTAACTATTTGATACAGTAATTCCCCAGGGGCCAGGAATGGAGTGGCGTGGGCTCCCCCAGGGTGGGCAGGGGTGGTTGGGGTCAGGATCAGTCCCAGTGAGGGGAACTGGGGTCAGACACCATGCTGGGATGTCCAGGCTGGGCTGTGGGGATACGGCTGGGCTGGGACGTTAGTCCACAGGTTGCATAGCTCCCCCTTAATCACCTGTGAAACGCATCCATCCCTCGTGCTACTCTCCGTAATTTTTGTCAGATCTCATTTTCTTATTTGTTATGTTTAGAAGTTTCTCATGTCATCTGCCGAAGTTTCTCACAGTCTCTTCAGTTAGCTAAACCTCAGGCCAGGTTATAAAAATGATAACACCATTTTAGCATGGTATCTATGTCTAAAAAATATTGTAGCAAAATACAGATGCCAAAGACTGCTTTCTCAAGCAGCCCTAGAGCTACCTCTACCTTATTTTTTTTTTCATATGGAATTTCTATTTGGAAATTCTGAACATGTTGTTTTCTCATACCCAGATCAAATCCTAACATTTTGCAAAACTTAAATTATGCCATTTGAAACACGACAATTACAGGCATAATGTGCCATGAGCAAAGTCACATTTATGCTTAGCCAAATGAGGATCTCACCAGGTGACAAAGTACCAACCGTCCTAATTATTTCAGTAAAGATGCCCATGTTATGATTCTGCAGAGCAAGGTTTTTTCTGCTTCTACTATCACAGAAAAGAAATGGCTTGGAAGCTATGGAGCAGCTCCTCCCAGCTGCTGCCCACATCCTTTGCAATATAAGGAACTGCAGGTGTCAGAAACCTCCTTTGGCTGCAAGCATCTCTGCCCCCCCATATTTCTTCACAAGCTCAACGTAAAAAGTTGTTCTGATACTATTGCAAAACTGAGTTGCTCCATTCCAACAATGAGGACAATGAAAGTCCTTTAAGGTGACAAAATGGAACTATTTTACAGTATTTAGAATCCTTGAGTTGGCTCAGCCTGTCAAGATGTGTTGTTTTTGTTTTTTATTTGATTGCTAAGTGCAAAGAGACCTTAAACCCCTGGATCCAAATAGAGGAAAACTCTCTGGTGAAGGGAAGAAAACAACCATTTTTATAAGGATTATTTCACAAAATTGGGACAGGTCTCAAGGTGCAGAGGATGCTTAAAGTAGAAGTCCTCAGCAGGAAAATTCTGGAGTTTCTGGTAAGTATGAATAATAAAAGTGAGATGAAAACAGGCTGCTTAAATTTAGACAGCTTCTGCTGGAACGTCAAAAGTAGGACAGAATGATATAGGTGCAAAAGTAAGTTTGCCCCTTAACTGTCCCTTCTACACTCTTCACTGTTCTTCTTAGAAGTACAGAACAGACTTCTTGTTTAGATACCCACAGATAAATAGTAATAACATAATATTTTTCTGTTTAAGTAATACTGCATGATGATAAATTTCCACAATTTTGACCTGTGGGATGGTTTATGCTCCTGAGGGCTCTCAGGAATCGATGATTCCTTGGCTCTACAACTAACTCTATGGAGTTGTTAGTGCTTCTAAGAACATGTAAAAGATGAGTTTTAATTTTTTCAACTATAGTGAAATAAGAATGTCAGCAATTTAGATTGTTATCAATAAAATATGTTGGTTAGTAGTTTAGCATTAACATCGGTACTGATAGAAACCCTGCCTGTATATGACTCCAAACAATCTCTTACCCTTTCATTTCATTTTCAGTTAGGAACTGGATTATATGGCTTGGTTTTCCATCTTGAAACAGGTCCAGAAATGGTCTGAGGTGCCGAAAAGAGTGGTAATTCCTACCTATGACCAAACGTGGTTAAAAAACAGAATACAAAAAACTTAGCATCTTGGAGAAAGATCAATGAGCTGATGACCATCTTCTTGACATGAGCTGAAGCAACTACTAACAATTTTTTGGCATTCAGAAAATAACCTTGACCTGATAAAGCATCAATGTGTATCACCCACTACTACCATCTCTCATTGTTCCCCTTGCTATGTATGCTGAGCTAGGTACTGCTCACCTGAGAGTACACAGTGGTTCAGAATTACATCAATCCTGGTTTAAATGCTACTCTCTATATGCACAGAATAGAGGACCTTTAAGGTCCTCTTCGATACTGGTTTGACAAAGGGTGGGGTTTGTGGAGCTTACTTTATTGTTTCTTTATATCTAATTTATCCAAAGCCCATAAAAGGTTACAAGAGATGCAAAGGTAGAAAGACTATTGAGATGTTCTGGCCCAGTTCTTGCTTAATCCGGCTGCATCAAGATTTTCAAGCAGTATTCCATAAAGAAACTTGGTATCTGGCTATCTTGCCTCCTTGGTAGATTCTAATATTCTACAGTTCAACCTTACTCCAGCAGCAAATAAAGTTTCCTTGCTGTCTTTCTGTTGAATCATGGTCTGTGCTCCCTTTACTTGCAAATCTTTTTTGGCTTGGAATCAAAACAGTGACAGTCCTCCCATCAGAGAGAACATGCAGTTTCCTCTAAGACCTCTCAAGCATGTCTAGTTATTTCAATTGTAATCATTTCTGCACGTGCAACATCTGATATGAAGAAGTAATTTATCACTGAAAATTAACATCTTGGGGTTTTTTTGTTGAATTTGGCGTTTTTTTGCAAACCTTCATCTTCAAGCCCACACACCACACACCCAAAGGGTCCAAGGTAAGGACTGCAGAATCATAAATCTCAAAAATCCCTTAAACATCAGGTTCTTGTTTCTCAATCCATGTTAGAAATATATCTTGGAATAAAATGCTCTCTAGCAGTCTACAGCTGTGGGTTGTTGCAAATCCTGCCAACCAATTTGGTAAGAAATAAGCAAGAAAGTTACAAAAGAGATTGTTTCATGGGAAAAAGCAGCCCAACTCAAGCTGCCATTGTAACACCCAAAATTAACAAGTCAGAACTAACTGTAAATTGTTAACATTAGGATCTTGCAAAAAGTTAAATTTCTGTAAGCCTATTTGGTCATGTAACACAAAGTTCTACACAAAAAAAGGCATGCGTAAGTGCACCAAGATATGCACACCCTTATACATACACAACAGAAAACTTGCTAAATTTGAGCCAAATTTTATAAACAATTTCTACATATAAACTATGATTCTATCATTTTTTCATTTCATTTTTTCTATGATTACCATGTTTATATATTTCTAGAATAGAAAAAGAAGTGAAAATTTAAACCAGTTCTGTTTCTCAAAAGACAAAATAAGATGAAAAAAAATCCCAATTTTTCAATCAGTACAAAAATAGGGAGGTTAAAACTAAAAGTCCCTTTTATTCACCTCTTTTCCAATAACATGAACAGGATCTGTCTTTATCTTCCCCAGTTCTAGAACAAAGCGTGAGTTCATATATTAACCACAGCAGGTTTTGCACTCTGTCCTTACACTGACTTCAGATTTTAGGCTATGATTAGACCTCTGCAACACACTAACACTGCAGTTGCTGAAAGAGAGATTAAGTAATTCATTAACTGTGGTTTCAAAGAGTGGGTGTCTAATTTTTGTAATCTTCTTAAGTATAAAGAAACAGAAGTCCAGTTTCAGAAATGCTGCCTTTCTTTGACAAATAGGCATTCTGTCTTACAAGGTCTTGATGTACATTCATTTAACAAGCAAGGCAGAACTCATCACCACAAAACAACCAAGAAAACATTCAGACAGTTGAAATCTTTGTTTTATTTACTATTTTTTTTGGAAAGTCCAGTTCCAAATATTGTGCTAACTGGGATCTATTAACCTTTTCCAGAAGGGAATTCATATAATATAGAGAACGAAGGACTTTATATCAGTAAGAATTTTCTTTCAAGAAAATATTCAATGAAATATCTCAATATTTTTTTATTTAAAAAATAATTTAAATATGTAAATAACTAAATCTATTATAACTTTCCCAAGATTTTCTATTTGCTAAAACACTAAAAAACAATGAGAAAGTTCTCACATTGTAAACTCTAGAGAATACACAATTGAAGCACAGGTGCTACGCCTATGCCATATGTAAAGTAGCATAGAAATAACATACATATTAATATGTTAAAATGCAAAATTCCATCCCCCATTTGTCCTATCACCAACATTTCGTACTTGCTATGCTGTGGAAAAGTCATACATTCAAGTGTTCAAGTGCCTTTGTAAGTGCCATTTTCCCACATTCTCACATAGGCGAGCTTTTATGTGAGAGGCATTATACTTTATGTTTGATATGCAAGGTGTATTGTTGTTATTGATCAGACCACACAAGGTGCAAGAAAATGGAGTCTTCAAAGCTCTATCAGCACATAATTGCGATAACGGTTATCTATACTGTAAGCAATTCCTGTAGTTTGGTATTTCAGCCTTCACCCACATGAGTAACCTTGCATACTGAGAAGATGATTAAAAAGTGCCGAAAATCCTCTGGTTTTCATAACAATAAACAAAGAATAACACTTTCTTTTTGCCAGTGTTATCATATAATGAAAGCACTACACACTAAACTTGTCCAGAAAGCACTACATGTGCAATTTTTATGGTTTATTTATTTAAAAAGTTAAAGCCATATTTTCAGCCCAGAACAAGGAAACACAATTTTTTATATGTGAGTTTAAGGAAAACAAGTATTAGCATATCTAATTGAATAGATACAGACGTCAGAAGGCTCTGCTTTGACTACTTTCTCCAAGTGGGAAATTACATTTAGTGGCTTCTAAAAAAAGGATATTTTACAGTGATGTTAGAAGTCATTTAAAATATACTTATTAACACCAGAAGATGAGTTTTTTGGTTTCATTATGTCCCAGCACAGACCTACAGTAGATTATCCAATGTCCTGCTGGGTTAACAGAATTCTTTGTCCGTTGTGGGACTGTAGGTTTCATGCTCCAGTTTCTATCACTAAGGGTTCTGTGTGACGCCTTGATCGAAAAGCACACATAATTAAAAGAAGTCACCCACCCCTGTCACATATGCCACGTTGAGTTTCATAATTCTACAATGCCCTTGGGCACACAGCAGGGATTACTCTTCAGAACCCCATGTCCTCTATGTTATTGCTTATCTAATAAGTAACATCGGTGCTGAATTCTGCTCCAGGCTGCTTTACAACAGAGAGCTAACATTTCACCACAAAGGCAAAGTGGCATATCCTGAGTTAACAATAGTCATTCCTAAAGAAGGTAGCTATTTCCTTCATCCATTCTCATGCAAACAACAGTAGGCATGTTGTTATCACTGGTCTTTGTGGTGCTGTAAAAATCTGTAGATACTAAGGCAAAATTTATTGAAATATAAATAGTAATAAAATAGTGCATTTTTCTATTTATCAAAACAGAACCTGAAGCCCTGAACCATATGTCTCCCTCAACACCACCACATCTACTTAGTTTGCCAAAACCCTTCGGATAAAACCAGAAAGAAAATGTGTTTTTGTAGTTGTGATATAGGAAAAGGTGTTTTGATATCGAACACAAATATATGGTAATGATTGCAAAATTTTCTTCTGGAAAGTTCACTGTGCACATTTCAGAATGAAAAGTTGGACAAAATTCTAAAAGATATTAAAGGGTTAGAAAAACAAAATAAACAGTTCCCTTGTTTACCACAGCTCTCCTTTAACCATACATCAGGCTATGACCTTAAAAGTTTTTAGGGACCCAAAGAGTTTTGCAAAGTCACCTAGGATTGGAGCTACAAGAAGATGCAGTTTCTGGGTCTAAATTCCCTGATCATGTTTTTGCTTACTTCTAAAACATAAATTTGTTTAATATTAATTCATTAAACACAACCTTGAAGGGTTTGAAGTTTTCTGGGAAACAAAAATTCAACTTTAAGCCACAAATAGAATTCTAAAGACTTGAACAATGAGATGACCAGACTCAAATGAAGTCTCTCATGTAAATACTTTGAGCTTGCCTGGCTTGAAGTTAATTTATATACAAATGTGCTGACTCCTGTCTTAATGTACTCTATAAGCTGATTGTTATTTGGGGGTAAGAAAGGCACAGAGTGCCCAGCCTTTTCCATTGGTATTATCACTAGATTCCTTGCCCCACTGAGCACCAGGCCCATCCTTCCTTCTCCTGACAATGTGTCGTGGATAGAAGCGATGTACTTTGTTTGTAGAGAGAAGCAGCAATACATTTATTGATATGAAACAGGGATTTAACAAAGTTTGATGGTAAATGTGGAACTGTTTTAACAAGATCTGATGGCCAGGCATACGGTTATTTACTGCACAGAGGACAGAGCCAGACAGAACTGTCAGGGAGACCCTCCTGTTGAGTCATGAGGTTCAGAAAGGACCCCCTTGTTTTCTAAAATCCTTCTCAGAGAGGAAGGCGGGTGCAGCTGGATCCAATCCTAGTCCCAGACTTAGTCAACAATGTTTAAAGTACTATATATGCAAAATCAATCCTTTATATCACTTAGCTAAGGTTTCAAAGTTTAGCATGCTATTAGCAACTTACCTAGGATCTGTTGCAGCAAGGAATCTCTGAATCTCAAAAGTAGATGTAACCTTGAGTGGCATCTCTGCTCAAGGGGAGATCCTTGTACGCAGATGCTGCTGTGCAGGAGAGCTCAAAGGGCTCTTGGGCTGTTCAGTATTTATGGGGGTAAGATGATTGACCTATAGTCATATTTGCATACTGACCACAATATCAACATTGCTCAAGTTAGCCCTTGGCTATTGTGTTGTTATCTGTCTCACCGAAACCATGTTGAGTCCGGTGCAGCCATCACGACTAGATGCACCCGTTGTGAGCACCACGGGTGGTTACCACTTGGGCAGAGTTACGGAAGATAAAGGTCAGGTTGGGGCCTGGGAAGGGGGAGCACACCATCACACAATGTACTTAGAGAAACCTTTCTTACTGCCCTTCACTTCCATCGCTAGTTCCAGCTCCAGCTGAGCATTGGCTTTCCTGTGTCCATTCCTACATGAGCAGGCAATGTCTTTGCCTTCCTCCCATCTAGCCTAACCTCCCTTCCACCATCTGTCCCCACTTCCTTTTTGTGTTTGAGCTCAGCATTCATCTATGCTGACCTTCCCCCACACTTGCCTGGCAAGAACAGACCATTCTTGTGCCCTGAAGAGGTTGTCCTAAAAGATCAACCAGCATTTGCACTTGGCAACAATTCATTGAAAAACTACATGATGTTTGGCTCAGAATAACAACTTTAATGTATTTTTTCTGTGGCACTAGTCTGTTTTTTTGCTGGAAGCTTGATACCTAGCCATCTAATTTAATTTTCCAGGATGCCAGTAGATATCTAAATGCTTGTAGATCTAAAATCTTGCCCTCAGCCTTGTGTTCCATATTTCTGCTTTCCCAGTTTGGGAAGGAAAGATTGTAAGATGATAATTTTTTTTTATTATTATTTATTTATTTTTTTTTTAGTAATGGAGTACATGTAAATACTAAGAATAACAAATAGAAACCCTTACATGTAGTTTCAGTCTCACGCTCTGAAATCCAGTTATTAATTGTAAACTGTACCCACAGTTAATCCACAAATGTAACACCATTTATTGCACAAATGCACAGCAATAACCTCTCTGAAAACTTGTAACACTTAAATTTTAAAATATTTCTGCATCCCAAATTTGTACATCAATAGTTCTTCTTATTAGAAAATTAGAAAATCAAACTTCAAAAATCTATCCTTCTAAAGGAGAAACAAAAAAAACCAAAGAGGTAAAAAACTGAAAAACTTTCCTAGGATTAAAAGCCAATTACAACTTCTTGTTCTTCTAACGTTATGAGAAAGTTATGGAGAGTTCTGGAATCGCAGCAGCAAGCTGTGAATGATACATGAAATGAAACGGTCCTGCTGAGTGTACTGCTGTGCTGTTTGCTATGTCCTATAGACATTCAGGCACACGATATTCATACTGTGGACAGAATACCATGGCAATGCAAAATTTCAAAAGCAAAATACACCATATGTGTGTGTGAGAGAAGCTTGAGCTTTCAATGTGTAGTTTATTTTCCTTTTAACACTTTTTCCCTTAGATCATCACTCTGCTTCCAAACTAGAGCCCATGAAGCAAAGAGAAGAGAATTATTCTCCAAAATAGACTTTTTGTCGTGTTAAAGGTGCCCTTTGCATGTTAAAGACACAAAATTTTGTTTCATGCATGAAGATGAACAGAAACAACTTGTAAAAGAAAAAAAAATAGATTACAAGTGGTTTTATTTGCTTAAGTTTGAAGGCTTTTATAACAAAGTTCCTATAGACAATATTAAATACTCAACAGACTTGTCTTGCTTTAGACATTGCGCTGGACTTTGGTGTGCTACATGAAGCACAGGAGACTATGCAGTATCAATTAAAGAAGAATAAAGTCTATAGATATGAACTATATATTCGTAATATCAGGTAATATCTCACAAAAAAAAAAAAAAGTACTAGCAGAAATACTGAATGTATGCTAACTTCACTTACAATGCATATTTATTAATAATTGGGTGTGAGTTTTCCTGTTTGTGTTTAATGAATAACTTCTTTCTAAATCCTTTTAAAACCGCATCTCATCAGGTAAGGCTTTCCAGATAGTGCAGGCATATCTTTTGGTAGTAAAGGCATATTTTCCTTAATCTCTGGACCCACTCAATTACTGTATCATAACAGCAAGATTCTTTTTAGTGGAAAAATATTTTTAATTTTGTGGCTTTTTTAATCACTTATTAGAGTTCATTAAAAAATCAAAAGTAGGTGTCGCGGCTTGTTAAGACCTTTTCTTCTGTTGCCAGAGCACACATGGGTTCTGACAGCAGTGTCATGGCACAACCATAGTGACAGAGCCCAAAGTGCCACCTTGACAGTGATGAGTCACTGCAACTGAAGCGATTAGGCAGGAAGCCAATAGGGATTGCTGACGTAATTTCTAATTCAGTGAAAATTTGTGGATTTTCAGTCAGGATAAACTTTTAAAGTGTAAGCGGGTAAAAAAAAAAAGAAAAAAACCAAGTGGATTCAGAAACAAGAAGTTTTATAAGATGTAATAGGTTTTAAAACTGTACTTCAATACAACCTTTTTAATCTTTTCTTTGGTAAAAGCTAGGGATATGCATAATTCATCTGCTGCTTGGTAATGTCTTCATGGAGATGTTGATTAGAAGAAAGTTCTTCTGTCCCAGAGATTTCTGCAGTAGATTATGTAGTAATCTTTCTGATGGGTAATACAAGTAGTAATAGCTACAAGAAGATTAGAGAGGCTTTATGGCTGAGGAAGCCTATGGTTGAGTTTACACTTGTCCATTAGGCATTCCCAAATCCTCCATAATTATAGTAGAGAATCCGACCTCACTTTTAACCAAAAATTACAGAACAGGTCTCTATACTTATTCTTTTCGCACAAGTGAGAAGAAGGGTATTCATGTAAGTGCAGAAATCATAGAGGCAAAATCGCATTTCAGTCTCAGTGTGGGGACGCACTGGGGCCGGTGGCTTGAGAGGGCCAGATGTGGGCAGTGGTGGGTGGTCCCCTAGGGCAGATGGGGCAGGGCCTCACAGCCAGGGCCCATCCCATCATTGGAGCCAGGGAGTCCCTGAGGATGGGCTGAAGGTGGGCCAGGACATCAGCCTATGGGTGGGGGTCAGGATCAGGCCCGGTGAGAGGAAACAGGGCCAAGCACAGTTTCGGGATCATAGTATCATAGAATCATAGAATTTCCGAGAATGGAAGGGACCTTTCACATCATCAAGTTCAACCATCAACCCAGCACTGACAAACACCATCACTAAACCATATCTCTAAGCACCACGTCTGTCATTTAAATACCTCCAGGATATATTAAATACTTCCCTGGGCAGCCTGTTCCAATGCTTAATAACCCTTTCAGTGTAAAAATTTTTCCTAATATCCAATCTAATCCAATCTAACATCCAATCTAAACCTCCTCTGGAGCAACATGAGTCCATTTCCTCTTGTCCTAAGGGATGTGAGGATGCAGGGTATTTCCGGGCCTGGATAAATGGGCCTGGCACAGGTACAGCTGAAACGCTCTTGAAACTATGTCAGGCAAGGGCTCAGGATGAGAGCCACAGCCTAATAAAACCTCTCAAGGGAATGTGGGGGCAGCCTTCCCTGAGGCTTTCCAGCAGAGCTGGTTGGGCAACCTCTCCCCAAGGTCACCAGCCATACTACTTTGGCCATGAGCCCAGTATACTAAACCCCCGGGAGGTGGGGATGATAGACTTAGGGCCTTGATTGCAATTTTCAAGGAAAACTTTTCCTTTGATTATTATATTGCTGCAATGCCTATAAAAAGCATGTATACGAAGCATGTAAGAGATGTTATATATATACCGACCAAGTCTGCTGTTTATTGCCATTTTTGTTCATTTGCCATTTTTAGTAGGGATGGGTGATTTTCTTCAGATGTCCACTTAAATTTGCATTAAAAAATTGCATTAAGGATCTTGGAATCTGAAAATTCTATTCAAAGTTCTCATGCACAGCCAATGGAAACTTTTTCTGTGGAAGAAGGGTGATTGGATTTGGATAGTTCCTTTTTGTCTAATACTCCAGTGGCTAGTGCTCCCAATGAAATATTGCAAAAACTTGTATTTTTTTTTTCCTGTGATTTTATAGACACATAAAAAAACTTTACACTTGTTAAGTTTTACATAGTTTTTAATCTCAAAACAAAATTAAACTGAAACAAATCTGTGTTTAGTTCTCACCTGATTACAGCTCTCTCTACTCATGCTCCAGCCTGGGCAAGATACAAATCCACTTCACCAAGGAGAAATGTACGGCTTCTGTTCAAAGACAGTCTGTGTCTTTTCCTCAGAGCACAGCAGGTTTGTGTCTGCTCACAGTCAAACTTGTGGAACATCCCTGACACAGCTGAGAGCTTATGAAGGAGTCTGTGATGTTACACAGGGAGCACTGAAGACTCTTTAAAGGTTTGCCTCTGAAGAGAAGCTGTGTCTCCTGAAGAACTCAAGGTGCCTCTGTATTAGTGTTTTAGTTTTGTTGAAAAGCGGGCTTTTGAAGTTACTTTTCTGATTGTTTCTCCTTTGATTCACATTATGGTTTCAAATCACTCTTACTGGGTTTCTTTTGAAAGAAACTGAACACAAAGATGCTCTCCAGGAGCACCCTGAATGTGCTCTGGCTGCACATGATCAAGTTATCATGTTCAAGTGACCAAAGCAGAATTAGTTCAAAGTAAAATTTCCCAGTTTCTCAATATTAACTGTTTCACTGTATGAAAACTTACATTCCTTTTGATATTTATTACTTGTAACATGTAAATAGACTTGAACCGCTCTTGGGTCCTGGGAATATGGCTTTCCTTCAATTAGTATAGAGTGCATGCAGCAATTTGAGTCAAACTTATTTTCATATGACTAGTTTTGCTAATAAATTCCTTCCATTGGCATTGTTGATGAGAAAGCAAACGGAGCTGGGTGATTTTTCACTTTAATAATGTGTTGTTAGTAGTTTTAGGATTACTTGTAAATTGTGGCCTGTTTCTAGTACTTTCAGACAATACCTTTTTGGGGGGACCAAAGGGAAATAATCAATCACTGTGAGAGTTCTCATCTGTCTAATAATGTAATGGCCCATACTTCCAATCACGTATAAAAGATCTAAAGTTCTCATGCCTCTTTTACCTGAAACCTTACCCCATTTCTTTCAAATCCCAGTTTTTCATTGCATAGACTATAGATTTAACCCTGACCCCTACTTTTCAGGGAAGTGTTTCAGCTGTTATGAAGTAAACAGTTCATGACAGAGATAGATTGTTGTTATTCAAGTACTGTAGTGTGATGCCGTGCCTGAGATTACAAATCCTGCCTCGCTTCGTTGATATAGCTATACTGCTTTCTGTTCCATAGTTGGCTCAGTCATAGCTTCTATTTTCTTTGCAGGGCTTATTTGTGTGCTACATTTATACTCATGGATAACAGAGAACTTGAACAGACTAATACCGTCTTTCAATGTGTTGCTGTCATCATAATAGTGTGAAAGTTAAGATTATGGCTTACCTAAATGATAAAACGCCACCAATTATGCCTTCTGCAACAATACTTGATGTCCTGCCCACTGTGCATTGACTACTGTGGTATAGTTCTATACTATACTTCTATAGTATCCTGACTAGTTATCTAAAAATCTTAGTGAATAAAATAAATTTGTGCTGATTATGGGCTATATACATAAAGAAACATAAAGTTACATGAAGACACCATGATCAAAGTTTGCCTGTTCATTCACGTGATTGTATTTTATCTGCATAGCTATGTAAAAATAACTTTCAAAGTCCTTAAGAAAAGCTAGATCTAATGTACTTGCCTGATTTTCAACTTTTTAAAATGTACCATTGATTTAAGGAGCCAATGCCCTAAACTCTTTGCTGGTAAACCTAAAATTAATACAGCAGTGAAGTAATATCAGTGGATCTATTTCTGACCAAGTTTACACAAGATGCACTGACAGAAGTAGAAATTCCTGCTCTTCAGTTAAGGTGACAGGTTTGGCTATTGTTTTTTCCATTATTATATTGCATGTAGAACTGTGCATGGAACCCTCATTCTCATTATAGAAAATGAACGGCATTGCCAATTATTTAAGCGTGAATGACTTAGAACCTGGCACAGCTAAAGCTAATATGAACAGAGCCAGAAAACATTACTTAAGTAACAAATACAGGGTCTTTGGCAGAGTTACTTAAAGCTTTTCATTGTCTTATTACCAGTGCCAGAACCTTTCAAAGAGGGAAGACTTGGATTTTTAAATGATACTTGCTGCAAATTTTCATGCCCTGAAAAAAGTCCAAACCTCAATGTAATTAGACATCAGTTATATTGGACTTGAATACTCTTGTCAGGTAAAAGGGTAAGCACAGGAAGTGACATATTTTTTAAAAGATACACTTTTTCATTTTAATTTGTGAGCAAGACTGGACTTAAAGAATGAAAAAGCATGTAAGAAGCTTAGCATTAGCTGGTACAGTGTATTCCTGGTGTGATATTTAACTATGTTGCCCTTGACTACCACAGTTAGCTTAGAGGCATGATTGTCCTCTTTAAAAAAATAGTTTGTGTTTTACTTTAGTTTCCACAAATTTTTAATGTTCACAGCAGTGTAGACAATTATTTTGATAAATCAATACAGAGAAATAGCTATTTCCAGTGATGACCCCAAACTATTTTTATTGTCTATACACTGTTTTCCAGTTCTTTTTGCTAGTTTGAAACATGCCATTATTAGAGCGACTGGTTGTGTTGCTATTAATTATGCAAAATTCTGCATATAGAGATAGCTTGGTTAAAAACTGAAAGGCCAAAGGAGGATTTCTGATTTTGTCTTGCATTTTCCTTAGCAAAAATTATTCAAGCAGAATTTTTTGGTGAGAACTGACTATTGATATTGTACTAATGCTACTGCTACCAAATTGTGTGAGGTGTCTTTCTTAAGCATCTAATTCTGGGAATGCATACGGAGGTAGCTGAAAGTAATTAGACTTTTTTCAGATCTTCTCTTAAAAATTCCTCCCCCAGTGATTGCAAGGTATTATAGGTCAGATATGTCTTCCAAGATTTTCCACCAGGCCTGGAAAATCACTACAAGAATATAAATGGTATTTAATTTTTTTTCCTCAAATCTTATATTTAAATTCTATTAATATGAGATACGTACAAAAAAAAGAACAATGGAAAAGTGCAGGTATGTTGAGACCACTGTGTAGAGTGGTGACTGATATTGCCTTGTGTTTTGGCATATATATATATGTTCATCTTCTTATTCTTTTCTTATATTTTAGTGACAGACTTCGTTTCAATTTTGCAGTTTATATGCATGCATCCAGCACTACAGATACCTAGTTCATAACTGGAGGTCATATTTTAAAAGACAATAATAAGAAAATACATTCAAGATCTTCAGTACTATAATCTTTTTCACTTATTCATTTCATTTAGAATAATGATTAGGCATAATAATAAATTCATTTAAAAAAAACTACATATCATCATCATATTTATTTTTCCTTCAGAAGTTGATTGAAAGCATGAGATTAGCAAAAGGTATATCTAATCGAATTTTTAGGACTCTGAGCCAACTTTTTTTTTTTACTGATATCATCTTTTAGTGCTTAAATTACACTTATTGTTAAGGAATACAATTATGTTCAGATGGAATTTGAATAGGTTCAAATTCCAGCCTCCACATGTTATCATATCTCCACATTCAAGACAGAAGAGCCTCCTAATGACATATAATTTTTAAGGACAAATATTAATATCAAACGATCAAGTACTCTGTCAAAGTTCTCTTCAATAAACTTAAGACTGAGTTTGTTGAGTTTCCTGGTGTGAAACTTGTTTTCTATGCGTTGGATCATTTAAGTGTCCTTCCTTCAATTCTCCACAGTCTTACCCAATTCTTAAATGCAAAGCTAACCCCTCGATATGGCAATGTAAAATGATAAAATCATATCCATTCATACACTCACTATTCTCCTTCTGAGCCCATATTTTCCTGGTTAGTCTCAACAGTGCGTTCTGACCATATGGTAAATCTTCAGTGGTGTACTTTCCTTAAAGAACTTTTCTGAACTCAAACAGCCTGTATAAGACTGCATATTTTAGCTCTAGACAGCATATTTTTCACTACTATTGAGATCACCGAGGTCAGTCACTTTTCATGAGAAAACTTTCAAAGTTGTAACTCTTTTTCCAGTAATTTATTTTCAGTAGTGGCCTGATAGGTGTGCGTGATGTGAAATTCAGAGTTTATCAGGACTACCATATGCTAAATATAAGCCTAAAATTTAGGGTTGATTAGTTTGGTCATTTCTGATAATAAACATGCATTTGTCTTTGCGATTTAGTTCCTTTTGCCAGTGCTCACGGCCAATGAAGTCTCTGTTAATGAAGTTTGTGTTCAAAAGTGCTCAACAGAAATAAATATTAAAAGATTGGATGTCGGAGTGGCAGGTAGGGTAGCTCACCTCAGTCATATGTGTCATATATGACATAGTATTACATAGCTCTATCATGTCTGTAGACGTCCAGCAATGTTCAGTTTTTCAATAGGCAATGTCTGTCTTTTACTATTCATGTAATAAATAAGTGTTACAATTCTGCTTCGGGTTTGTTTGCATGACAGTTGACATTCCAAAACACTGACAAAGTGACATATCTTGAATAAACACTTTGAAATAGGTTGGCTATTTCCAACATTTTTTTTTTTTTTTTCCATAAAAACAGCACTAAGAATGCAGGTACACTGCTGTCATAACTGGCATTTGCAGAAAATGTTTTTAAAAAGTGGAAATTGAAACAAGATTACATGAAGTGTTACATCAATGTGTTTTGTATTTGCCAACACAAAACCTGACATTTACACCAGTTAGGTTTGATATGAAGAACAGACAGAACTAACCACCAAAAATCATCAGGTTTTACGTTATTACAGGCCAATACATATAAAAAAGCAAGATTTTGCTTGTTTGTTTCTTTTTATATGTTTTACAGAGTCTAGGAGAAAATAGGGATAAAATTTTCTCAACTACTTGACAACTCCTTTGCAAACCAAATTTTTAAGATGAATAAACATTTTACAAGGAAATGCTATATAATAGAGAGAAGTGAGTTCACAATACAGATAAAGCACAGTTTAAGAGATAAGAGACTTGTTGTAGACTTGAATTTACTAAAACATTTTTTTTGAAGGATAGAATTGACAAAATATCTTACTTTTCTACAGCTGTTGTAGTTTTTCTAACAAGTTTTAAGTTTGTTAATAATTCCTTAATATTTGCCTGAATTGCATTCCATATATCAGTAAGATGCAAAAGCTAATTAAAAAAAAAATTATCAGTACTTTTAGAATCAAGAAAACCAAATTCTGGTGGAGTCTAGACAAAGTAAATAGCTGGTGCCTAGGAGAATTTGGTAAATCTGGTTTGGCTCACAGCTCACGTTCCTGAGTTTAGACCTGGGCAAGAAAGTTATCTCATCTTGCAGACGTGTCGGGAGTTCCTGTTCTGCATGAACAGAAATCCAACACATTAAAAAGTTCACAAAAAATTAGGTTCACTGACACATCCAAAATAATCTCATCGTGCCTTATTTGCCTTTTAGCAATCTGGGTTCAAACCATGGCCTAAATTAGGATATTTTAATTTTTTTAACTTTGCATATCCCTCCCTTCGTCTAGTACATTCTTTACGGCTCTCCTTCTGTGCTTCACTAGAAACCGTATTTTCAGTATTATAAATATTTTCATGTTCAAATGTTCAGGAAGAAAAGTATCCATCTGAATTTAGTAATGACAAGCCACTTCATCAGAACATTCTTGAATGGTTTATCCTAGCTTATTTCCCATGACAATAGTGTTTGTGGATAATAAGATTAAAGGTTTTTTTAAAAAAAATTGCTTTCATATGATTATTATTAATTATTTGCTTTTAAATGGAGAATCATTTTAGTCATAAAGAGTGACACCCTTCACTAATGATAAGGTTTAAGGTTTAACACCTTAAGAAGCATGTTTCAGAACATCCCTATTCAGACACAAAGGGGAAAAGAAATATCATTTATTCTTATTTTTTTATTATTTCCAAATAACATTTGTTCACTTCTTATTTTACATTTGTGCTACATTTGAGGATTTCAGGGTTTAATTCCTCACCAGAACTTTTGGTTCTTTTTATTTGAATCCAAAAGTTCTCATATGTCCCTAAACATATCTTTTAAAGCATGATAAACCATAAACGAATCTTTAAAAAAAAAAACAAACAAAACACAACACAGGCATAAGGTGCTTTGGAATTCAAACATATTCTTAAAATTGTATCAAGAAGTTAGAATATTATAGCATTGTATCTGTTATTTAAAAATCTACAGGTATTTTTGTGACACTCTACAATGGTGATTTAGACAATATTTTAATACCAATACATTCTTCACTTCCAAAATTTCACAGCATATTTTTAGGAAGGGTTACTTAACAGTTTATAAACTTTCAAACTGCTCTTATGTATAAGAAATACGTGGGGTTTTGGTCATTGTGGTGTTTTGCGTTTAGTTTTTTTGGTTTGGTTTGGTTTGGTTTTAAGGGGAGTAATGTTAGCAGTTGGAACCTTGGAAGAAGCCATTACATTGAAAACCGTGGTTTTGGTTGGGTAGGGAGGGGGTTGCTGTTGGTTTTTTTGGTCAATATTTAGTTCCTTCTGTCCATGATTTGGAGTAAAAACATAATTTCCCATTTAGAATTATGATTGAACCCATTCAATAGTTTCTGTTGCTATTTTTTTTCCAGTGACAGAAATACTAAACGTGTTTCTTGAAGCAAAAAAAAAAAAAAATACAATTGAGAAAAACCAAATGAATGCCATTGTCTTGTACCTCTTCCTATCTCCATAAGACAAAATATCCTACAACAGCAACCGAAAACCTCAGTCTTTAAGTGGAGAGACAAGCATAATGTTTCTTTGCTGTAATAACATGGACCTCTTGGGTAAGTCTGCAAGACAATAGCCAAAAGCACTTTCTCTTTTGACTTCTGGGAGTAATTTTTGCTAACATGGTGCTAGGAACCCACAGTGAAAACAAACTCACTCCTCTCTCTGATACTGTCTTTATCTGAGAGGAAAAATAAATCAGCACTAAGTGGAAACCACACAGTTTTGACATTGTTAGTGGATGTCTCAGCAAAGCTTCAGGCTTATAACAGATTGATGACATCACTGACAGGGCGGAATCCATTTACTAGAAACCTGGCATTCATTAAAAGGACTGGAAGAGACAACAGAACGGCAGATGGAGGACAACTCCAGTGTCATTAACTACATTTTAACTAGAAAGAGACACTATTGTTTTTCTATTCTCATGATTAAAAAAAAAAAAAAAAAAAAAAAAAAAAAGCTAAAAATTTTCAGATGTGAATGAGAAACAGGGATGTTAATTCAGGTTGGTTGTTCTCCTTCAAAATTGTCAGACCAAGGTGACCCAGATGTCTCTTAATACCATTTAAAGAATCTGAATTTATGATCAGGGTTATAAATTGGTACGTATCCCACCATGGTACTGTAGGTTAACTTCAAACAATGGTTGCTTGCAATTGCATGTGGAACAAACTGAGTAACCTCTTGAAGTAGGTGTGTTCCTCTTAAAATGAAGAGTAGGTTAAGCTACAGTGGACCTTTACAAATGTTAAGGGAAACAAACAGTAGAAAACAATGACTCTAAAAGTTGCGTGTTTTTTCTGCTTTTAATTATGGATCAGATACTAGGATTGATAGACTGTCTTTTCACATAGTATGTCAGTTCAGTTGCCACAGAAAGAACTCTCTGATTTAACTGTTGGAAAGACCAAAAATCACCTAAAGTGGCACGAAATTAACTCAAACAGGAGTTAAAAAAAAAAAAAAAATTAAGAAGGGCAATTCAACTTTGTTCTGTGTATCTGACCGGTAAATATAGGAAGAAGAAGGTGGATCATAAGACAAATTCCACTTAATCTTCTCTATTTACACTTAAATTTCTGCTCTTATGTGTGTAATATTATATGAGCGAAATCTTCTGCTCTTTCAGGCTAAAGGAGAAAATGATCACAATGTTGTTTTTTTCTTGCTCTAAAATACAGAAATATAATGGAAAATTTGCCTAGAGATTTTAGTGATATTGGCTGTTAGAAGAGAAATGATGAAGTCCAACAGTCTTGTGTCCCATTCTAGGCTATGGACAGCAGTATACACACAGTTTCATGCACTAATATGATCACTTCTACCTTATCAAGGTCTTAATCCTTCCTTCTGTGTTTCCATGTTACAGACAGTGCACTTTTAATTTCACTCCTTTCAACTCTCTTCTTTGATTTTCTGAAGACTTCTTTTTTGCTGTTTCCCTGCATACTTCTGTATCAGTATCTGTATTTCTTTTGAACCGGCTATTGCCGTGTTTTGCTGAAACAGACTTCTTTTTTGTACTGTCTTACTCAAATAATAGGAGAGTAAAAGGAACTTAAAACTAAGTCTCGTACATTATTTTTATTTCTGTTTTTTATTTTGGCTGAACTGAAAAATTTTAGTTTTCGACTAAACTGAAAAATTTATTGCCCGTGAACATACTAGAGCGTTCGCTCACTGTTGTTCATTATCAGCTACAAAAGAGCACCTAACACTCCTACCTCTCAGAGAATTTCTCATGCCTTTAAGTGGCACTTCTGGACACCTTAGCCACATTGGTAGTCCTGGCCCACTTTTCAACATTTAGATGTCATCAGTTCTGGGGCAGTCAGTCTGGAATCCGTGAAATGGTTCCCCTGAAATTTAGTGGAACTGGAATGCAAAATTTCATTTCAATAAACATTTTTCATTTATACTTTTTTGTTATTATAATTCCAGTAAGTCCTACAGAGAATCAGAAGACATTAGCTTAGGATGAGTACTGAAGCAGCTGTATAGTTTGCAGATTTATGTTCAAATCACTTGGAATATGCACTAAGACAACTGAAACATCTTAATAAGGATCTTTATAACTACTGTGTTGATGATTTTGTAATGTAGCCTGACTATAAACTCAGTCATACCTCTGCAAGTAATTCCTGTTTCCATTACAGAAAAAAATCTTAATTTTTACCAAAATGTTATGGGGTACATATGAGCAGATTTTTCCCATAAAGCATATGCTTGAACACATATGTATGTTTATAGGATGACTCATTCAAGTGATCATCACTTACTGCTGAGGATTAGCAAAATAATTCCTGATATCGCAACAAATTGTTTTATAGCTAGCTAATGCCAGGCTACTTAAGGTTACTGTTCTTAATTTCAGATGTTTCTTCCTTTCTTGTCCATATTTTTCTTCTTAATCCAAGGTCTAGCTCTGAATGTCATTTTTTGTCTTTCGATTCCAACACCACCTAGAAATTTTGAAGATCTCTGTGGAAATCAAAATGACTGAAAGCATATGCTAGTCTTTAAAATTGCCTAACACTGTTTTGCTCTCCCTGTACTATACCCTAATCACAAGCAGGAATGTTTACATTGCTTTTTTTTTTTTTTTTTTTTTTGGTTTTTCCTACTGATTAGGGCCTTTCAGCATCAGGCTTCCTCCCACTGCAGTGAATTAATATCACTGTATGTGATACCATCCTGTGTAACGGGACTGCAAGGTCAAATTCCTTTTGAAAATGAACTTTTCTGTAAAAGAAGTATGTTATTACAGTACCACACAGTACAACTATTATGATGGTTTTCACTCTTTTCTTAATCAAGCCCTTTTCAGAAATGTATGATTGAGCTTAAAAGTCTACTATGTGATGAAATTGCTTAGAAATTTATTAAGATTATTAAATGTGTGTGTAAATTTGCAGTACTTACTGTGTTTATTCAAGATATGCTTGTTATATTTAAAACACAATTGTCATTTAATTTTCATATATTGGAGGCAGAAATAAAACATATAGAATTCTAAATATATAGAGACATTCAGTTTATTTGTATGTAAATGGCCTAATAACACTTGACATACAGAATTTCAAAATAACCATGTAATGGTAGAATCCTGGCATTGAATAACACCTCTTGGCTACCTTTTGGTTTAAAACATTGAAATTAAGAGCTTTGCAGTATTCAGGAAAAAAAATGATTGAATATTCATATGCAAAACAAAAATACTTCTGTTAAAATAGTTCTGCAACTTGCATACTCAATGGGTAAAATAACCTTTAGGAGTTTGCCTGGGGACAGGAAAGTCACCTTTCAGTTTATTTGTGTACCCTTTGGAGAGCAATTTAGCTGTTTCAAACAGTTAATTCAGTTAAAAACAACAAAAATAACAACAAATTTCTCCAGAACTTCAAAAAACTTCACAACTGAAATGCTAATGAACAAATCCTTCTAAGTCTCATTAGTAGTTGAAGCCATTAGCAGTTGTATGCCTGTCAGCATACAGGAAATCTTCAGAATTTAGATCAGATTTTATTATACAAAACAATGAAAACATAATTAAATATTGATTAAAAGACTATACAATCAAGATTAAACTTGCTATTTTGTCTCTGGGAACTGCTCTGTTGAAATCAGTACTGGTTCACTTGAGAAAGGCAAGATGAGATATGGTTCTTCATAGTTAAACCATGCATTCTTTCGATTTTTCACATGAAAATATAATTATAGCTTAACAAAAATATAGTTGCATACCTGCCTGAAAAAAAATAATCATGAATCTTACAGTTTCTTTGGGGAATAAATTTTATGGATTTCATCCATCCAGGCAATCATTAACCTTTGAATAAACTCCTGTGAGAACTTATTAAGATTTCCATGAAATGTTCTTAAAATTTCCTCAAAAAATGAAACAAATTTCTTTTTAGAAATATGATTTCTGCAAGTTGCCTTCAATGATTCTTTTTATCTCTTGTCTATTTTCCAACTTCTTCCATATTCTTTAAATTATCATTTAGACCTAATTACAGAATCACAGAGATTTGAAATTAAAACTCTGCCTGATTCCTCAGTTTATTTTCCCAGGTGGACAATGTTAAACTCTATACCCTATATACATCTTTAAACAAACAAATAAGGTGTGTGCACTCTGAAGAGGATTTGTCACTGTATGAAAATGTCCTATATAATCAAATAAAAGAACTGTACTGGATTTCATCAACAAATTAGCACATCGTCAGGATACTGATTCTTAAAACATTTAACAAAAGATCATTTCTTTATCCTTTCAGATAAACAATTAAGAAAAAATGAAAAAGAAAACAAAAACCAAACTATAACTTTGTAAGGATTTGGTTTCTTGTCTTTGTGGAATGGTAAAATTCTGAAATTATTCATAGATTCATAGATTCATAGATTGGTCCAGGCCGGAAGGGACCTCCAAAGGTCATCTAGTCCGACCTCCCCGCAGTCAGCAGGGACACCCCCAGCTAGACCAGGTTGCCCAGGGCTTCGTCGAGCTTCACCTTGAATATCTCAAGGGAAGGGGCCTCAACCACCTCCCTGGGCAACCTGTTCCAGTGTTCCACCACCCTCATGGTAAAGAATTTTTTCCTAATATCCAATCTAAATCTCCCCTTCTCCAGCTTAAAACCATTGCCCCTCGTCCTGTCGCTGCAGGCCTTTGTAAACAGACCCTCCCCAGCCTTCCTGTAGGCCCCCTCAGGGACTGGAAGGCCGCTATGAGGTCTCCCCGGAGCCTCCTTTTCTCCAAGCTGAACAACCCCAGCTCCCTCAGTCTGTCCTCATAGGAGAGGTGCTCCAGCCCCCTGATCATTTTGGTGGCCCTCCTCTGGACCCGCTCCATCAGGTCCATGTCCTTTCTATATTGAGGGCTCCAGACCTGCACACAGTACTCCAGGTGAGGTCTCACCAGAGCAAAGTGGCAGAATCACCTCTCTAATAATACTAGATAATTTACCAATTATCTAGTATTTGGTAAATCTGGAAAAAAATATTTATAGATTTTTTTTTTTAGATTGTTAAAATGAAAGCAATGATAAAAAGTCCTGGTACTAAAATGATTTTATATGCAAATGAATAAGAAAAAAGGAGACAAAAAGAAACAGAAGACATATACTCCTTGTATTTAATTTCTGTCCTAAAATGTACATAATTATTAATAAGCATTTTTCATACAGCTCACATGCTTTGTTAGTTTTTCATTTAAATACAAATATGATAGTTTGAATGACACCACTTATTAAACTGACTATTGTTTAGCCAGCTTGATAATCACAGACTACAGGCTTTTGATGTGATGTATTCAGGCATTAAAAAAAAAAAAAAGAAAGAAAAAAAGAAAGCCACCTTTTATGATATTTCTTTCACTCTTAAGTAAGATAAAAGAACATACTCAAACAGTTATTACAGAGCAATCAGCTCATTGTTAATCACCATACTTATCTTGGGATGTGAACAAACCTAGAATTAGTTTTCACTTACGAATTTCTAGGAGGAGTCAAGGTAATAATGTGAGAAGCTGAAAAAGATAACATTGTCATCTGAAATATTAAGAGCAAATTTACTATTTAGTTAAAACTTCACCATGTCTTCTTGTTTTATGGAATTCAGTTGTTGTAACTGAAATAAAAAAGACAGGTGTATGGAGTGATATTTTTCTTTCCTTTAAGGTTCCTCTCTGATGTTCTAGAATAACGTTATGAATTGATTTGACATATCTTGGCAAACCCTATGTTATTGATCAGGTCTTTCAACACCTGACACAACTTTTTTTTACCCTATAAAACCCTTATGCTTTGCTCCATGTGCCATTTTTTGAGGAACAGAGGATTCCTCTGGATAACATGTACAAAGTATGTACTTTGAATTTCTGTATTTTAGCATCTGACACCTCCCACCTCATAACTGCAATAATTTAAAACAATCTTATTTCTGCCAAACAAAATATTTTCTATTACAATATAAAAATTGTTGACCATCTCTTTGCATATCTTCAGAATTAATAAATTCTCAAATGTTAATTGTATCTTCACTTTTTAAAATTATTTCCACATGCTTAACTAATATAGTCTATTATTTTTGTAATGGACTTGCTCATAATTCAGAAATTCAAACTACAACGTCTAACTTCCTAAGTCCTACAAATAAGTAGAATGCTTTTATTGACAGAACTGAGTGTTTTAAAATAGTTATTTTTGTAAAATTATCACAGTACACAATCTTCGAAAATGTCACCTCTTCTTTTTCAGAAAAGCCAACATTTTTGAATAATTAGTAAAATCAGTAAAACTGGGAAGCTAAAATTAATATAAACTATTCATTCTGCTGTATTGTTTCTATTCTTTTTCAATATGAAATTTAAAATACTGAAAACTGAATTATTATTTGTTTTGCATACCATAACATAATATCTCTCCAGAAGAAAACGTTTTAAATGGTTGCTTGCCTTTTCGTTGTTGTTGTTGTTGGGATGAATGATGATCCTAGTTTAATATATTTAAAGATTTTTTTTCCCTAGAAAACTGGCCAGTCCCGACCTGTAGGGTTATGTCACTGTGCAATTCCGGTGACTCTCTTACCCTTCACTCAATGAACTCCTAAGCTTCACCAAGGTTTCTGAAATTCTTAGTAAAATGAAAGTAAATCAGAGATGTTTATTTATTGGAATAAAATGCATGTATAGATGGCTTTGAAGGAATAAAAATATCTTCAAATCTATCATGTTTAGACTTTTACTAAAGGAAAAAAGTTATGAAAAGGTCCATACATTATTTTAAAAATGACATTATTTTTTGTCTTGAAATAATAGTTTTATTTCAAAATAGTCAAAATGAAGAAATAAGATAATACAAACATTTAAAAAAAAATTGGTTCCTCTGCCTTATATTTTCCATTCCATTGACAAACAGGAGAAATCATAGAATGGTTTGGGTTGGAAGGGACCTTAAAGATCATCTAGTTCCAACCCCCTGCCATGGGCAGGGACACCTCCCACTAGACCAGGTTGATCAAAGCCCATCCAGCCTAGCTTTGAACACCTCCAGGGATGGGACAGCCACAACTTCTCCAGGCAACCTGTGCCAATATCTCCTCTTCCTCACAGTAAAGAATTTCTTCCTAATATCTAATCTAGATTTCCCTTCTTTCAGTAAAGAATTTCTTCCTAATATCTAATCTAGGTCTCCCTTCTTTCAGTTTAAAACCATTACCCTTCATCCTGTCATTCCAGTCCCTGATCCAGGGTCCCTCCCCATCTCTCAGTTAGACCCCCTTTAGGTACTGGAAGGGGCTATAGGTCTCCCTGGAGCCTTCTCTTCTCCAGGCTGAACAACCCCAACTCTCTCAGTCTGTCATCATCGTCAGACTCATTTTCTATAAATTTACTTTTCCCTCCTCAAACACAAGTGTCTGGTTTCCAGATTTACCATGTAGCATTTGACCTCTCATATGACCATTATAACTGCAGCCATAAGTACCTTGTGCTGGAATTGGAAAGAGCTGTATTACAGAAGCCAATAAACGGATTTCTCACAGTTTAGAAATACTTTACCACTCCATGAGCCTTGCCTAAAGGCTTCAGATTAGAAGAAAATTAGAAGTCAAGGCCTTAAATTTTTTACTAGTATATGTTTAGAAAAAAATTCTAATTTTAACATGTTCTTTGTACTGTAATAATTTCCAGCAACCAATGAAAGTCGTAAGACTTTTATACTAAAAAGTATATGTATAATTTACTAATGGAAATCTTTCATGTTAAAACTTTTGTGCACCTCAATATGCCAATTACTGGAATATTATTACAGCTCATCCACTTCTCCATGTTGCTAAATAAACCCTGCTGAAATTCTAATATCCTCTGCATTTTTTTCATTAGTTTTTTATGACATGTTAACTTTGCCTTCTAATTTTCCATTTTTCTTTTCTTATCTATTCATTTTCAAATGTTTTCAAGTTTATTGAAAGAATAAAAGAACAGGTATCTATTCTTTACCTACTTTTTAAAATTCAAATGAACTCTTAATTGCTTATGTTGCAAAGACATGAAAGTTATGATGTTTCTCTTTTGTCATCCTACTGTATGTGATTATCTTGTATGTCAATTCCTGTATTTTTATTGATAGGTAAAAAAAACTGAGGTAAAGATGAGTCGTTAAGGAAAAAAGCATGAGAAATTTCACCTGGACTATAAAAAACTTTATAATATAACAAACCCTTTTCAAAATAAATCTAAAACAAATAAAAAAATAAAATTTTGGCTGGGTGAATAACCATAATGCAAACCCCTGAAATAATTAAAAAGAAAAAAAAAAAGCTGAAGACTTACAAAGTCCTCTTCTGGTCTTTTCTTCTATTGTATTTCAGAATACAGATGACCACACACAATGGTTTTATTCTGGCTGAAAAGATAAATGCCCACATCCCCTTCAGCTAAAGCTACACTTCTTTCCTCTTCAAACACCAGAATCTTTTATTCTGTATAGAAAAAATGAATGAAAAACACTAATTTAAATAAGACTCCATTATTGAAGCACTTAAATGAGTAGGTATTATTCCCTGGACAGGATGGAGTACTCTAAGGAGAGGGACCTCTCATTTTGAACTTTTTCTAACCTTAACTTTCCCCATTTGCTCTGTGTGTTTGGTGGCTTTCCAGATTATGGAATACATTACATGTTTTAGAGGAAAACTCTCTGGTGATATTGGTAACTTAAAAAGAAACGAAACCAAACAACTTATTAAGGATACAATAACTGCAAATTCTTTTCTTTGTCCTCATTTTGATCATTTAGAAAAAATTATCAAACATAATACGTATTACCTGAGATTTTTAGGTATCTCTGCTTTTGAGAGACAATATTAATTTTTTTAATATCAAAAAAGTTTTTGTCCTTTCTGAAAATAATTTACAATAACAGGAAAAATACTGAAGATTAAGTGCAGAAAGGTTTCCTTATATTGTAACCTATTTTTATTTCCCAGAATTTTTACTGTATTCTCCATTTACATTATTCTCCACTCAATCCTATACTTCATCCTTAAAATAATATACTGTTATAAGTATTTTATAGAAGTGTATGATCCAATATGTATATTCTTAAAGCTACATTTTTGGCCACTCACAGAAAATCATTAATTATATTCAGTGTCCTAAAGAGTGCAATTATCTGCCTCACAAGCCAGTACAAGTTCATATAGAATATCATTATCTAACTGGCCCAAAGACCAAATGATTGCAAAAAAGACACTCTTTTCTAATCTCATCAAATCCATCCCTCTAAATCAGGTTTGTATAATAATGCTGGAGACAGAGAGTTTTCCATAGAATCATAGAGTCATAGAATCATAGAATGGTTAGAGTTGGAAGGGACCTTAAAGATCATCGAGTTCCAACCCCCCTGCCATGGGCAGGGACACCTCCCACTAGAGCAGGTTGCTCAAAGCCCCATCCAGCCTGGCCTTAAACACTTCCAGGGATGGGGCATCCACAACTTCCCCGGACAACCTGTTCCAGTGCTTCACCACCCTCACAGTAAAGAATTTCCTGCTAATATCTAATCTAAATCTCCCCTCTTTCAATTTAAAACCGTTACCCCTTGTCCTGTCACTACACTTCCTGACAAAGAGTCCCTCTCCAGCTCTCCTGTAGGCTCCCTTCAGATATTGGAAGGCTGCTATGAGGTCTCCCCGGAGCCTTCTCTTCTCCAGGCTGAACAACCCCAGCTCTCTCAGCCTGTCTTCATAGGGGAGGTGCTCCATCCCTCTGATCATCTTTGTGACCCTCCGCTGGACCCATTCCAACAGGTCCACATCCTTCCTGTGTTGAGGACTCCAAAGCTGGACACAGTATTCCAGGTGGGGTCTCACGAGCGCAGAGTAGAGGGGTAGAGTCACCTCCCGTGACCTGCTGGCCACACTTCTCTTGATGCAGCCCAGGATGGGGTTGGCTTTCTGGGCTGCCAGTGCACACTGCCGGCTCATGTTGAGCTTCTCATCCACCAACACCCCCAAGTCCTTCTCCTCAGGGCTGCTCTCAATGCATTCTCTGCACAACCTGTATTTGTGCCTGGGATTGCCATGTGCCAGGTGCAGGACCCTGCACTTGGCCTGGTTGAACTTCATGCTTTTACTTCACATGTTACAACAAGGGTTTTCATAGTACCTTGCCTTTCAGTAGCTGTAGAGATATTTAGTATGGGGTCTAAAGGATTTTCAGGTCTGCCTTCCCCCCAAGATAATAAAATAAAGAAAAAAAAAAAAAAAAGATTTTGAAATACTGTCAAAATTATTAGTTAATTACTATAGAAAAGCAATTGATTTACTGTTTGAGCTCAATATTCACAAATAGGGCAAAAGAGAGCTTAGCAACTGAGCTTAAATTTCATAGCACCTTATGAAAAGCTACATTTCATGGCTATTCCCCCTGAAAAGTATCCCTACCTCGAGAGCAATTTCTTATGGATTCCTTTAACTAGCAGCTCAGTGCAGATTGAAGCAAGTACCCTGAAAGAATAGTGGATGACAGGAATCATAGTTCTGATATCAACAGTGAGAAACAAATAGAAGCAGCATAGCAGGTTTATTCTTAAAATCTTTTCAGATTGCTTTTTGCATTCATCCGTGCTATCAACTACACTCCTTTTTTTTTTTCTTTTTTTTTTTTTTTCCCACTTAAAACTATACAAATCACAAATGCCCTAAGGCCTGTCTGATACAAACATGCTGCTCTAGAATACTTAAATAGCTCTCTAAGAAAATTGGTTCTTGTGGCTTAATGTCAGCACTTTGTTTGAGGTGTTCAGTCTCAACAGTGACAGATATTTTGGTTGGAAAGAATCCTTAAGGAAATAGTAAGCTACAGAATTCACACACAAATCCTAAAGACGGAAGAAAATGTACACAATAAAAGAATGAAAAAAAATATTTTAAATTCTGCTGTGTATATGCAACATGTAACTATTTTAAAAAGTATGATTCTTTTATTTGTCACTGAAGGTATGCTGTTTTATATCCAGTTCTTCTAGAAGAATGATTCTTAGATCTTATCTCTTTGAAGACATAAAGGGAGAAGATTCCAGTGAATGAAGAGACAACTTAGACCTGATGTCATCCTAGTTCAGCTGACTGGCTTAACTGACTTTCATGGCATGTGGTAATTCTGGATTCAAGATTTCCTATGTCCTGGGAATGGTCTCACAAATAATTTCATAATGTCATTGTTTCCCTTAAGTGTTGAGAAAAGTCAGTGTTCAAAAAAAATCAGTGCTCAGAATTCTGTGTCATACATAAAGGAGTTCTGCTGCAGAGCGCTCTATGGAATTTCTACAGTGGGATACTTTTACTTATCTATCTATCTATCTATCTATCTATCTGTCATCAATCATTGGTCTTATCTGCATGCTGCACATTTCATCTCAACTCCTTGACTTGAAATAAAATCTAATGTATATGTAGCAAGGAGATGCAGTTTATAGACATCCCATTAGTGTCAAAAGAGACCTCTTGATATGAATCAGAAAACTCATTCACGTAGATCACTTTAAAATTTTACTTAGGATATCTTAATCAATGTTTTGAATCTAAAGTGAAGTAACATGGGCTGTTATTAATTCCTAGGGAAATATGTGGATGGTATTGTAAGGCTATGTTATAAATGTATAGAAGAGATAAAAACTCCAGAAGCAATATATGTACAGGATGACATCCAATACTACAGCAGTTTTGGAATCCTGTCCCAGGAATGTCTAAATGGATAGAAAAAAAAAATCATAATTTTTGTAAGAGTTTTTATCTGTGTAATCTAGTTAAGTTATTCCGATTACTATTGTATTTCCTGAGGATGAGAAGCTACCTCCATTTTTAGATAGTGGACTGAGCTGCATGGGGATAATGATTTGGTTAATGGAGAGAGAACGTAACATGGAGAGTGAAGCCTTGGGGTCTTCAGAATTTTGCCCCAAATATTGTGAGAGTATTTTATACAAGTTGTGATGTCAAGATATACAGAAAAGTTCTGTAAAGCTTGTGACTATTGCCTTTGAATACTATTGCATGAATGTCAAACTGTGAATTCCAAACAGACAAAGGTTTTTTTCAGTAACTTTAAGCAAGAAATCAGATTTCATACAGAAAGCTGTATGGCTCTGTACTACTCTGTGTTTTTTGTGCTCACTGTATCCTTTCTAGCTCTAGCACTCCAAGAACTATCAGTCCATATTCCACCCTAAAAGATCATTATGAATTTTTTAAACAAAAACAAACAAACAAACAAAAAAACCAGCCCAAAAAAGCTACTGCAGTCAGTCCTGTAGTTCTTGAAATCAAAGGCAACACTGTGCTGGAACAACATACGTCTGTGGCAGAAATACACTGCTTTATGCTACAGAAACTCCCTCATAATTCCTTTATACTCTGCATCAAAATTACAGAAGGTGTTAAACCCTCATTTTTATTCCTCTAGTCCATTTTGAACAAATTTTCATTTTGAAATTACTTTTTATAGAAGCTATAAAGAAAGGCCATTCAGGTATGTGATACTGGATAATGTATCTAAGTAGGGGAAAAATAAAACAGCAAATTGAAGAAGCAAAAATTGGGTACCGTGTGACCGTACGATACATGCAATAGATAGATAAAACGATTCTAATTACCAACACAACACAATTTTCTTCAACAAAAGTACAAAAATGTTTGGTTGAGAGCTATAGATTTGTTTCTTTAATCTCCTTTCCCTGGAGAGTTACCAGAGGTTGCTGTAGGAGTAGTCCCTTCTCTTGAGCTCTGAATTTCATGATTGGAGTGAAAAGCTGTTTTTTCCCTACTTCTTGGTAGATGCTGAAGGAGTTGCTCTCTGCTGATTCACCAGTGTCCACCTCAGCACTTTCAGCCTCCAGGGCAAGCTGTTGGTCTTAATCATAAATTGAATACATGAGGAAGAATAATTAAAGAGCAAACTGTAATTATGAGTAACATCCAAAGGGAGCAAAACTAACATTGAATGTAGGCCGTAGGTTTCCTATTAGTGCATTTAGGATTAACTATAAACATCCTTGTTACAGTCAATTAAATAGTTCATTAGATGGATTTTTCCTATTAGAACAGGATAAAAGGCTTGACTTTTAGAACTATACTGTTTATTGAGGTTTTCCTTTTTTCTTAACTATTACTGGGTATGCTTCAACGGATTTCCTTTTCCCGGGAGACATATTTTAAAAAGACAAAGAAAAAGAATCCTTAGCACAACTTTAGGGGGCTGTACTTTTTTGGTTTCTTTTTATCACCATTCCTCCTACACCCCAAAAGTAATTAGTGATGTGTCAAATGCTGTATGATTATACTTGCCTTAGAAACAGTGATAGTCTCTTATGGGTGGAGTTCCTAGCAATAAGGATCTCTTTTCCTTCCCCTACAATTGTCTATTTTACTAAACCTGGATCACACGTTTGCTGTTACAATTTATAGTGGGTATCAGTCTAGAAATAATTGGTTTCTTTGTAATATCTGATGAGTCAGGTTGAGATATATTCTGGTGTGTTTCCTCTTGCTATGTCCCATCCTAATCTTGTCAGCTGGGGCTGATGTGTGACAGCAAAATTAGGCAGAATGAAGCAATGTGTGTTTACTGCAGTATAAATATTGTCACCTGTTAATACTTGACTGAGCTTCCCAAGGCTATTTTTTGAGGACTACAGGGGTATCAGTGCAAGTACACTGAGAAACAAGCCTCTTACAAATATTTTAGGGGTCTATGCTGCAGAGTTATATGCTCCCTGGTCTTTAGCAGTTGTTTAACTCCATATTAAAATTTAACTTAGAATCCACTTTAATTTTTAATTGGACCTCAGCCATGTTTAGGTGAGTGCTACACTGTGTAATGGATAAACAGTACAAGTAAAACCTGTTTCTCAGTATAGAGAAAACTTACTGGACGCCTAGCCTAGAGGCCTTAGAATGGCTTTTAGAGAAAATGTCAAAATGTTATTTAGATGTCTAAGTTTTTAGTGTTTATTCAAATAAGCAAATGTGAGAAGTCTTTGAAACCTTACTGTTAACCTAGCTTGAAATCCAAACTCACAGCATACAGCATCCTAACAACAGCATACTATCAAATTTAACTTGGGTAAAATTTTAGGTTATATTTAAGTCAGGAGATCAGGGTAGAAGTCCTTAAAAGTACTTTTTGGTTTTAACATGTGAATCATGAACCATCTGAATTCATAAGCTTGCCCTTTCATTGCATGTCCTTTGATAATATAACGCTGGCATAGCAATTGTTAAAGCTCAAGTCCATTATAATTTCCCTTACTGATCCTGTTTCACAAAGAATTTAAACAAATGAAATATGAAAATATACCTCTAGATGAAACTTAACTGCTTCTTGTTAATGTTCAACAAAGTAGTTCCTGGTTATCTTCAGATGTCATGCCCTTTTCTTGATAGATTATTTTAAGAATGAGATTTTACAGGTAGGTGATGTCTTAATTTTTACCCTCTGAAAGCAGATTATTTTGGCAGTGTTAAACATCTTTGTTTATCCCATGCAATGTTCTCCACCCTAGAATGTTCTTTTTTAAAAAAAGTTAATTGTTATTGATAGAGTAGATGAACAACAAGTAATGCTCTGGCCTAGCTGCAGAAACTTAAAAAAAATACATGAGGTGTAGAACTTAATTTCAAAGACCAGGTGCAACCTGCTTCCTTTTTTTCTATAAATCCTATTGTGTGCAATTATTATCAGAACTCTATTCAATGCCAAGTACTAAGAAACCAACCTCTGTCATGATCCTCCTGAAAAAACGGTAAGTTCATTTTCAGTATATTTTGGCATGTTTAAATTGATGGGAATGTTTTAGAAATACATGCTCTGATTAATGAGGACAGAGCTTTTTTTAAATATTTACTTCTTCCACTGTGCATTAAAATGTAATCATTGTTATTAAGGTTCATTAGATAATTCCATTGCTCTATACCTCATTTAAATAAAAGCATGTCAAATGCACATATAATCCAAGAATAAAAAAAAAAAAAATAGCGGGTTTATCTGTTTCTGATGTTACTATTTGAAAAGCATATAGACTGCTGCTAAAGCTACATGGTGCCAACTTCAAACTCCATCTGACTTGTCAGAAACTGCTCTACATTGCAAAGTACATTGTGTCTAGATTCCCATGTGATGTGTCTTGTACAAGTGTGTAGATAGATTTATAGTCTTACTATGAGAAAGAAATGTTTTAAAGAGCTTTTGACGTCCTAAGCAATTTATGGTTCAGAAGTCATAAGGGAAATGAACTTATGTCATTTCTACATCAGGAAGGCCTAAGTCCCATGGACACGGAGCAGCTCTGTAGATAGGATTCTATCACCTAATTAAATAGAAACATTGTCAACTTTCTAATTCGACAGACAACGGAGAAAAAAAAGAACGTGGAAGAAGGACAATAATGAAGAAATTAGTTTTGAACTTCAGCTGGCAGAAAGACATTATGGCTTTTTTTTTCTTAAATTACAGCGGCCATAGACAAATTGTTTTCTACTCTTTCTACTTGTCCAGAATTTCAAAAGTCACTCCCTCTCTTGTGATTTTTTCTGTATTAATTTGGCCATAATTATATGCTTTATATTGTGAGTGAGCTACCGTAGACGTCTCAAGGATGGTCTAGTTTGTACATGTATGAGTTATCTCTCTAATTTTAATAAATGTTACTTTCCTCTTGCACATTCTTTTCCTGACAGCTAGTCGTAACTCCAGAAGATTTAAGAACATTGCACGTTTTTTCTTGGCCATTTTCAATTGTTTGCCTCACACAGAGGTAATATAATTTGAACTGGATTTATCTTTTATTTTCTCTCCTCAAATGTCCTGTAAGGTCACAGTACATTTAAAAAGGCTGTTGCTTTCCAACTGAGAAGTAGCTGACTTTCAGTGATAAATGAGCTGATTCTTCTGATAAGAATCTGTAACACACTTACATACTTTATAAAATGCTTTGGTTTCTTTAGCTAAAGGTTAAACAGTGTCAGTTGTTATTATTATCAATAATTTATACTCCTTTTCATATGCG
The DNA here is from genome assembly GCF_964106895.1 of Numenius arquata. NCBI lineage: Eukaryota > Metazoa > Chordata > Aves > Charadriiformes > Scolopacidae > Numenius > Numenius arquata. The sequence continues at coordinate 67,463,427 of NC_133580.1, forward strand.
TGCACTAATGGGAATATATACTCTGAAGCGTTGGATGTTGATCTCTTACTGCCTTTACTACAATGGGAGCAGAAGGTCTTGAAGAGTACCAAATTGACAAGTAACTGTAGATAAAATGCAAGCAGTAAGAGTTGAAAGAGCCTATTTTGAGAAAAATAAAATTTATGTTAACATGCTGTCTCATTTAAAATAACAAGACCTCTTTTTTCTTTAGAATAAATACAATTCTAATTTGAAACCAAGACCTATGAATCACTCACTGTTGAGAAGGTATTTCCCTTTCTATTGTTGCAATTGAAAAGAAATATGAGTACATATATTCACAAAGCTATTTTTTGATATATATTTATGGACACACATATCAAGGAGCTAGAGATTACTATGATAGAGTGTTTAGAAGGCTGATGAGTCAGGCCAGTTTTAAATTTTAAAACTGAACTTTAGGGATATCACTCATTGAGCACGTGCTTATTGCTGATGGTAATTTCTTACACAGTATTAATCATCTTTACTAGAAATACAAATCTCTTAGTCTGTATCACTTCTTCACTGGCTGTGAATATAATTCCATGGAGGGAATGCGGGTAGTGGGGTCAGGTGTCTGTGGTTCTTGGTAGCTCTTAGTGGCCAAGGTAGGGATGATCTGACTGGAAAGTCCCCAATCAGAGAGATAAATGGGCCAAGGTGGGCTTGCTGTATTTCTTTCCTGTTTTAACTTATTTATGCCTGATGTTTTTATGCCCTTGCCTCCCTCCCCTACTTCTGATACTGTTTTTCTTGATTTCTTGCTAGTCTGTTCCTGTTGTCTTGCTCTTCTCCTCCTTGTATCCTCGAGGAGCTGTACTGCCTGTTTTGCAATGTCATGCTTCCTCTCTCTTGTTCTCTGGCAACAGTAACAAGAGGGCTTTAAACTAAGATTGCTGTGGGAGGGGAACCTCAATCCATCCCACTCCTTCCAGTTTGATGCCAGTGCCAGGAACAGATGTCCAGAGCCTGGAGAAGGATCACAGGTCAGCAGGAGAGCACCTGGGGTGCAGCAGAAATGAATTTCAGCTACTCCTTCAGAAAGGAGGCTCCGGAGAGACCTTATTGCAGTTTTCCAGTACTTATAGTGCCTACAGGAAAGATCAGGGGGAACTCTTTAACAGGGAATGTAGTGATTGGACGAGGGGTAACAGTTTTATACTGACAGAGGGGAGATTTAGATTATATATTAGGAAGAAATTCTTTACAGTGAGGGTGGTGAGACAATGGAACAGGTTGCCCAGAGAAGTTGTGGAAGCCCCATCCCTGGAAATGTTCAAGCGCAGGCTGGATGGTGCTTTTAGCAACCTGGTCTAGTGGGAGGCATCCCATCTAGGGTAGGGCAGTTGGAACTAGATGATCTTAAAGGTCCCTTCCAACCCAAACCATTCTATGATTCTATGTGTCTATCAATCTATGAACTTGTGAAGTACTGACACACTTACACCTGTGTCCCTTACAGATTTGCACAAGATAACAGATGCTGGGGTAATAGATATGATATAAAAATCAAAACTAGAATAGGATGTGTGTATTATTTTCAGGATTTATGTATTATTTTCAAATATACAAGAAAAATTCAAAGAATACAGGCCTTGAGAGCAAAGTCCTAGATATTTCTGTTTTTAAAAATCAAACTGTTTAATTAATTGATAGCATTGATAACATCTCTAACATGTCACAGTGCTTTCTTACACACAAATGGTAAAAATAGTTGAAACACCTATGTAGTCATAATAATTTATTGTAATTTGGTGATGCCTAGTCTAGCTCATTTGTTATACTGTCACATTAGTCTTTGTAAAAATCCACACTCTGTAAAGTGATTTCTTCTAATTGTAGGAGAAAACATGCATTTAAGGCAGGAAGATACTTGGATCCTTCTCAGTCTTCCTTATGACCAGAGCACTATGTCTCTCCCTTTAAACTTTTGTATGTGTTAGCTGTAATTTGAAGTATGCGGAATTTCTCCAAGAAGCATGAAATCAAGTTCCAGTTTTGCAAGTGAACATTTTTCCCCTTGAGCAGAAAATACAGTGTAAAGGATGCATGGTCAGCACACCAATAAAATCTTACATTTTTTTACAAGCAAGGAAGTTAAAACAAAAAGAAAAGACTACATAAAAAAATATGACAGTTCAAGGCCAGATAAGAAATCTACATTCTGTCATTAAAAGAAAAGCTTCTTGTTCATGAATCCCTTAACTTGATAATTTTCAGAATTCAGAAGAATATGTCATCTTTCTTTGTCTGCAAATTGTTGAGGAAATGCTACAGAGCTGTCTGCTCTTGTCAGAAACCGCAATTGGAGCCTAGCCTGAGGTTTGGAGGGGAGTAACTCTGATGAACTCAGCATAAGCTTTATTGGCTTGTTGTAGATATCTCTAGACCAAAACACTTGGGGCATATTTTCCTCTAACAGTCTGGCTAAAGTGAAGTATTTGCTATGAAAGATTGGATTTCTTCCCATATTGCAATATAAAGGTGAAGAATGATCCACCAGGGCTAAATTTGTATCACACAGGTTACCTCCTGTAACTTGTCTGTAATTTCAATTGTAGATACAAATTATATTTGTGTCTTTAGCTGGTTAAGTACTTCCATCCATTTTTAACAATTATTTGTTTCAATAAAATTATAATATTGATTTAACCACTGAACAAACACAGTAATAAAAGAGTCTCTGCATCTTGGAACTTCTGTCTAAATGAGAAAGACAAAAGGAACGCTGTTATCTCCTATTTACAGATAGGGAACTGAAGCAGAGAACAATTACTCAGCTTGCAAATGCTTTTCATTGGGAATGTGTACATAATGCAGTGATGCACAAAGCACAGATACTGTAACAAGCTCTGAGCAAGGTATCTCTAGAATCAGAACTGACATAGATTTCTCCTGAACGAGATAGCCCTAGAATAAAAAGCATTATAACAATATGATGCTTTTCTCAGCTGATAAATAAAGGGCAAAACCACACAGTAGCAGAGGTTATAGATATCCTGAGATACGAACTAGCATCCCTGCGTATTGCCATGTACACATGGAGACCAGCCACTGCCATTAGGACAAGAGGAAATGGGCACAAACTTGAATATGAGAAGCTCCACCTAAACACGAGGAGGAACTTCTTTACTTTGAGGGTGGCAGAGCCCTGGAAGAGGCTGCCCAGGGACGTGGTGGAATCTCCTTCTCTGGAGATATTCAAACCCGCCTGGACACGTTCCTGTGCAACCTGCTCTAGGTGAGCCTGCTTTTGGGGGTTGGACTAGATGATCTCCAGAAGTCCCTTCCAACCCCATATCATTCTGTGGTTCTGCGATTGTGGACTTCATGCCAGGTAATCATCCTTAGTGAGCAGCAAGCACCAATAACCGAACCTAAATCTTAGATATCCGTTTCCATAACACCCTATTCTAATGTTACTTCTTAGTCCTCAGATTGTAATACTTTCGACTCCTACTGTATTTTGTTTTAAAGAAAAAAAAGAAAATATCTTATTTCAAGTTCTAATAAGAAAAAGTTCTGTTTTCAACTTCAGAAGACAAAGCTATGAATTTAAAAAGCACAGACACATAACGTTATTCTTATGCTAAATACTCAGGATCTAACACATAGCTTTGGCCTTAACATTTTTGGTTTTAGACACCTCCCTTCCGAGAAATTTTTTTTTATGGAAAAAATTCTCAGTTAACTATTTTCTTCACCGTACCTTGCTTTGGACTGTAAACATATTGGGAAGAAACAGATAAATTCCTAAGTATGTTTCAGGTACTAAGTGATTAAAGACCACCACAGTTCTTACATTTCATGGTGAAAATAAAAATATTTTTTCTGTAAATGAAGGCTGAAACAGAGGAGATTTCTCTTCCATTCCTTCTGAGCTGATGGACTGTGGGAAGGCCAATGGAACTTAATTCATAAATATGTGAAACTCAGGTTTGTCCTACAGTTGCAACTATGGTGTAACTGCCAGAGCAGTGTCTGTCTATGTACCTGTGAGCCGCTGGTTCCTTGGGTGGGTCAGGCACTCCCTGTCTCATCATCTGCACAGGTGAATTGATGGACTGATCTGAAACAGCAGAAAGACTTGAAACAATGTCAGTGAAATCATAGCCACCTTCACAATTAAGTATTTGACTAATTCATGTAGGAGCTCTCTGAGGGGGCATTTTGGACTGTCCTGATGACTCCCTCCAGGAACCTGCTGCTGTGCCTACACAGATATCATAGAATCATGGAATGGTTTGGGTTGGAAGGGACCTTAAAGATCATCGAGTTCCAACCCCCCTGCCATGGGCAGGACAGCTCTCACTAGACCAGGTTGCTCAAAGCCCCATCCAGGTGGGTCTTGAAAACTTCCAGGGATGGGGCATCCACAACTTCCCTGCACAATTTGCTTTGTTTTAGCGTGTTAATCACCTTGAGGGGGAGAATCCGGTCCTTTCAGCAACTTCTCAGATGGTTCCTGCTGCATAATTGATCAAAATCTGTGTAGATAGGGAGCTTGCAAGTAGTAGAAACTGTTCCCGTAAATGCAGACATTGTCATGTAGCACAGTGCTTTATGCATAATTTACATTGTGAGGTGATGTGTTGTACGTGTTTTCAGATAACCCATAGGGATAGACAATGCATATGCAGGAGTGGTCATGAGTCAGCTGGATTCAGCGCAATGGCTTTGGGGGAGTCTTACCTCATCCAACTTAAATTACCATTCCGATGACCCATGCAACACGCTTTCCTTACACATTTAGAGAGCAACCAAATGTCCTCTTTGAGATACTTCATTCCCCAAATATAAGTTACCTGTTCCAAGATCCCTCTTTTTTAACACTCTGTATCTGTGCAATAGATGAACAAGGAATATGGAGATGGATGATGTGTTTTGGCTTTTGGCTTCTTCTAACTATTCAAAATTAAAACTCCTTGTCGGTTGTTCCCAGAAGCCAGAGAAGTAACTACCAGATCCACAAATATGAGGAATGCATGACTGGCTTTATCAAAAGGTATAGAATTATTATTTAAACTGTTAGGTTTATTTCCTTGTGAGAGTTCATTGCACTCTGGCAATCTGAGAATCAGAGCACATCTTTATTTTCTTTTCAGATTTTTTTTTTGTTTGTTTGTTTGTTTGTTTTTCTTGAATTCTAGTTCTATTTCTCTGATTTATTCAATTTTTTTCTCTTCTGGTACTACTGTTCTTATGTCTAGAAAAGTGCCAAAAAAATTCTAGTTTGTTTTTGGTTGTGTTTGGGTTTTTTTTTTATTTTATTTTATTCCTTATTCAATCATACCATCCAAATTCCATTAGCTCTTATAATGCTGCTACATGAAAACCTACAACTTATCCTGCCTAAACCTATATTTCTTCAGTTGCACAGTTTTTCCCAATGAAGAGTTAACTACATAGTCTCTCCCAAGCTGATTCAAACTTTTCAGCATCTAATCCAGTATTATTCTTTTAAGTAGAAAAGAATAACATTGAAAGTCACAGTTTTAGGACTTTAAATGACATAACCAGAGCATTGGGAATGGATTACTTTAAAATATTCTGTACCTTTTCAAAATATGTCACTTAATTAGCAGCATACAGCAGTTTTCCATCAGCTACTAAATTTTTGTCAGTGTTCAAAAATATTGCTAATATTTTGCTTTTATAACTCACTTCCACTGACAGGCCTCAAACACTGGAGAAGTGAAAGTTAATAATTATTTTTCTGTTACTAGATTGAAAAAAATGGAGGTGTAGGGAATAAATATAGACTGTTCAATCCATTTTTTTTTTAATTGAAGTTGTGAATACAACTAAGCAATCTTGTTCAAAGTCTTCTTTTGAGCAACATCCTTTCTGTTATTATTGTTGTCAACTTTATCACTGTCCTTGATGATATAATAGAATCTAAATTTCATCTAGACAGGATATATCTCACTAGGTCTAATAAATATATAAAAATTATGTTGGTCTTTTTTTACAGAGTGTATAAAGAAATTAAGCTTTATCTTTATTAATGACTATGTCACATGGAAGTTTCTGTTTGCCTACAGACATACAAGAAGGGGACCATTCTCTATAAACTGATTTTTAATTTTTAAATGTAATGATCATTCAAGGTCAGACTGTTATCCTCTTACTCGTAGTTCTGCATAGGAATCAATACCACTGCTTAGGGGAGAAAATTCTCTCTAATGTGAACACATACAGGGCTCACAGCCTGATCTATGAATGTCAACATCGTATTAATTAATCACTTCTGAAACACTGAAGAAGCTACATGACTTTGAGATTTTCTGTAATTTCCCATGGAATGAAAACTACACCAATCCTAAAAAATAAAACAAAACAAATAAAGAAAAAGAAAAACCACCAGAGAATCTAGGATAATATTAAATCAAAAACAATATCCAATGATAATAAGGAGGTGACATCAACTGTGCAAAGGTTCAGTAAAAAATATGAGGAAAGAAAGGAACACATAATATTTAGAGGGACAGAATAATCTTTATTCTCGTGACATTTGTTATGAACAGAAATAGTGTTAAATTTTGGGGGAGTAAATTGTACACAATTGTAGAAATCCTACTTGAACAAATATGTGCTCTCTTTGTGTAATATTTAGGTCCCTATAATTGTGCTTATCAATATATTATTATGAATTCAGTTTTGCTCTTACTGAAATGAATAAGCAGTCAATTTTTCTTAATATAATCTTGACATCATAAATGTAGCCAAAAGGTTGATGGATGGTGGTTTTGGTCCAAATCTCTTTCCAGAGGCTAGTGCTGTATATCACTGTAAAAAAAAATAGCTGAAACACAGTGAAGATGGGAAGATTATCTTATTAAAACAAATCAACATTTTAAAAATATTTCTGTTTCATGTTAGGGTTAGTTGGATTCTTTTAAAGTTCTGTTGTTCAGTTTTGAGGGTTGGCTTTGTTCCCTCCCTCACACAGTGTTAAGTGAGGAAAAGGTCAGTCACAGAAGGATCAATATCCTATTTGTTCCTGACATAAAAGACCCTGAATCCAGACCCTGGATAAGACAGAGTAGGATGTGAACCAGGGAAGTAGGATGTGAACCAGGAATGAACTCTCACCATGTGCTTTAGGAAAATAGAGCTATTCATTGCACTCCAAATTCTACTCATATTTAGTGTATTTCTAAGGAATTGATTTCACTAAAACCACACGAAAACATCTTTCTGGAAACTTCTCAGATGGTTATAAACTCATAGAAAAGCACAGATAGTTGGTTGAATGCTTATTAAAAAAAAAAAAAAAAAGCTCCTGCTTCAGTTTCAAGTTAGAGATTTATCATTAATAACTACAGGCTTAAACTGTACAACACAAATGTTGTGCTTTAAGTGTTCTATTGAAGTGGCTTCTTAGTATCTTCTACACTCCGCTTTCAATATGTTTCAGTCTATGACCCTGAAAGATGTGTGTGTCTGTTCCAAGATGTATTAGTGTACACCTACAGAAGTGTATTAGCTTCTACCAAAGCTTTTAACCTTCTGTGGGAGCTGATGTACTTATGATTTTTCCAGGTTACTATGAGCTAGGTTTCCAGTGGCAACTATCTCCCCAGCAGATTATAGTGCCATATATAAACAAGTTCTGAATTAACAAAGGAGCAGATAAAAAATACTCTAAACCCAGAATCCAGCATGGTTATAATGTTCTGTACTACCTTCTTGATGACCAAAATCAGTAGAAAGTGTTAAGTATCTCCATGAAATGGTGAATCAAAATGACATTTGATATTAAGAGACCTGCTTTAAAATATAAAGTTTTAGGAATTTGTTTACAGTCATTTTCTAATGTCAACACATAATTTATTGAAAATATTACATTAGATGAAAATATAGAAAATATTGCTAGAATTGAAATGGAATGTAAGTATCAGTATATTCTGTATAGTATAAGCATTAAGAACAGTTGTCAGAATGAATTACCACATTTGACATCTTAAAACAAAATCAATAATAAAGAGAAAATAATACTGTTAGGATTAATATTAGTTTTATGATGTCTAAAGATATCACACTGGCAACCCTGAGGTTCCTTATTTAGTCAAAATATGGGCAAATCATAGCAACTACTGGATTAAATTAAGGCAGCATCCTAGGCATACAATAAAGTGGAATCAGCTCCATTGTCTCCTTCCCAGCAATCTGGAATCACGCTGCAGCCAAACTGTCTTTGGGTAGCAACAGGGAAGAAAAAAGAGACTTGTTACACACAAGGAAATGCACAAAAATTCTACTAGAGCAATTATGGAAGAAAAAATAGAGACTTTTTACCCACAAAGAAATGCACAGAAGTTCTGCTAGGGCAATTGTTTCTAAAACTGGTGTAGAATCATACATGTGCTAAAAATTCAGAAAGATAGATTTTTTTAAATTATTTTTATTTTTAGTAGACTTAACATTATCTTATAAACATGAACGATCTGCGTATAGCACCATCAGAGGATGGGGTGCTTGTCAAGACCTTCTCTTCCTGGAGTGTTCCTAGATCAGGTTACCCTTCTCTCTTACTGACCAGCAGTTATGCTGTGATTGAATTTCTTCTCTTTTTGGCCCTGTGACTCTGGCATCCTAGAAGTTTAACAAAATCAGATATCAGATTATACTGTTATGGATTTCTTGAGCTGCTTGCCTTAAAGGCCAGGAATTAATTTCTCTCTTTCTTTCTCACCTTTTCTTTCTTTTTTTTTTTTCAAGCTCAACAAGTAATTTAACAAAGCTTTCTCGATGGAAAGCAAACAAATAAGCAACAAAATCCAGATTAACATACTGACCATTTCCGGTCCAGAACAAAAGCTAGAGACTTTTTTCCCATGCTTTGAGGAAAGTGTGCACTGAAGTGCAGGAATCACTTTCAGATCACAATTTTATCCTCAAAGAGGTAACTAATTAAGTTTCCAGATAGCTAACTGTGTTTAGGAAGAAAATAACATTTCAGATATTCTATCTCTTGCATCTTTTACTAACTGGTTTAAGCTCCTTTCTGTATTATATTCTGACTCCATTTCTTAGGTGTGAAACTACTTTCTCTTTTCAATATTTAGCTAAATGTGTGTTGAGTCTGTACTGTAAATTCAGCTACTGATTTCAGCGTTATCATCTGCAGATGCTCTGTTTCTGGGGAGACAGAATAACATCAAGTAACCAGTCAGGTATCTTTCTGGAGGTAGTTCTTCCCCAAAGGCCCATTAATCAAATTACAGACCTCCCTACCCCCACACCCCTGCACATATATACTAACACACACAAATTTGTGTATTTGGAGAAAAATCATAAAAACCAAAATATCTTAAGATATATGGAGATGTAACCACATACACATGTAGATAAGTATTATTAAATACAGTATGCAATGTAACAGTAACATTTATATATATGTGTATATGCCTCATATCAAAATATCACTATTTTTTTATCCTGTTTTCTTTTCTGATTTTTTCTTCTAAAGCGCTGCTTAATGTTGGACACCCAACTGTCACACAACATTTTCTTTGCAGCTATTACATTGTAAACAATTTCTCTTTGTTGGCATCACTTCTAAATTAAGAATAAGTCAATAACAAACAGTAAAATGTTCAAGCAATTAATCAGTAAAATGAGTAGAACATATGTACAGCTGCTAGATTTGGACACTAATGACCCCATTTATAAAAGATTTTTGTGGTTTTTCTAATGTCAAATTACATCAATTCTCTTTCAAGAAGAGTATCACAGCTTTCCATCATTTTCCACTAATTTGATGCTGTGATGTACTTGTAGTTATATCTCTGTATCTCAATGTGATGTTTAGGGTAAAACTATTCCTAAATGGGAAAAAAATAGGAAAAAAATATATACCTATTAGGCTTTTCATTTTTTACTTCCCTATTCGTGAGGCTTGTGCTGATACTATGTTAAATTTCTCATTTGTCTTTTATCAAAATTTGGCCATAGTGGTTAATTGTTCACAGTTTTCCCTGGAAAATTATGATTAAGCCCTTTTATCTATAGTCATCTCCAAAGGGGCCAACATACCCTGTGTTCAGTGATGGATAAATCCATTTTGTTTTCCTCTGAGTCCCATCATACTCAGAGGTTGAGATTAAAAGGAGGTTGAACTCTACTTTGTGAGTTACAGTTGCTGTCTTCCTCTTTTAAATGTCTTGCAAAACCGGGGGAGAAATCCCGAAAAATAACACAAAATAAAGGTCGTCTCACAAAATTTTAATGGAAAAGTGGTGAACTGAGCATTTTTGGAAGAAAGCTCACCCTCTTGCCCTCCAGTTTTCTTTTTGTCTAGAACACAGTCCCTAGGTAACTGGTGAAGGCTTGTCTACGTACGTCAACTTGTAATATCACCAAACTTGGTCAGTTGTGGAGTTTTCTAAACACATGGTAAGTGATACAGAATAGATATTGAAAGCTTGATATCTTTTTTTTCTGACAAAGAAAGCTTAAAAGGTTTCCAAGGAACTGGTCATCAGTCTTGTCCAGGCAGCTAAATAGCAACAACCACCCGAATACAGTTTGTGATGCACACTTTGAGGAAAAGTAGTAAACATTACACCCAACCAAATAACTTCCTATTGACCGTTCGCCTTCCAATAATTAATTTATTAAGGATTGTTAGGATTTTCTTGTTTCATTTTGGGAAAAAAAAAAAAAAGAAGAGAACAAAGAATGATGAGTTCATCCCACAAAGTTGTTTGAGTTTGTACTGTGGCTCAAAAAATTATAAAAACTGAGGTAACATTTCATGACCTAAACTTCTCTTTCTTTTCCTAGAGTCTCAAATCACGCATTTACAGAAAACAGAGGAATAAGAGCCCTAAAAATTGTCTAGAATGTTTGATCATTTATGTTTCAGTGTCAATTATATTTAACTGTTTTTAAAGGTTTTTGTCTAGCCTTGTTTTAGGAATCTTCAAAGGTAATTTATTCAACAGTTTAATTATTTTTACAGACTGGAAGATTTTACGTGCTGTTTACTTTAGTCTTCCCTTACTGCAGTATAAGAGGACTATTTAACATACTTGAAGAACTTTATCACGTCTGTTCTCAGCCTTCATTTGTCTAATCCAACACAAATATTTAAGATTTGCTTGTGGGTCATGTTTTCCAGACCTCATTCTTTTTGCATTTCTCTCTGACCTTTCTGGTTCACACATTTCTGCTTAATACACTTCAAGTATGGTGCCCAGAACTGACACAGCTCCAAGTTATCAAGCTCAAATAAACCATATGGATTACTTCAAATATTTTACATATCAAGCTACTGTTTATATATTCAGCTACAATGATTACGAACTTGAGCTTTTTCTACTTTATGACATTATTTACTTTCAGTTTGTGATTGACTGTACTCCTCCCCTGTTGACAAGATTCAGAAATGTTTTCTGGAAGGTGATTCCCTTTTCGACAGTTGACTCTTCAGATGTTTTTACTGCACTTACATACTTTCAGGTAGCAAATTACTTCTGATAGGTAATGGTATTACTTTTTCTCATGATAACTCATCATAGTGATGACTCATTTAAACTGTATTTCTAATCTTTGTTTTATAAGAAAGTCACATGAAACATGCTCAACAACCCCATTATGGGATTCCATACCCCATACAATCCCTACAAATCCTTGCATATGTTCTTCCTAAATTTTGTTCAGTTATCATTATCATCAATCTACCTGAAAATTAATCAGAGGTTAAAAATGTGACCAGAATGGGGAACATACACTTTAACAATCTACAGAGAGGAAGGAATGAGAATATAAAATATTTATGTATTTCTATCCCTGTTCATTAATAAAGTAACTCTCTCCTTGTGGGGTCCTTTGAGGGTAGAGAGGCCTTACAGATAGATCTTGATAGACTAGAGAGATGGGCAAACACCACTCATATGAAATTTAACAAGAGTAAGTGCCAGATTCTCCACCTGGGACAGGATAATCCTGGTTATACGTACAAACTGGAGGATGAGAGGCTGGAGAGCAGCCCCATGCAGAGAGATCTGGGGGTTTGAGTTGAAGGTAAGTTGAATATGAATCAACAGTGTGTTGTTGTGGCCAAAAGGGCCAACCATGTCCTGGGGTGCATCAAGCAAAGCATAGATAGCCTTTTGAGGGAGGTGGTTGTCCCACTTTACATTGCACTGGTGTGGCTCCACCTCAAGTACTGTGTGAGGTTTTGGGTGTCTCAATGTGAGAAGGACATGAAACTAGTAGAGTTTGTCCAGAGGAGGGTGACCAAGATGGTCAAAGATCTCAAGGGCAAGACTTAGAATCTGAGGTCACTTGGTTTGTTCTGTTTAGAGAAGAGAATGCTGAGGGGTGACGTCATCGCAGTTTACAACTTCCTCAAGGACAGTAACATTGGGGAGGTGCTGATCTCTCTCTGGTAACCAGCACATGAGGAAATGGAATGAAGCCGTGTCAGGGGAAGTTCAGATTTGACATGAGGAAAAAACTCATGAAGAACATGAGTTCTTCACTGAGAGGGTGGTCAGTCACTGGAGTGGGGTCTTCAGGGAAGTGGTGACAGCACTAAACCTATCGGAGTCCATGGAGCATCTAGACAACACTCTTGGTCATATGGTTTAGGGTTAGGTGGTCCTGCGAGGTGCAGGGAGTTGGACTCAAGGATCTTAAAGGTCCCTTCCAACCTAGATGGTTCTATGATTATATGACATGTTATATTCAATATCTTTTTACATATCTACACAACTGTTTCTCATTCTTTCATTATCTCACATCTTAACAACTGCAACTTCTTTCTTGTTTCATATTGCCTACTAATATTGACTCAGAACACTGTTCCTAGATTGTCTATTTAATCTTTCTTTCATCCCTGCCACAAACAACTTCTCTACAGGGTGAAACCTCAATAGTTCTTGGTTTTATATTAAGACCATCCATGATCTGTTTTCCCTTTCAGCACTTCCTTTATGTTATTGGTTCTAAACTCCGGTCTACCTGCTCTCATTGATTATTTATTAAAGTTGTTTTTAAAGTTCCTTTGTACCTTTCCTCAAGATGTTCTTTCTATACTGGAGAAACTCTGTATGCATTTACAAAACCTCAATGATCCTCTTAAAAATTCTCCTCTCTTAGGATGCGTGCAAAAATGATTAATACATCAGTAAACTGTGACTGCTTTTTCATGCTAGACAGTCCAATTTCCTTATCTGCTTATTTATTATTTATAGCTATGTGCTGCTTTTGTACACTGAGCTTGTGAGTTGTATAGATTATCTTTTTCCTATGCATTTGCATGGAATTCAATCAAGACTTTAACTGGGATAACTTGGCACAGTTGCAATAGAAATAAAAGATATTAACCATCGTCATCATCAACATCATCCTCTTATTTGAGAATAGCAGACACAGAGATGTACATGCTCCACCCTTTTTCATTTTTATGAATAAATTCTGAGCAGCTGTGACCACTCATAGAAGTCAATGGTCACATCCCTTTGATTTTGTAAAGGGGGGGACTTCAATTTCTAGACTTTAGTGGGAATTCCATATATTCAGCGTACCTGAGAATTGTGTGCTGTATTTTGTATGTAAATGTTAAAGCAAGTACTTTTATATTAGTATTTGTTTTTATTTTTATTTTTCCTTTGGTTACATTTTCACAGTAAAATTATTGAACTCTGGTACTGAGTACTTCCTGATCACTTAAAAATATAGTTACGATGAACGTAAAAGCAATGACACCAAAAGTTATGAATGTGTGTTATCTGACACAGAAAACATACTTATTCATTTTAGCTTGCATGTTAAGATGATTCTGTTTTTCTGGTTTGAAAAGATTGATTCTCTTCTGTCCTTAAACTTCCCAAATATATTTCCATATGTACTTATATCTGAATCCAAAGAAACGATAGTCCTGTCTGCAATATAATACAGATTCCTAATGATATATGTTTTCCTATAAGTTCACCAAAATTAAAAGGAAAAAACTCGAGCAATATTGAAAGATATTCTTCATTATGATTGTGATAGTTATAGTAAAGCTGACTATATAAATTTTGTGCATTATTGTAGACTACATCTTGCATATTTTGAAGTTGTTCTCCAGCGTACTCTGCTTGCTTATTTAAAGGACACGTGGAATGAGAAATGATTGTAAATTCAAAGTAAAGTAAAAGTTAAAATATTTAGAAGACTGTTAGATTCAATAGACCTTACAGATAACATTAAAACCACTTGCTCAACAGATCTTTGAACTCCACTTCATTATACTCCAGTCAGTCACAATGAGCTTCAAACATGAGTCTTCTAAATTGCATTAAAAGAAATCTTATGTCAGGCATTTTGCTGTCTTACTCCTGCTTTTGCTCTGACTTGTTTGGTTTTGGGGTTTGTGTTTTTTCCAAAGCAATAGAGTGATAAATTACCTTTAATTTACCAAGAACAAAAACAGATTATAATGTGCCTGACTCTCTATGGTGAAAGCAAAGAATTTATACATAAACTGTTTGGCTAAAGAGAACGAAGAAACGATCTTGCAGAGGACAAGAAGATAGGTGTTACAAGAGAAGGAACTTGGAAGACAACTTATTGCATGATAAGTCTAGCAAAATGAACACACAGTTTGGTTTTCTTTTTTTTTTTTCTAGTTATTTATCTAGTTAAGATTTGTAGAGAGACTGTGTTCCTACACAACAGACATAATTGCTAAAATAGTATTGTAATTATTTTTTCTATAGAGAACTGGGACAGATAAAGACAGTTAAGGTCAGATAGGAAGTCTCTGAGAAAGTAATTCTTCGGGCTGGATCTCAAGAACTATTACACAGTCACCAAAAGAAACTACATATAACAGAGTTGACATATGATTTTCTTCATAAGCTTATTGCAGATTTTTTCATAGGAAAGGTAAATGTAAAATTTAAAGTAAAAAATAATCAGTGTATAGCAAATAACACATTTGCAAAATTATCATTTCCCTATACTCTGAAATACCTGAAAATCAAGACACTCCTAAAAACTTCCTTGTAAAGTCAGGCACCATAAGGAGGTGAAGTTGACAAGACATCATTTGTTATCTTGAATTAGGAAGATGCTCATCAGTATTGGAAAAAAATGTTCAGCATTCCTGGTTAATTGAAAGGCTTCATATATTTAAGGAATTAATTTTCAATATTTCTTTTTTTTTTTTTTTTTAATGGAACAATGTTTCACTGAAAATTTTAAATGAGTTCAAATTGGCCTTGGCAACTTAAACTAAGTAAAGGTAATTTCTAGGTAAACAACTCTTACTACTAGATCAGTCTGGATGTCCAAAAGAAGATGTAGAAACAGAAGATCATTTATCATCAAACATTTTGTTTTATTTTTTTGACTAGTAGAATACTATAGTCCACAACACCGCAAAAACTTATTCTGTGCTTTTCTTTCAGATTTGTTGAACAATTAATCCCCTTTCTCAGGGATTACGACAGCCTCAGATGATAAAAAAAGGCAGCCACTGATGGGAAATACATTATCTCTCCTGTTCTACAAGAAGTCAGTTGTGTCCAGAGTTGATTGTGCACATTATGTGTTTACCTATAAATTATCACTAAAATGGAAATATAACATAAGCTGAAACTGTATATTAATACTAAATTAACTTTTGTCTTGCCATACACATCTAATTTTTCTGAGGTAGAATCCTAGATGTTTCAGCCCACTGAGTGCCTAATAGTACTGTGGACATTTTCAGAAGTCTTAGTCACAGAAGGAATAGTGTCAGAAGACCCTTAAGTTCTGGAACTTGGAAGGTATAAACTCATAGTCCTGCAACAATATTTATACTGTTTTCCTTTAGATATGTATTTTTGCTCTTTTCCCTTCTTGCCTTCACCTTACATTAAATATTGACTGTTTTACTTTGGTTTGTTTGGTTTTTTTTAAAAATGCATGTCATAATGAGATCTATCTTGTATTTCAAAGCACCGCCTCAAGAACCGAGGTTCCCACTTTCCTGTTGCACTTGTAAATACCTGTTGAAGTAGTGACGACTAACGAAAAATCTGAGCAAGAGCTTATATCTATGATAAGTCTTTAGTATAATGACAGGTAAACTAATAGACATTGAAAGAAAGAAGTTATGAAAGAAAGAACTGTATGTGACTATCTCTTAGGCAGGATGCGGACTAACCAGCTGGTTCAGATAAGTCTGACAGGTATACTCACAATGACTTATTTCAGAACTAGAATGAAGTAAAAAGAAAAGTCTCATGTGTGATTTACCAATAGAAGTTCTGTACCAGAATTATTTAGTAATTATATTTATAAGGCCTCAGTGAGTACTGTGTCCTGCCATTGACATCTGACTAAAATAATACATAGAGAAACAGAAGAAAAACTCAGTAAGAGGTTTGAAAACATGACCATTGAAGGAAAGAAATAATTTAAGGGGACAAATATGTCATGTCATTATAAACAAAATTGTCATCATTTGTGGCCTATCTTGACTGAGAGTAAGAAATAAAACCTGTACGCTTTGAACCACAGTAGTTAGATGTTAAAGAAAAATATTATATTATTATATATATTTTTAAAGTGTTTAACTCTGCATATATGCCTGTTTGAGTTTTAGTTTCTTCTACTGAAGAACTTCTTCTACTGAAGCTTCTTGAGAATGTATTGGAGAAATGTCTTTCAGAGGAAGACTTAATATTTGTGATCTTTACCAGTGCATAAAGATCTGTCGGATTACTTTAAATGACTCTCAGACATTCTTTATTACATACATGAAAAAATAGGGATTGGTGGCAAAAACCTACTAGATCTATAATATAGTCCATAGTGGTTAAAGTGGAAAAGAATAAGATCTTGTCGTGGTTTCGGCCAAATTTACCAAAACCAGACCGACAGATGGCCCTTTCCTCCCTTCAACCCCCCCCCCCCCAAAAAGAGGAGAGAGGAGGAGAAAGAGATAAGGAGATTCAGAAGTTTAGAATGAACTAAACTACTTTAACGAAGAATTAATATTAAAATAAAAATAAAGAAGAAAATAATGAAATAGATACAATATATACAAAACCCTATCAAGCTCCCAGGATGACAGTCACGTCACCGGCAGGCACTGGGGAAGTCCCAGACTGGACTCAGCGACAAATGGGAACTGGATTCCAGCTCTGGAGTCAGGAACACATGGATCGGGATCAAAGGCAGATGAACAGACAGAGTCCCCTCTGGACATCGGCCATCGCAGGAAGGGGCTGACCCTTTGATCCCTCAGCTTTTATACTGAGCATGGGGCAGATGGGATGGAATACCCCAGTTGGTCAGATTTGGGTCACCTGTCCTGTCCACTCCTCCCCACTGATGTGACCCCTCTACATTTTTTCCGTTTCCGACCCTCTAAGGGGGCAAATAACGAAATGGGCTGCCCTTGGTTGTTATAGCAATAAGGATAAGCAAGGGCCTCCCTGCACACCATCCCTTGGCATGGAGCACAAACATTGGTCTTATCATTCTGAGAACAAGCAGTTTTCTCCACAATATGCCATTAATTTCAGAGAGTTAGAGGAGGCCTAGCTAGGATGTAAAGTTACAAAACAGAAAATTGGTTCAGTTTTACTTCAAACTGGGACAGATCTTAGCACTTATATAAGAAATTTCAGTCCTTTAAGTCTCCTTTTCACTGCCAAATGGTTACAGATTGTAAGAAAGCCATCAATTTTCTATTATTTTATACTTTAAACAGAATATTTCTAGGTTTTACTATTCCATGGAAGCTAGCAGTGAAAAATGGAGTATCTGTTACAAAGTTGTCTGTATTTTGTTAGTAACTTAATTGGACTTTCCCTCGTGGAAGTCTTGGGAAGGCTTTCTGCAAAGATAAAATGATGACTTTACCTAAATAAATGCAGTTCAGGATGTTACACGCTACACTGAAATATATCCATAATTAGAATTCTAACGAGTGATTTCTTAAATTTATAGGATGCATTACTACTTTATGGACATTTTAATTTACTACTTGAATTAGTAGTCCACATTAGTGACACTAGAAAAAAAAAAATGGAAAAAACCACAAACAATTATAAACACTAAATGGGATTGAGTAAGCATTTTTGTTAGCCCCAAAGCTATCCTGATAGCTTTATTGTCTTAATCAACTTAGTTGACTCGTTTTACTGCTCTTTAGAGGTGGATGTTGTGGATGCATGCTGGGGTACTAGTTCACTTCTGCCAAATTAAAAATGATAATTCTCATGCGTGAAATAACTGCATGGACTAATGACCAAGTCTCTGCATAATTTGAACTGAAGCCCCAGCAGGTGGCAAACAATTAAATGCATAACATAATATAATACAGTCACAGACTTTTCTTTTCTTTGTTTTTGTTTTTGTTTTTGTTTTTGTTTTTGTTTTTGTTTTTGTTTTTTTGTTGTTAATAAAAAAGGAGAGCAGGAAAACTAGGAAAGTAAACTCTTCTTTCCCTGTACAGTCCTAAACCCTCCATAAACCCTCCAAATAAAGTCAGAGGAAAAAATTGAAGAAGGAAATTATAAATATGTCACTGGAAAGTCACCTACTAACAGGTTCCCAGAACTCTCATGATTCTAAATACTGAATTCTAAATACTGAGAATTTTTTTTTTTTTCTTATGAAAGTACAGACGTGATTCTACTCCCACTGAAACAATAACGAACCCCAAAGGTTTCTTTAGTAACACAAGATTAAACCTTGAGAAACATTTTGACATTTCCTAAAACTCGGAAATAGTCCTGAACCAGCTTGAAACCCGAATATGTAGTAAGTAGGTTATTATTCGAATGGGAAAAAAAGCCCCAAACAACCCAAAATCAGAACAGCCCCTCCCTACAAAACACTACCTCATTATTCCTTATTTTTACAAATACGGTTTCTAAAAATTTGATATGTAAGTACTGAAGCTTATATCTATCTCAGATAATCATGTACAGGGTTTTTCTTGAAAAATATGATTTTTTGAAGAATATTTTTAGAAGCTTGTTTCTTGTACCTGCAGATACTCAAAAATCCAATAAATAAATTGTAACTTCAAATATACTTTATTTTAGCTTAGAAATATTCATAATCTGAGTTTCATATTACTTAATATAAATTTGAATTTCATTGTGAAATTTAGGGTTATTTTATGAGTGTGGTGACTGGCTACCTAAGGATAAATTGCAACATATACTAAAACAGAAATTTTTAACTACTTCTATAGAACGGGCACTTCAGATACAGGGTAGCTCTTAGCAAAAACAGTAGGATCCCTGTTAACTTCTGGGACAGGCCATATATAAAGCAGAAAGGATTTATGACATTTTGACTCTTGTAAAACTCGGTGTAGGTTTGTGTTACTACTGGGTTTTTTCAAGTTAGGTAATATGGAAGTTTGTTGAATAAATAGCAGGAATTATTTTTAAAAGCAAGAAGTAGAAGAAAAACTGGCTCAAAATCATCAAAAGATTGTTTTTGAACTTGTCTAGTTAAATACATATAACACAATAGTGAATAAAGGTGTTTTAAAAGTATTATCTGCTGTTCTTGCTAAGTATAATTTTAAAACCAGAATAATGCTAAAGGTGAGAGCATAATCCAACTTCATTACTTCATAGAAAAATTTTCTACTCTGTTCTTGAAAGCCCCTAAACCTATTTGACATTTTTATTTTGGAGATTATCTGAGAAACGGCGTTTTTCAGGAATAAGCAAAAGAAACCCAGGGTAAGACATAGAAATTGCCACATTTCCTCATATTTAGCTAATGTTAAGGGGCAATTTGCAGCTATACCTATAATTTTAAAAGGCCTCTTTAGAAGAACATCGTGCTGGGAAAAGAAGTAGAGACAAAATTCAAAACAGCAGATGAGGACCCACCAAACACAAAACATTTCTGATGAGGAGGAGACTCTCCTTTCAATCACAGTGTGAGGGGAAAACCAGAGCAGAAAGTTTGTGAAAGGTCTTTGTTTATAGAAATGTGGAATTAGAAAGAATGTAAGCATGTTTTATCAGAATTTGGTTTCTTGGAACCTAGTGCTTGTATTTTGTCTGGGTTTTTTAAGCTTCTGCAATAGCTTTAGTAAATACAGTCCCAATCTTTAAGGCACACAAATGTTTACAAATAATTTTCTCCTCTCTCAGCCCACCCTCCCTTTTCTTTTGTCTGTACTTTTGTCTGGTCAGCTTAGCTCAGCTAAGATACCATACAATTATGTGGGAAGAAAAAACACATATATTTCATTTGGGAATGTAATCTTTGCTATACATAATTTTATTAATATCAGTGGAGACTTAGCTTAGAATTGTCATACCTCCAGCTTTACTACTTTTTTGACTTTTAATTTAGTGCCAATGAATACACAAAAATATATATATTAATGCATCCCTTTCTTCTTCCAAGAGAAGACACCTTTTGGTTTTGCTGCATACTTCTTTTTTTCCTGTTGAAAAGCATTCCCCATGAAGAAACACCCACAAGGGAATATGTTATTCTCTGCACCACCATCACCTTCAGCTTATCTCCTGTAGTGATTCACTCTTTCAATTTTCTCAGAGCTCAAAGTGATTTCCTTCATGAAGCCTGAATTTTGCTATTGGCGAGAAAAAGGAAGAGGGATGAAGGGACAGGATAAAATTATTTCTCCCATCTTTTTGCAAAACTATCAGCAGGGCAACATTTATTGCTTTTGCTTTGTGAGAAACTTTTGCATACTGAGAAAGTATAGTTATGATTTACTTGTAGTATGCACTTGGGGCTATACACAGATGTAATAATCCTCCCAAAGAAGTTTAATGAAGGGATTGTGCAATATGGCCTGAAATCTACACCTATCCATACCCATTAGAATGGATTTTCCTAATTTTTTATTACATTTTTCAATTATTTTTAAGATCCCTAACATGATATTGACAGGAAAAAAATCAAGCTGCGCGTTACAAGATATTTCCTGTTAACTTAGTGCTGTAGATGTTCAACAGAAGTGTTCAGCAGCTTACATTTTCACATAAATGTAAGAATGAGAGCCTGAGGCAATCTGAATACAGGCTTTTCAAACTTCAAAGGAGCAGTGAATGATTCTTGCCCTGCTTTTGCCATCCAGAATTGGCCTAAGCTTGGGGAGCAATTAAAATTAAATAGCCGCTGAACTGCAGAAAGTGAAGATCGGCAGCTCTGGGCATGAGCAGACTTTTATGAAGTCCCCTGACTAATTCATATCTTGGTGTTAGTAAAGCAAGGAATGAAGTCAGAATGAGAACCGTTTATATGGAAAGAGAGCAAAAGGCAGCTACATTAACCTTGAATATAATAAACCAGATCTTTGTTTCAAATCAGCTGTTTTTCAGGTTCTTGCCACTTTTTCACAACAGGAACCCTCTGTAAAAAACTTTAGATACCAGAGATCTGAGTATCCCCTCCTCAGTCCTAATTTCTTTTGCAAATAGCCATTGGGACAGTTAAATCTATAGATAAAGCAAACTCTGTACCAGATCTGTGTTTGTGTTCAGTGAAACTTTTATTTAAAAAATGAGACATTCATTTTTTTAATGGAAGATTTATTTATCATTTTTCATTAAAGTCAGAAATTTTTTGAGATTCATATAAATAAATATAATAATAATATTTTAGAATATAAACAGGACTACTCAATTAAGATATATATATATTTATTAAAATGTATTTCCTGACACAGTTTTGAAGTTAAGGGATATATGGATATGTTACAAATTTACAAAATAGTAACAGATTATTTTGCTGCCATTGCTTCATGCATCTTTTGTTCAGCAACAAATACTAGGACAGCATTTTCAACCCAAGTTCAAAACAATTTCAACAAAATAATGTATATTTAAATCAGCAATCTCATGGGCATAGATGAACTCCAGTTCATTTAGTTATCTTTGAAAGAAAATGCATACTAATACTACATATGTCATTTGATTTTATATGTTTTGTAAATAGTCTGTAGAGTCATGTTTTGAGCGTTTGACTTGGAGATTATTTTGTGAAAGTAAGTGGAAAAATGGGAGAGACGTGGAAAATTTGAGAGAGAATTGCTGTGTAAGAAGAGGAAGTTTTCAAGTATATTCTTATTAATTCTCAGAAACACGTAATCTGCTAGGATTACTGTTTTCTGGCTAATTAGTTCCTTATGGGGCCAGAAAAATATAACATTTTATCTGTTGTGTTAATGACAGAGCTCCAAAAAGACACAACTCCATTGTAGAAAATGTAAGTTACATGACAACCTGTGTTTCCCAGCTACATCATCTCCTCATAATTGCCCAACTAACACATATCGCCCCTACATAGCTGGTGTTTAATAATCACTAAAAGTCCTGTTTCGCCGTTCCGGTCCATGCTAAACATTCTCAGAGAAATTAGCATTTTGCTGAGTGTTAACCTCTAATGTTGGATAATGTATTTGTAGAAATCATTGTGATACTTTTCCATTTTCATTTGTCTATCAAATACTTGCAGTGTAACACAGTCATGTATAGATTCCCTTTTGCTTCACAAAAGGTGCTCTGTACTTCAAGTATATTTTTTCAAATGTATTTTGTTTTACTGTTGGTTTGCCCCTCTCTTTCCTGAGCACACAAACTAATACTTGTAGCTGAGCAGCCCTGTAATACAGTATTCACAGAATCATAGAATCACAGAATGGTTTGGGTTGGAAAGGACCTTCAAGATCTAGTTCCACCCCCATGTCATGGGCAGGGAAACCTCCCTCTAGAGGTTGCTCAAAGCCCCATCCAGCCTGTCCTTGAACACCTCCAGGGATGCGGCATCCACAGCTTCTCTGGGCAACCTGGGACAGTGTCTCACCACCCTCACAGGAAAGAATTTCTTCCTAATATCTCACCTAAATCTTCCCTCTTTCTATTTGAAACCATTCCCTCTCATCCTATCGCTACATTCCCTGATAAAGAGTCCCTCCCCATCTCTCCTATAGGCCCTGTGTAGGTACTGGAAGGCTGCTATAAGGTCTGTCTGGAGCTTTCTCTTTTCCAGGCTGAACAAACCCAACTCTCTCAGCCTGTCGAGAGGTGCTCCAGCTAGTAATTGGTGCTGCCATTGCTAGTAAGATGTCATAGTCTTTGTACTAAGTTTACAAGGCTTCAGGTTAGAGACTGCTAAAACTTGCTCTGTCTGAAATTTCTTGACCTGCCTGTAGCTTTGTTTTACTTGGTTCAGATGTAGCAGTAATTTTTCCAATTGAGTAGGTGTCTGTGGTGAATTTTTTTGAAACTTTTTCGGAACTTTTTCTCATATTTGTATGGTACAACCATGGATTTACAACTTTAACACGATACAAGGCAGGAAAATACAGACCTGGTATGGCAGCAAGGGCCTTAAGAAGCAGAGATGCAGGATGCATCGTGGAAGACCGAGGGGGGGAATCTTATCAATGCTTATAAATACTTAAATGGTGGGTGTCAGGAGGATGGAGACAGTCTTTTTTCAGTGGTGCCCAGAGACAGGACAAGAGGTAACGGGCACAAACTTGAACATAAGAAGTTCCACCTAAACATGAGGAGGAACTTCTTTACTTTGAGGGTGGCAGAGCCCTGGAAGAGGCTGCCCAGAGAGGCGGTGGGGTTTCTGTCTCTGGAGACATTCAGAACTCCCCTGGACACATTCATGTGCGACCTGCTCTGGGTGACCCTTCTCTGGCAGGGGGTTGGACTAGAAGACCTCCAGAGGTGCCTTCCAACCCCATATCATTCTATGATTCTGTGGAAAAATGCAGGCCTGAGATGAGAACAGGCCTGGCACTGGAAACCCAATGGCTGTAAACAACTCACACAGGTTAAAAAAAGGCAGACCTGCTTTTAGAGGCAACAGAGAACAAAGAAATACTATCTACAAATTTTGAAAGTCACCAGATATAGTAAATTTGGTAATAAATTGGAGTGGCAGAACCATGTGGAAAAAGAAAAGGTATAAAGGCATGTTAGCAAACATAAAAGTGATCCCAGGTGGGCTCTAGAGTGAGGAGGACAAAGCCATCAAAATGAATGTCATACTCCTCCCAGCAAAAGACTTCAGGTGCTGACTAATCATCATGACACCAGAATGAAGCCACCAACCTCAGGACCCAGAGGAGCAGGAGAAACATGAGCATAAGAGCAAACGGGGTAGAAAAGAAGTGCATGCATAATAGTTTTAACTACTAATTATTACTGAAATGTTTTTCTATGTGGACATATTTTTCTCTTCCTGTAATAACGAGATGTGCATTATTAATGATTTTGGGATTAGACTGTTAAGATTTCAATTATATTAACAATGATTTTTTGGTTTACATATAAGAGTGTTTCATCTTTGCTCGTAAACAAGATTTTTAGCGTAAGGTGCTGCACATCCACACTTCCAAAAGTGTAGTCTAAGACTACATTTCCTGTTATCCAAGAGACAATAGTGTCCCTCAAGACAGGCTGGAGAAGGTTACTTTGCTGCTGTTTTCATCTACCCTTGAGCATTCTTTCCAGAGATAGAAATTTGTATAATTCTGTTTGCTTGTCAGCTATTTCAGATTTCTTTTCATTAGGCTGTGTTTTCTGTGATTCTTTTCATGAATTTCTGTTGATTATGCTGTTTATGGAAACATTTTCATATACTGTGGGTTCTGTTTGACAGCAATATTAATAACATCCATGTTCATGGACTGGTAATGAGCACTTTTAGGATTTTGCTGTATATTTGGGATGATTTTGGTTTTGCTTCTTTTTTTTTTTTTTCCTTTGGATGAGAACAGAAATTCTGTGACCGTACTCAAAGGTAATTATTCAGTTTGCTTCAGAGATTTTACATTAGAAGAGTCTGCCGCTGTAGCTATTTGGGCAAACCTATGTCACAGAGCCCTTCAAGGGGATGCTGTATGTGTCATCAGAAGGATTTCTGGTGCATCCTTATTTCCTCCTAAAATTGCACAATCTGCACCAAAAAATCATGACTTTCTTGATGTACCTGCATTTGCTTTTGGAGGTTTTCTGTCACAATTATATTAAGCAGAATTACAATAAGCTGAATTATTTTTTTTTTTTTTGTCTTAGTGTATATACCCAAAGTTTCTAGTATAGACCTTGTGTACTACATGCTCATTCACAGTACAGAAACTTGTTTTATTTCCAAAAGCCCACAGTTTGTCACCATGCCCACAGGACATCCTTCATTCACCTATGTGACATACCAATGGCATTTGAAAGCAGGAGTGAAAACTGGACATATTAAAATGAATTCATACTATCAGATTTAGAAACACTGTGCCATAAACAACACATTGTAATAGAAGCTACTCTGCCCGTACTGTTGACTATCTCTCACTCCAAAAAGGTTTTCATGTTGGAGCAATATGCCAACTGTTTACAAATGTACTTAGCAATCACTAACAAGGCCTACACTCATCAAAATTACAGTCTACTTTGTACTGGTAATTTGCACAAGATTTGAAGGAATGATTCTTCTTGGATATCTAGTTTATTGCATCATGTGATTCAAAATTATCCAGAAAAGGATAGAAGTCCAAAGAAGGGCAAGAAAGCTGGTGATGGGTCTGGAGCACAAGTCTTATGAGGAAAGGCTGAGGGAGCTGGTGTTGTTCAGCCTGGAGAAAAGGAGGCTGAGGGGAGACCTTCTCGCTCTCTACAACTCTCCGAAAGGAGGGTGTAGAAAGGGGGTAGTTGGTCTCTTCTCCCAAGTAACAAGTGATAGGACAAGAGGAAATGGCCTCAAGTTGTGCCAGGGGAGGTTTAGGATGGATATTAGGAAAAATTTCTTCTCTGTTAAGGTTTATGAAACGTTGGAACAGGCTTCCCAGGAAAGTGGTGGAGTCACCATTCTTGGAGGTATTTAAATGGTGGGCAAATGTGGTGCTGAGGGACATGGGTTATTGGTGTTTTTGTCAGTGTTAGGTTGATGGTTTGACTTGATGATCTTAAAGGTCCTTTCCAATCTAGACAATTCTGTGATTCTATGAAAATCTGCCACAGTTATTATATCGCAAATGTGATTACTAAAAATTATTTCTGCAATTCCTTACAGTTCCAATTTTAAACAGAAATTTCAGGAAGAGATGATCAGGAAATCACAGTAGGGATTGTTATCAGTCATCATGTGTTGCTATCACTTATTCATTCATCAATGATGGTAGAAAACCACCAAAAAAAAAATGCTGAGCTCTGAAATTATCTCTGTATTAAGGAGAAGTTTAATTTGGCTGCAATATTATATGACATATTCAACTGCAAATATTATTCAACTAGCGGAAATATCTAACATAATTTTAGCTACTTGGTTTGAATTAAGGTGAAGGAGATCCTGAGAGAGTGTGTCTGTGTCTGTGTGTATAAAATGAATAATTACATCTATTGATAAATTAGCTAAAACTAAGCAAGTGTTAGTGACCTAATTCCTTTTAAATTATTAATTGTTACAGGACATTCAAGGGCCATTGTGTATAAGTACAGAGAGGCAAATATACACTTGTTAGGAAGTATGCAAATATACTACAATAGCAAATTTTAGTTTATGGAAAGCAAATACACAGCGTAGAGAAATGCTAAACCATTACTCACAAAATCAGAAGAATTTATAATGTAAAAAGTCAGCCTTGTTCAAGGATGTGTACAAAACTGGCAGTGGACCATTTTCAGCTGTAGAAAAACTATTATTTGTGGATGAAAGCTGTGGAAGGAATATGGAAAAATGCTACAGCTCTGCATAGCCTCAAAAGCTTTCAAAATGATCTTAAGTGACAGAAAAGCTGACTGTGGAGGGTTGGGGCTTTCCAGCATGTTTGTCAGAAAGTGGAGGATAAAATGTGGTGCATTAAAACACAATGGTAATTTAAAACCCACTGACATTAGACATGTGATGAAAAACACAATGTTACTTGGATATAATTTTCACAATACTGGATCTACATACTTGAAAATCGTGCCTGGTGTTAGAAAAATGAGTCTTTGTTATCCAGAAATACTGAAGCACACAAATGTTAAAATGCCTTAAGATTTTTTCATTTGGTTTACATTATTAGACCATGAGCTCTCACCCTATTAAAATTTGCTATTACTTATGTCTTGTATGTAGTCAGTATTTTACCAGCATAGACTAAGTAACCATTTTTAATTAATTAAATCAGATGAGTACAGACATGCTCTTAACACAACTTAAATTTGCTGTACATTACATTGACATATCAGATAAACCCAAGCAATCAATATACAGGAAAAATTAAACAAGATTAATAATGTCTGTCTGTTTTACCTATTTTAGAATTTTATAGCTGTCACTTCACTGTTTGAGAACATTGTAATAAAACCACTAAAAAATAAAATTAGTCCAGAATCTCCACGTTTCTCTTTGGAGTGAGAATATTTTTTAGTAATTTTATAAATACTACTGATAAAGATGATGTTAATTATTTTATTGAGTAAAGGGAATAAATATATTTGCTATTCTATACAGCAAAGGCCACTTCGGTGTTGTGAGGGGAAGCTTGTCAGGTTTAAACTAATAACCTTTGAAGATGATTGGTTCCAAAATCAGATAAGCTTTACTGATACTACTTTAACCACCGCCCCCAAAAATGTATTCTCCATCTGACCTTCACAAAATTAATTCAGCCTACAAAGGAACACGATTGCTTTAACAGCTCACAAACAGTTGTATTAGTGTTAGAAGAGCTTGTCATGTATAACCCAGTGTCTACATTACTTGGGATTTTTGTATTGATATACCTAAGGCGTTTAGAAAAGAAAATGGAACAAACAAAAGCAAAGTAAAATGTTATTTAAAAGTTAAAAAGGTGCAATGCTGGATGCAAACAAGCCTTTTATTGGATAGGGTATATTACTTCTAATCTTTCCTTTATATTTGCCACTAAATATGGTTATTTTTCTTTAAATGTGTAAGTTATCCTGGAAGATACTTGAAGCAAATTCCTCAGCTCTGGTAGAAGACAAAAAGTATGCCAACTTGAACATTTGTCCAAACATATGGGCAAAAAGTTATTGCAAAGTTCAGGTTTTGAAAACAGATCAGTATTTTCACAGGTAATTAGTCAGCACATTTGTCTTTCCGTAGAGTCCATACTTCTCTATGGAGATCATGGATACAATGCCAGTTTCCATCAATGTGGTCAGTGGTCATATGCTACTGTGTTCTGAAAAATAAATCTCCATAGACTCTTCAGACAATGTTTTAAAACCGTGTAATTTCCCGTTATCTCCTTTGTTCATTATTTTGTTTTGCCTCTAACTTTGTTTTGATGTTATATTGTTTTCTATAACAGTACAACAGATGCTTAAAGTTTGTTACTTTGCGTTTTATGCAAGAATATATAACTACATCTTTATGCTGCATATTCAATATAAAAAAACAATGTACTGGAAAGTAAAAAAGGATACTCAGCCCAAAATTCAGTCTGTTCATTGAATTGTAATAACATAAATACATTTATTCTCTCCCTACCCATTAAAATCAGAAATTAATAAGACCTGATATAGGCTAGATAGTTCTTAGTAAATTGTCAGGACAAGTCTGTTTTCATGAATCATCTCAAAGTTAGTAGGTTTTCAAAAGTCTGAGAAAAACTGGTCAGGAATTTTCTATAAAGTAATTTCTTCTCACAAATCAGCATTTAGAAAAGGAAAATTTAAATTTTTTGTGTAATTTGTTTTTTTCCTTTTTCTATTTGTAAAGAATACATACATTATATGTTTGGTTATGCACATTTTGCTTTATTGTTTTGGGAAGAATACAATGCAACAGAAAGCAAGGTGTGAATTAAAATAAACAATAAAAACTATTAGTGAACTATTAAATCTGAAAAATTTCATTTTTTTAACACCAACAGATATACCGTGGCAATGCTTTCACAAGAAATATCAAAAATTTTCAAACTAGTTAGAAACCAAAGAAGATATAATGAATAATCCAATACTTTAATATTCACCTCAAACCTCTTAAAGGAAATGATCTTTCACATAAGCTAACGCACTAGATTGATATTAGTCTTCATGTAAAAGAGTAGTCTTGTGGGAAGTATTTTATTAGGGCATCATAATCAAATATTGGATGCTGCCAGAAGGTGATACAATATTTGTTTCTGTGAAGACTGTATTAGAATGTCAAAGAAAAAAACAGTAGAGTGTGTTTATCTAAATGTTTTCTTTTTGGCTAGTAAATCCTGAAAACAGAACTTTCACTTTGATCTCATTAATATCCCTTAGGAGAAACTTGAATATTTGACAGAAATTGAAAATATCAGAAAAAAAGAGGGTCCATACAAATACAGAATTTTATGGATAATTCTTCATTATTTAAATTAATGGACAGTTAATAATTCTATTGATTTTTTGGTTTAAAAAATCAGTACAAACTATTTAAAAATATTTAACAATTCTGTGCAAGAATGCTGCACAGTGCCTTAAGTGCCATTATATTGCTAAGAGTCCTCCCTTTATAAATGTAGCAGCATTTTTTTATTGCTCTCATGGCCTGGCACCTGCAAACCCCAATACTGTTGTTATTATGGGCTCTCCTGGGAAGAAATTGTCACTGGTGTAGGATCACCCTTTCTTTCCCACTGTTCCTGCCCCAGTTGTAGCTTTTGATCTACATTAGGGGACCTAATAAAGTATCTGCACACAACTCAATAAGCTGTTAGCATGTGAGCTAGCTCATGCAAAGTTTGTAGTTGTTATAGGAAAAGTATGAGGGGGAACCACCTGCTGGGTTGGAGTGGACACCCAGGGTGGAATACTCACCTTGGTACCTCTATCACTTCTTTTCCTTGCTGGGTCCCAGGAAGATGATTTCCTTTTCTCATTGTCCCTATCTCCTTTTGCTTTTATTTTGCTCCAGAAGTATCTTTAACCTTTAGAGTTAATCTAAGTCATAAGCTATAGACCCTCCCAAAACATCTTTGTGCATGTGAAGTTGCCTCAACATCTTTTGTGCGATGACTTTTTATTTAATAAATTAATTCTGTAGAAAATTATATACTTTTTCCTTACAACTGAATGAGATTTCTTCTCCATGGAACTTGTCTTCTGAGGACTTTCTAATCTTTATTTACAATTATTACAAATTTTTCTTGCTAGCCAGATCCTAGCTGTTTTTAAATATATCTAAACATGTGAATTTCACCTTCTCCTTGGCTCATACGAAAAAAAACGTTTGTCTATGTCTATGTGTATATTGTGTGGGCTATTACTGCTGCAAGTTTTAATATAGTTTTAAAAGAATATTCTTCGAACGACTGTGCTTTAACAATCAGGCCAGTTAATGCCTACAAGTCTTGTCTCTTATGGAAATGGATAATATACCTAAGGCACTCCATTGTAATCCGTTATCTGCAGAACCTGAAGAAATTTTTTGTTAGAATATAATTTGACAACGCAAAATGATTCCATGCCCTGAAAGCATGTCACACCGAAAGAAATCAAGCAGAAAGTTTTGCTGGCATGAACATTTCATGTCAGATACCAAGCTGTCTGTGAAACAGATGTGGTTTATTCAGCACTACTATGGGCACATATGTAGACTATTAAGGTTACAAAACCAGGAAACACTAGAGTAATGAGAGTGGACAGAGGTCAGTTTCAACTCATACAAGTACAGATGAATGAAAAATACATATATAACTCAAAATTAAATTCTGAGGAGAGATAAAGGAAAATAAACCCCATAAAATATAGCCAAGAGACATTGTCATGAGATCAGGTTAAATTTCCAACTTTTTCCCTTCATTTATGGATATTGTCACTAGAGGGTTTCCAGTTCTGTCACTTCCATTTCTCATTAAAATAATTGGCACTGAAACCTCTGACTAGAATTTTAATACTATAATTTGCAAATGATGCTTGCAAACTGTACTGTCTTAACCTTCTAAATATGCTGCTATTTAATTTGCTAAATTTCTTTCTTATTTGCCCACAGTTTTAGTTTTTCAGTTAACGGATATAGCCATCTAAAAAATTATCAATATTTTCTGCAATATCGCAAACAAATGCAAAGAAAACTTAATTGTATGCTTTATTTTAAACCGACTCAATACTTTTAATTTTCTTCTTTTACATAAAGTTTACACAAAAAGCTAATGTGCTTTTATTATTGATGAGGTGTAGCAGTTCAGAGACAAAAGGACCAGTGATTATCAACAGTACATAGAAAATTTTTGTAGTCTTGATTGCTCTTCGTGTGTGCCAGAGCAGCTGTGCCAATTGTGTACAATCTTTATATATATATATATATACTACAGGTTTTCCAACCAAAAAATGAAGGAATCATGCACTCCTGGTTCCTGTTACAGAATATACCAGTTCAGTATGAATTCATGCAAATTAAGGTAGGACAGACAAGGTGATCAGGCAGATCAAGACAACAAGTGTGTTGTCCAGCCCCGTTCTACATACAACCAGTTCCTTTTATACACCTTTCTGTCTTTTCCTCTGTTGCTCCTCCCCAGTCCCCTTCCCCCGAACATTGACCCATCAGTTTGCACAGTTCCAAGATCCCCCGCACTCCCCAATATCTGTGACTCTCAGGTTTGCATCTTCATCACTTACTAAGTGCAGGTTGGCCCTCTTTCAAGTGATCCCTGCAGTTTCTTGACAGTAAACCTGTGCTATCACCTAAAAGCTGAAGGCAAAGATATATTTGAGGGTTTATTGAAGTAAAATTTACTTATATAGAAAGGAAGAAGTATTTTGGCATCAAAACATAGGCGAATAAGTCACATAAATGTCAATTTTAAAGATTTAAAAGCTTATCTAAAAATGTACGATAGTGTTCTTTTTAAATAAATAGACCTACCAAACTTAAAAATTACGTTAAAGTGCTTCTAACATGTAACTTTTTATATTATTTCATGATATTGTAAGTTATCTAGTCAAGAGAGAATGCAGTCTGCCCTTCTCTAAGTATCCGATATAAGGTTCTAAAGTATTAATACTTTTTCCTTTCACCTGACTTCTGCACAGCTAATCACATAGATGACTAGTTTGATTGCAGAAATGCAGTCATTTCAGCCGCTTCAACTTTTTACAAAAATTAAACAAAATACATTCAACTGCAAAAAAAAATAAAAATATGATTTTTAAGAGATGTTTTTAGTATTAAGAAGAAAACAGTTTTCAGAATCCACAGGAGTGGCGGCAAGGTGGGTCATTAATGACAAACTACAGTGAAAATGTTAATTACTTATCTGTATTTCTATCAGTGACTTAATATTAATCTCTGTATGAAACACAAAATATAGTTTTTCTTAATCAAAGATGTTATATTATAGACAGATTAGTGTACTGTACAACCTGCAGTTATAATCAGCATTTACCTGCAGCGCTCAAAAGATTAAACTGCTACAGTAACCCTTACATCTACTCTACTTAAATATGTTGTGTCAGGGACACAAACTGATTTAAAACTTGAAGCACACCTTGCTTTTTCTTAGAGAGTGCACAACGTCCACAGGAAGATTGTGCCCTCTATCAATGTAACAATGAAATGCCACAAAGAAATGGACCATTTAAGACTTTTTTTCATCAGTGCGATCTCATGAGAAAGAGTTATGGGGACCGGGGGACCCATGTGTCACCAACTTGTAGCAGTCAAGCTCTACTTCCAACCTGTTTGTGGCTGTGTTGTTTCAAGTTGTTAACATCAAGTTTTTCCTACTCAGTCCTTTGATATTACAGTCTTAAATGTTCAAACAACTTCCTCCAGTTCTGTTGCGTGCAAGTTCAAAAACTTGCCTACACAGTGTCAGGAAAAATGTGGAAACAAAGCACATGTATCCATCAGTTCCTTTCCAGATATCAGTGTCCTGCTTAGTACACGACCTTTAGGTGGGCACTTGCTTATGCATCTGTCGTGAAATGCAGACTATTCGAGAAAATCCTGAGAGAGTCGGATAAGAAAAAAAAAATACTTTCAGACTCACAGTATTTGCTACAAGATGAAAGTAGCCAAGACTTTCAGTTCTGTTTCCAGTTCAATTTAAGTCAAGTCACTTCAAAGTGCTAGTTTTGTTTTTAAAGTGCACTATACATAGGTCTCTTTTGTCTTGGAAAACTCATTTGGTCACAGAAAGTTTGTCCACAAATATTAAAAAAATATTAATTATGATTTTTATAAATATTGTCTAATTTCTGATGATGTTATGAAGACCTTTTAGTAAATTTAGGAAGAATATTTTTTCTGTTTTTTTTTCAAGATTCATGTTACTTGAGGATTTTTAATTCAATCGATATAACAGATACTCTTGACTTGTCTTCCCTTTCAGTTTCTAGTTTTCCACCACAACACTGCAAAAACTAGGTGAAAGTGTTGCAAAGGGATTTTCAAACGAAAACAGAAGACTTAATCAATAGACGCACATTGATCTTGGATGGCATAAAAATAATTCAATACCACATCAGATATTAACACACCCAGTTTGTCTGGATAGGGCTGTGCAGAGACATTAGTTCCCAGAACTTGTTTCAGAAGAGGACAATTTTTATTTTTTTCCAGGTACTGAAAATAAAAGTTTTATTACACTGGGACTGGCGTAGAGGTAAAGATTACTGTGCCTTGCCTTCAAATCTATGAGTGTGTGGCAGTAGGTATCATAAGTAGTGAAGAGTATAAGGATTTTTCTCACATAGTTACCTTTTCTTGATCTCATTAGATTAAGGGGAAGTTAAGCATATATTTAATTCTGGATACTTGTAATCAGGAACTATCAGCCACCAGAGGACTAGTGTTTTTTAACAAGTACTGGTCTTACTTATTGAAGCTGTCTTAATATCTCTTAAAGAAATATTTGCATTACAAATGACAAATTTATTAGAAATGGTGTAAAAGATTATTTTATCATTCTCTAATAACTCTATTTTGAAAATGGAAAAACGAATTTTTTTCATTATGATTTACCTCCCCCATTTGCAGAAATGTCCCACTAGGAAGTAATTGCAAATGTCTCTTTTCTTTCTCTTTCTATGGAAAAAAAATCCTACTGTTTTGTCTCTCTGAACCTTAGAATGTTGGTTTTTTTTTAATGTTTCCTCTTGCTACACACTTAAGCAGAGCTATTTTGATTAACTAGCTCCCAAGATAACTGCAATTATAATGCAGTAGATTTGTGAGTAGCTTATTCTGAAGTGCACGTTGCTATTATACAGGGTACATTATCTGTATTTCATAATGTGTGTTTCTATAAGGTCTCTATATGAGATGAGTATAACATTGATTGTTTCTGACATCACGGAATTATAAATAATAAACTGAAAGCTAAATTGTTTATTTGTCATGTAACAGCTGTATGAACATTTTAGTAATATATGGTGTAGTAATC
Source organism: Numenius arquata (assembly GCF_964106895.1). NCBI lineage: Eukaryota > Metazoa > Chordata > Aves > Charadriiformes > Scolopacidae > Numenius > Numenius arquata. The sequence continues at coordinate 67,497,778 of NC_133580.1, forward strand.
TCTAGAACGAGAATATATTTGAAATTGTAGTAGATTTATCTCTGCAGGGGTGTCTTTAGATTAGGCTATCTGTAAAAGCAGACACAAACCACTTTCCTAATGTGAAAAATTTATAGTAAAATACAGTAAAAGAGTTATTATATTCTGCTTAATTAATACCCTAAATCAGAAAAACATCTTCCAAAAAATAGAGGTATTAAATGCTGCTAGTGAGAAGGCTAGTATGACTAATTAGTAACTTAATACAAGCAGAAGCCATACAAAATCTTCAGTGTTGTTTACACTTGGTAATAATTGGTCCTAGGAGGAAAAAAAAAAAAAAAAAGAATCAAGTAGATCAAAAAATCAGTACTGTACTATTTAAATACTCTGACAAAGACAAGAATGCAAAAGACATAATGATATTTTCTTTGAGTTAGATATTTACTTTTGTGAGTTTATTTATATATCTGTTCATTCTTATTCTGTTTTTTAAATTTTCAGCATCTTTGCCATACTTTTCTTGTGACTACTTTCCAACCTGCTTAAACTGGTGGGATATTTCTGTCAGATGTAGATTAGTCTTTTAAAATAGGTAGCACAAAATTATATTTTTCTGTTGCCTGTTCAGTTGATTTTAATACAAGAATAAATAAGCAGCAAACTGAACATCAATCATTAAGGTTGTGAAGTTAAAATGAGAAAAAAAAAAAGTTTGTAAAGAGATTTCTAAAAAAAAAAACCAGAAAATAATATCTACAATCCTTAGGTCCTAATGAAACATCTTTAATAATTCTTTTTAGGTTTTTAGCTAAAAGTCTGTAAACTCTTGACTGACCATACTATCAAGACTAAAGCAACAGATAAATGGCAAAGAAAGAATCTTTTAAGAATTCTCAGGAGGAAGCATACAAACAATAATCCAATTGCTAAGCAGAAGAATCACTTATTCTTATACAGTAAGATAACAATGAAGGAAAGGCAATATATTTTTTTTTTTATCTAGAACCAGGGAATAAATAAGTGATTAAATTTTCCTATTTGTCTTTATGGGAAGTAGTATGTTCTACACTGCCCAAGTCAGATTTGAATAATCACTGTAAGCTATATGTACACTTGAATTCACTAGTTGCATGAGGAAGAAGTATTGCTTTCCATTAATGTTGTGCCAATAATCGTTTCTGGTGCAAAAGTGTACAAAAAAAGGATTAATCTAGAAAAAAATGAAGGTTTGGCTTTGTTCCAGGTTTTACGTTTCAGACTATGGTTTGGTGTTGGAACATTCTAGAAGGAAAAATGGCAACATCTTGAGAACAACAAAATGAATACTATGTTTTGAGAAAATATTTATCAAAATAATTTTGAGAAATACAACTGAAAAAAGTGAGGAAATGGAAAACACATATCTGTAGAGCAGTTCTGAAAGAAGGTCACTATTTTTGTGCTGATTGACCCCGGAAATGAAAACAAGTTATGGATTTTTATAAAAAGGGAAGAACTATGTAAAAAAAGTGTATCAATTTTCTTCATGTTTTCATTCTAGGCAAAGATCTAATCTGGAAGACGACCTTACTCAAAAATCATAGTGTGTCCTTTTGACAAGAAGACCAGAACTGAAGATAACTGTAAGGTCAACACTACACGAATATTTTATTTCTTTTTCTTTCTGTCTTTCAGTCTCACAATAAAGGATAAGCAAATTGAATAGCATGACAACCTGGTGCAAGCCCACACCACATAGGAAAAAGAAATTCTGAGGGTTTTCCTACATTCTTCCTAATTTTTTGGATATGTGTATCTGTGGTCCTTCTGGTGTGGGTTAGCCTAGCAGTACACATTGGTCCGGAAGATGTGGCAGGTTCTGGCTGGTGGCTCCACAGGATGGCTGCACCTCGAACTCAGCCTTACACATGTGGTGGTCCTCACCACCACCCCAGTAGCTACTGTTTGCACTGTGTATTACTTCCTATATTTGATTCTAGTGTAAATCTTCAAAAATCACACAATCCCATAGCATTATCTTTGACTTTCTTCAAATCTATAACCAGACTAAAGTTGTCACTATGGTCACCAGGATTTCTGTCACACTCCCATCTCCAGTCTCAAATGTATCATGAAAAAATTGTGAACATCGTAACTACTATAATGTTTTATTGTTACTTTTCTTTCCAGCTGTTACTTGTCTAATCTAGTCAGGGCTGGACAGATGTAGTCGTGGCCTCCTCTTTCTGGTCAGTTGTTTTGGGTAGGCTTTACCTTGTGACAGATGATGTGCATTAATTCGAGTCAGAACTTTCTGAAATGCAGATAAACTGGCAGAGATGTCATGGGGTCTGTCACATAGGGAGAAATCATATTTATTTAATGTACGGTGAAAATATCCTTAAACTTTTGAGACAGTTCCCTTTATTCCAGATTGAGATGAGTAATAAAAGACAGCAAGTTATACACACTAGAATGTGATGAAATGGCTACAGCAAAAAGTACATTTCAAAGGAGAATATGCCAACTACTAAAGGCAGTAGTTTTATCTAGTGGAGAAAAACAAGACAAAACTAAACATGGAGATTTGCTTCAGAAAAAAACCCCAAAAACTACCAAACAAACAAACAGGCTGAGGCTTTCCCCTCCTTGCTCCCTGGATCTTCATGAAACTTTTTTAGTGTAAATGGATAGTTACTCTTTGCACACAGCATCCTTCAAAATGCACAGTGGCAAAGGAAGTGATGGAATTCTTCTTTCCCCCTGCAAGATTCACTAGCTTATGCAATTAAAACATTCGCATACAGTTTGTAAAGTTCATGTGTTATTGAGTTGTAATGTACCAGAACTCTTTGCTAACAGGAAAAAACGTCAATGAAGGTTTCTCTTCTGTTACAAAAGCATTTCTTAATGGAAAAAATGGAAAATGAGGGATTAAGGATGGTGTTTACTCTTTAATGTCAGGCCATACCAAAACAGATTTATTTTACTTTCACTGGTCCTTCACCACTTTCCCTCTAACCCTTCACCATTTTCCTTCTGACCCCCATACTATTAAAGTCTCTTTTTACTTGACCAAACAAGAATACTGAAAAAAAGCATTTGTGGTTGCTCTAAATTAATGAACTGAGCCATAAGGGGTAGTGCTTGAGTCACTTGAGAAATATTGGCTGTTATAAAACAGGGTATATCAAGGGTCAAAGATTCCTTTGGATGAAAATCACATGTAACTAAAATAGTTATGATCTTACAGTAACTCTTTTTAATTTTTAATTTTTTTTCTTCTTGCTTATTCTGTACCTTTGGGAGTACAGTAAAGAGAAAACAGCTTTATTCCCCCTCCTTTAGCTGTTTGACAGCTCCTTCAACACATGCCTCACCACAACAGCTGTTCACGAGCATTTATAACTCCATTTCTGGCTTTGGTGATTTGGAAAGGGGAGCTGTAAAAGTTTTTAGCCTGACTGACTTTATTCTGTCCTTTTTCTTAATGTTCCACAAATACATGACAGTGCCATCCTCACCTTCTGTGGCTAAAGAGATAACAGTATCTTGCTATGCTGGCCACAAAGTCAACAACTGAAGGACCGCTGCTCCCTTTTTGACTTCTATTGAATCATTGAATGACCTTGAGTAATTTTCCTATCTTTTCTGTGACTCTGATTTATTTAAAATATATACTTTAAGCCAGGGCAAACCCCAAGAATATATATGTTTATTTACGTATGTATCTATCTATTTATATGAGTGCATGAATGCAGATTTCTATCTATATCTGCACATACACAGAGAGATATATGTGCACACATACATACACACATATACAAATATAAAATATTCATTATTAAATCAAAGGAACTATTATTATGATCAATATGATTATTCTCTTTTGCAGGCTCTCAGAGGGGTTGCCTGGCCGTGTTTGGCTATCACAAATCAATATACTGTTCCTCAATATTACTGCTATTACATTTCAGTTAATAACTGCACTGTTAACTACAAACAAAGAAAGTTTAATTCAGTTTACACTGTGATAAATAATATATTTCTATGTTGTCAGTTTAACAAGGTGCGCAATTACAAGTTGAGGTTACCTATGAGATCAATAATTTAAGAGATTGTTCTTTTGTCCAAATGTTAAGCTGGAAGTTTTTTTTTTTCAGCAGCAGTAGAAACAACAACAAAAAACCTAGAGAACCTAAATTACACTAAACTTTTCTAAAGTTACTCCTTTTTAATGGAAGGAAGAATGAGCATGACCTTTTAGGTTATCTTCTGAGAATACAAATTAGATGGCTCAGATTGTTTTTTAGTATAGGCTAATGTATATTGAAAAAGAGTATTTTATATTTTTCAACCAGTTTCTGCAGAAAGAGTATGAATTATTTCATTTTAACTGTGTTTTCTACAAGAGAAATAATTTTTTTTTGCTAATTTCCTCTATAATGAGGGCTGTTTGTTACAAAATGCCAATATGAAGTCTTAACGTCTTACCATCAGAAAAAAAAAAAAAAAAAAAAAAAAAAAAAAGAAAAAAGTTAAAAGCATTTAGTTTGCCAATTCTAATTTACCTGTAATTCTCTCCCAAAAAGGGTAAATATTAAACTCTCACAGAGTAAACACAGCATCATCAGATGCTATAAATCAACTGTGAGGAACTAAAAGTTATATATGCCATTTTCAGGCACATGATGCTAAGCATATCATTATATATTTATGGCAGAAAGAACAGGATTTGCAGAACTCTGCTCATATCCTTGCATCCCAAGAATTAAAAAATGGAGACTAACCTAAACTTCATCTTTGTACTAGGGAAAAAGCTATCCTCTATTATCAAAAAGCACAGAAAGACTATAAATGGTGTAACTGAGATTCACGATGTCCCTGCTGGCTGCTCCAGGAGAAGTCTAATACTATCTCTCATGGGCGATACTAAATCTGAATAGTCCAAGACACTCTCTCAATTTTAAGGCTTTCTTAAATAGTAACAAGAACAGAAAAAAAAAAAAAAATGCTCATGCATAGAGTAATTGAAATTTTATGACCATCAGAATTTCATTCTGTTTTTAAAGTACCACATGCTCCATAATGCCTAAGTAACGCTTATGAGTGATAGCCTTTTAAATGGTAAAAATAGTACTACAAATGACAGACCATCTAGGTTTCCAGGTCCTGTATTTAGAGCTTGAAAATCCTGCTTTACAGGATATTAGACAAACATTTTCCTCTTTGTTTTATCAATAAGCATAGACTTACATTCCAAATATTTTTTGTAAAATTCTTCAAAAGTGACTAAAGAGAAAAGGCTTTCTTTGTTTTGAAGGCAGTTTGCTAGTAGTTACAATTTCTTCTTTTCTACTGGCATTTTTGCCCCCCTAAACAAATTAGAGGTTTCATAGTTTCTTCCATTTCTATCTACTGAGAAAAATACCACATAATGATAATTTTGATATGTTTTCTTTCAAGTTGTTAATTAATGACACATGTAGCGAAACACCTGCCTCCTCTGCGGTCACCTCACTGTCTGAATGACTTATTTCAGATCATCCTTTTGTGTTTTATTTCTCTCTAATACTTTTTCACTTAACTATTTTTAATCTTCTATTGTGTATGGAGGGTGCTCTTCGTGGAAAAAGCCCTCAAAGGGTTAAACACATGGTCTCATTTTTCACTCAACCACAGATATCTTCTGTGATTTTCAGTAAGTGTCTTGAGGTAGAATTTATCTGTTAACTTTAGACTCCTAACTTCAATCAACAGAGACAGCAGAAAGAAGATCCATGGGACAATTTGTCCTGGATTAATTAATGACCAAGATAGGAAAGATGATATTTGTATAAAGGTCTCTATTGATTATGAGAAAAACATTGATGACTGGCTGGACTTTTAAATGACTAAAGTTTAGCTTCTGTTTTTAAGGAACGTGAGTATTGATCAAAAGAAACAACATTCTTCTAGCTTGGAATCAAAAGATCAGAGAGATATTTTGAAGAGATTCATGACTTCTGTCTCAGCTCCTCATCTGTAAAGTGCTAATATTTTTCCCTACTAGCACAAAAGAATCATTAATGAAAATTTATAATAATCATTAGGCAATCAGTATTACAGTCAGAAAAGACATCTGCACACCTTGATATAAATGATCAAATTTATTCTAAGATTCTTTATTTTAGTTTATTTTTCACCTCTTTTTAATAACTACTCTTTTCTACTGCCTCCCACTTCATATTTGCAGTAAGATTTTAACATCAAGCAAAGTTTACATAAAAAATACTTTCTTTGAATCATAAAAAATGTATAGCACTAGTAGCTCTTATTCCTGTATCTTTCTTCAGAATATAGTCTAAATTTTTTGTTAATCAAATTCACCACTCTAATGTCATATTTGAATACTTTTGTTAGCAATTTTTTCTTAGTTTTCTTTTGTTATGAAAAACTTCTCTGATGCCTGGCTGTGTAGGGATGAGGTCATGGAGGCCAAGGCACAGCTAGAATTGGACTTGGCAAGGGACATAAAGAAAAACAAGAAAGGCTTCTACAGGTACATTAATCAGAAAAGGAAGGTTAAAGAAAATGTACCCCCCCTAATGAGCAGCAATGGGGAGCTTGTATCAACGGAGGAAGAGAAGGCAGAAGTTCTCAATAATTTTTTTGCCTCAGTCTTCACTGGCAACCCCTCTCCTCCTAGCTCTTGTGTTGATGGCCCACAAGTTGAGGATCCAGGTGACAAAGTCCATCCCACTATAACTGAAGGCATGGTACGTGATCACCTAAGGAATCTAAAGATATACAAGTCCATGGGACCTGATGAAATCCATTCCAGAGTCCTGAAGGAACTGGCTGATGAAGTTGCAAAGCCACTTTCCATGATATTCGAAAAGTCATGGCAGTCAGGTGAAGTCCCTGCAGACTGGAAGAAAGGAAACATCACACCCATTTTTAAAAAGGGAAGAAAGGAGGACCCTGGGAACTACCGACCTGTCAGCCTCACCTCTGTGCCTGGGAAGATCATGGAGCAGATCCTTCTGGACGCCATGCTTGGGCACATGGAGGACTGGGGGATGATTCAGGACAGCCAACATGGCTTTACTAGGGGCAAGTCCTGCCTGACTAACCTAGTGGCCTTCTATGATGAAGTGACTAGGTCAGTAGACAAGGGGCGACCTATGGATGTGATTTATCTGGACTTCTGTTAGGCCTTTGACACAGTTTCTCACAACATCCTGCTTTCCAAATTGGAGGGATACGGATTTGATGGGTGGACGGTTCGGTGGACAAGGAATTGGCTGAATGGTCACACCCAGAGGGTGGTACTCAATGGCTTTAAGTCCAGCTGGAGAGCACTGACTAGTGGTGTCCCTCAAGGGTCCGTGCTGGGACCAGTACTGTTTAACATTTTTATCAAAGACATAGACAGAGGGATTGAGAGCACCATCAGCAAGTTTGCAGATGACACCAAGCTGTGTGGTGTTGTCGATACACCAGAGGGACGGGATGTCATTCAGAGGGACCTGGACAGGCTGGAGAGGTGGGCCCAGATGAACCTCATGAGGTTCAACAAAAGCAAGTGCAGGATTCTGCACCTGGGCCAAAACAATCCTCAGTATAAATACAGATTGGGGGATGAGGTATTAGAAAGCAGCCCTGAGGAAAGGGACTTGGGGGTGCTGATGGACGAGAAGGTGGACATGAGCAGGCAATGTGCTCTCGCGGCCCAGAAGGCCAATCACATCCTGGGCTGCATCAAAAGAAGTGTTGCCAGCAGATCCAGAGAGGTGATTCTGCCACTTTACTCTGCTCTGGTGAGACCTCACCTGGAGTACTGTGTGCAGGTCTGGAGCCCTCAATATAGAAAGGACATGGACCTGATGGAGCGGCTCCAGAGGAGGGCCACCAAAATGATCAGGGGGCTGGAGCACCTCTCCTATGAGGACAGACTGAGGGAGCTGGGGTTGTTTAGCTTGGAGAAAAGGAGGCTCCGGGGAGACCTCATAGCGGCCTTCCAGTCCCTGAGGGGGGCCTACAGGAAGGCTGGGGAGGGTCTGTTTACAAAGGCCTGCAGTGACAGGACGAGGGGCAATGGTTTTAAGTTGGAGAAGGGGAGATTTAGATTGGATATTAGGAAAAAGTTCTTTACCATGAGGGTGGTGGAACACTGGAACAGGTTGCCCAGGGAGGTGGTTGAGGCCCCTTCCCTTGAGATATTCAAGGTGAAGCTCGACGAAGCCCTGGGCAACCTGGTCTAGCTGGGGGTGTCCCTGCTGACTGCGGGGAGGTCGGACTAGATGACCTTTGGAGGTCCCTTCCGGCCTGGACCAATCTATGAATCTATGAACCTATGAATCTATGCTAGTGTAAATAAATCATTCAAATATGTCTGGGAAATACACATACATTTGTAATAATCACCCAGTTTTATTCTTGAATCATCTAGTGAAATATTTCTCATGGTTACATCAGTTATACTGTTGGAACCACCAAATTATCATTATGGTTCATATCCAAGGTAAAGTACAAAGTTGGACATTTCAATTGAAGGTTGCTTTTAAAGAAGCAAAATAATGACATTTTTATAAAATCAAAACTGAAACGCAGTGCTGGATTCTTCTTTTCAGCTTACCTAGCTGGGCTTTATATCCAATCAAGTATTGATTTGATCAAGTATTCAAAAATTACTGTAGTATGTGAATATGTTCTCATGAACATACATTCAGAAAGTTATAAAATAATTTTAGACACTTTTTTTTTTTTAGTTTTGCCATATATAATATATCTTTAAGGTGTAACTGAATGGTATTGCCTAAAAATATGTTAAGGAAAAAAAATTTTATATTGCGGTCTAGGTGTTTTTTGGTCTTTTTAAAATTTTGTATTCAGCATCCTGGCCATTTTCTTTTAAATAGAAGCCCACCATAGACATTTAAGTTAAAAAAATCCAGTGTCCAACAAAATATAAAGCATTAATTTCATGTATTGAAACTCGACAGAAGGTTCAAAACCTGAAAAAAAACCCCAGCCCACAACACAACAAAAAACCCAAACCACCATCATCTGTATATGGCTACATTTAGGTGAAAGAACTGAAAATGAGGACTTGCATAGTTCCATTTAGCCTTTTTTGGTGTTTGTCATAACTCACCATGCTTCAAGATTTGTGCCATGCATTTAAAAAAGGCAACAAGCAAATAACCGTGAGACACATAGCAGGGATATCATATAAAATTATATTAGATATTAGAAAATATTAATAAAGGGTTTTCATTGTATTCAGTTCAAAAGCCATGTATAAAATTTTATTTCCATTATTAATGGAAGAATATTGTAGCCTTTGAAAAGAACAAAGTACATCAGATTTTTAAGATGTAACAATTTTTATCATCTTTGTCCATCTGGAATTTCAATGTCTGGTAAAATCTTTTTTCTTGTTTTGAAGGAAAGTTTTTTTAAGCTACTGCTGTTCAGCAAATTCAGTAATTGAGTGTAACGCAAGCCCATCACTTCTACAGATGTACCTAGAAAGAAGCGTTATTAAAACTATCTACTAAATTACCCATTAATAAACTGCAGGGGAATGTGGAATGTGAGAGCATCTGCTTCATTTAGGTTGTCAGGGACTTTTCCAGTTCAAAGGGAGTCAAAGTGAAAAATTAAATAGAGACACAAGTCTGACAGACAAGTGATAAGGAAGAAAAGAACTAGGACAAGAGGAAACGGTCTCAAGTTGCACCAGGGGAGGGTTAGATTGAGTATTAGGAAAAATTTTTACACCGAAAGAGTTATTAAGCACTGGAACAGGCTGCCCAGGGAAGTGGTGGAGTCACCATCCCTGGAGGTATTTAAAAGCCAGGCAGACGTGGTGCTGAGGGACATGGTTTAGTGATGGGTTTTGTCATTGTTGGGTTGACAGTTGGACACGATGATCTGCAAGGTCCCTTCCAACCTGGACAATTCTATGATCCTGTGATTCTATAACTGAAGACCAAAACTCCTGAAATAGTAATGGGTGGCCCATTAAGAAAACCTAGGCTCAACTTTGGAGAGGGTCAACCTGGGCTGTGTAGCTGGCAAGAAGGGGGAAGCAGAAGAAGACGAGTATGAAGGATATTTGAGAGGGGCTGTGGCACTGTGCCAACTTACTAAGGAATGTTTAGGGAAGGGTCAAAGGGATAGAAAAAGGGGGGACCAGAGACTAGAAAAGGAAGGAGAGACTGATAAAAAGAGAGATAAGAGGGGCCAGTTGAGTGTATGCAACAGCTGGTCAGTATATTTGTCCATACAAGCCCTATGCTTAGTCATCACCATCTGTCCTGTCTTCTTACTAAATCCTTCCTTAACTCTCTGTGCAATCTCACTCTTTGTCCCATGTGTGAGTGCTCAGACAGCAACTGGAAGGCCACCAGGGCTAACAAGGGTCTGTGCGTCCATGGTGCCAGCAATTGGAGGGGGACAGTAGATCACAAGACCTGTGTGCCTGAGTGTCAGGGGGTGCAGGGAGAGGAAGGTGCATTTTTCCCAAACCTGGTGAGTGTGGGTATAGGTGTGGGAGGTTGGGATGTGTCTAATTTGCTAGCAAACTTCAGGCTCGACCAGATGGCGTAGAAGGACTCAGGCCGGGCAGGAGTATCAAGCAGGGAGAGGGCTTGTGGTAGTAGGATGGACATGTGTAGGTGCCTTTGAAATGAGTGTATGTTTGCTAATGAACACCAAGCTGGACCAGCCAGTGAGTAGGACACTGTGAAGTGAGTAAGAGAGCTCAGGATCCAGGCAGAAGGACTATGCTGGTATTTGGGGGACCCATGAGCATGTGTATCATTGTGAACCAAGAGAGTCAGTGAGTGCGTGTGTGTATTTTCACTAGTGAACTTTGGTCCTGACCAGCTGGAGAGAAGGAGAGGTACTTGGCTATTTGTACTTATGTTCTAGGGACTCAGCTATCTGTAATTGTGTTTTATGTGGGTCCTGGTTGTGCTGTATTTGGGGATTGCTAAAGGCAGTGCCCCAGCCATGTCAGTGTCCCCTGTGTGTGCAGGAGTGTATCTCTGGGACAGACATTCAACCTTGCTACTGGCTGAACCTCCAAACAGAAAAGAAGCAGCTGGGAGAGAGACACCCAGGGCCTCCAGGGCACCAGGCTGAGCTCCAGCAGCCAGGACAGAGCAGTCAGAGACCTTGTACCATCCTTTAGCAGACACATCTCAGGCTTAGCAGGCTCCCATTCATTACAAAATGCCTAAATTATTCCTATACGGCAGACACACTATGGTTTGATTTCACGATGAGTATTCTAAGCAAATATTCACCTGTTCTCTTATTTGCTGAAATTAAAAGCCATTCATAAAAATAATTCATGTAAAACTTCTTTTAATAAAGTCATTTGCATTCCCTTATGACACTGTCTTCACACTTGGTAGAAGACAGAAGCTGAATAAGCATAATCTTTTTTAATAATTTCAATATGTTCTGCTAAGTATTACTGATGATTAAATTATACTAAGTCTGACACGTTTTGTGAAGGCATATTGTAAAAATGAGTGTTGCACTGGAATAAATTATTGAGAGATGTATGTCGTTACACATTCAGCATGCATGAAGGAAGTGTTTCTTGGTATCACGTTAATCCAGGTCAAGGAAGGACAATGAAGGTCAAGGAGGCAGAGCCTTGAAAGCTTTTTAAGGTATGAATTATTACGGTGGGGTCAATAGGATTTGCAAAGTGAGCAATGATAGTTAGTAGAGCATTTCCTGAACAAGAGGCAATCTTTATAAGATCTTTGTGGAAAGAAGGCTAAATTATTCTTCACAGGCATAAATCATTGTAATATTCTTGACAATTCTTATTATAATTACCATATTGCACTTACTTGCTGCTTTCTCTATAAAGCAGCAAGAAAAGATATTCTGTGGTGGTTCTGGAATGAAGCACTAATGTCATTCTCACAGAGAACAGAAAGTAGAAAATGAGTACTCTGAAGAGCTGTGGAAAAAGCACAACAGGGCACATACATTTCCATAACCAAAATAGATGAATATCATCTTCTCCTCTAATAGACTTTTTTTTTTCTTTTCCTGCATATTTCAAGATGAGATTGTGTATGTGATTAATGTGATTCTAAAAAATCATCAAGCAAAACAGATCACTCACTCACCAAGTATTTTAATACCATGTTATTTTCAAGCATAAACTGGAAGAATTCTTTTTTTGGTGATCAACTTAGTTCAAATGTATAGTGCATTGAAAACAAATATGAGTTTATTTTTATTTCCATACAGCCCAGAGTTCTGCCCCCTCCATGTATGTGAACAAAGACTCTAAATTTAAAGACGTGAAGTACAAGTTGGGTCATGTTTTAAGTAACGTACTACTACGTTCACTTACTACTGAATAAAAGAATGATTAATTTTGAAGAAAAAAATTAGCTTTGTAAGAGCGTAAGAATTTCATAGATTTGCTAGGTTATTTTATTTATTTTTAGGATAGATTTAGCAGGTGAGAGTAAATAAAATAGGAACAAAATATATAAGGCACAAAGACAACCTAGCTCCTCTGTTCTTTCATAATAAGGAAGCCCTTTAAGGACATACAAAATACTTGTAATTGTTTACTTTTCTTTATAAATTTTAGTATCAAAAATATCTGACTTTTAAAGGTAAAATTTGGCATAAGTCTAAAGAAATAAAGCATAGTAATTTATACTTTCAACTGCATTATTTAATTGTTGAAATAAGGCAAAAGTATTATTCAGAGATGAGAAAAATATCAATTTTCTCATAAAATTTCATTGTTGAATCATTGTGAATTTTTGTAATAAGGTAAAAAACTGTTGCTGTTCAAATGGATATTGAAAAAGTATCACACTGAGATCTATATTTTGGCTTATTTTAAACAGCTTTTGAAGGTGTTCTATCAGGAATTCATAGGTAGACTTCAGATAATAGAGATTTTTAAGTACAACCATAGTCATTTAAAATGTAAATGTCAGAGAACATTGTGTTCACTAGAGAAATAAAACAGAATTTTCTGAAATAATAATGAATTTTTTTTTTCCTCATTGAATTTTTTTGCAGCTATCTTAAAGAGGCAATGTCTTTCTGTTTGGACAGATGGTGTCATACAAGGGCCACATTCCATTTTTTGCTAATAAATATGTTTGTATTTTAATTTCTGATTGCTCACTCAACATTTTCCTATTTGGTAACAAAATCTCACTTAATGAATGAACCTTGACACTACATTCTACCCATTAATGCTAAACACACCTTCTATAGTTTTTACCACTTGTTTGTTGTTTGAGAATGCGATCCATCAAGGCACCTTTCTTTCACTAGGGGTAACGGTTTTAAACTGAAAGAGGGGAGATTTAGAAGAGATATCAGGAAGAAATTCTTCTATACTAGGAGGGTGGTGAGACACTGGAACAGGTTGCCCAGAGAAGCTGTGGATGCCCCATCCCTAGAAGTGTTCAAGACCAGTCTGGGTGGGGCTTTGAGCAACTTGGTCTGGTGGGAGGTGTCCCTGCTCATGGCAGGGAGGTGGAACTAGGTGATCTTTAAGGTCCCTTCCAACCTGAACCATTCTATGATTCTATAATCTTTGCTTGCTTTGCAAAATAATTGTAGCAAAGAACCCTTCTTCTATTTCTGTACAGTAGTTTCAATGGTGAAAAGTACTCAAAGTACAGTTATGGAACATGTATATAATAGACACAACAAATATCACACAATTGGCTTTGATTTTTCAGAAGTATAGCAGCATTTTGTCTTTGGGTTTTTTTTAACCTTCATGAGTGCTTACAATTCATTCAGTGTATTTAAAGAGTTCAAATTATTCCTTTCACTATTCAAAGTCTTGTATTATGAAAGGATGTCTCATAAGAAAGCTTTCAAAAACCTTCTCTCAGCGTATTTCTGCCCCTCTGGTTGCTTCCTCTGTTCTCTGCTGTGTTCTGTGTGACAGAACCATCAAAAATTGAAAGGCTCTGGTGGATATTCTCTCTGTTATATTCTTTCAAGACATAATTCTTCTAAATCCTTCTAAAATTTCTTTAAAAGAATCAGTATGAAGGAGCAAACACTGACTTTTTAATGCATCTTTATATGATGATTCAAAAAAAATTTTATGACTCTTTAAATTACTCTTTATATAAGACTAAAGAATATTTTAAAATTATTAACTTTTTGAAGGCGAGGACTTTTCAATATTTAAAAGTGCTCAATGGTGTCTAAAGACTTATTAAAAAGTATCAACCATGTTACTAAAAAGTATGATAATCTAAATACCAGGTACCTTTACCAATCAACACTAAATCATTAGTTTAGAATCAAGTAGAATTATGGAAGATTAATTCAGACCATTGATTTGTATAAATTCTTAACAAATAAATCACAAATCACAATTTGTTTATTATTTAACAATGGAACAATTATTGTAGACAATTACCTGTGCAAATGGAAGCTTCTGTTCATGATTTCAATAAAAAATAATAACAAATTTTTACTAAAGTTAATTAAATTTTAGATCAAAATTGAGGTGGGGATATTCTGAGTCATGTTAATTATATCTGAGACATAGATGTGTTTCTTTTTGGTTTTCCACCTCTTTTCTCTTGGAACTTCTCTTTACTCAGATTTTGAAAACTTGAAATAACTCAGAATATTTTATTTGAGGAGAAGGTTGGAGGTTTTTTGTACAAAATGAATAAAACACACTCTCTCAAACAAAAATATTCTGATAAAGAAATTGATTTTTTTTTTTTTTTTTTTTTTTTTTTGTGAATTGAATTTTATTCCCTTGGCAACTAAGTTAAAAATGTCTCGTGTAACTTCAATGGTGAATTACTATCCACGACAGAGAAATTTTTGTTCAGACTTTATGGCTACTTCTTTAAGAAACATCAGTATCTTTAACACAAACCTAACTAGCAGTTTAATAATTTCCTGCTTTTATACATAATAATTTACTTCTGCCATGAAATGCGCATTCTTTTGTGATTAATGGGTGGGAGTTGCTGTCCTCAAGTATGACATGCATATTTCAAGAAAGTTTTCAAGTGACACGTGAAATTATCTAATCCATTCAAATCAAATTTTAGGACAGAGTTCTTGCTCCACAAACATCAGTTCAGTGTTACATCGTGTTACAGTTTAATCCATCCTTACTCTCAGAATGTAATTTGATTAGAGATTTATTTTTTTTTCCTTCTGCCTTCCTAAATATAATGCAGTTTGTTCAGAGAAGGAATGATACCTTGTAAGTAACAATAATTTTTTGGAGTTCCCTTTGTTTTGCTTATATTTATCCCCTTTTAGCACTAAGAGGACATAAGAACAGTTAAGATAAAGACCATATGGACAATGATATTTAAGTGTCTAATTCCTATTTTACTTCCCATTGGAAATGGGCGCCTTAAGTACCATAGAAAGTAGAACAAGTTATGTACATGAACACCTCTGCCTGTGCGAACTTTGCCTGATGTGGCTGATGATTTGGAGTTCTCTGGTGTTGCCCTTGGTCCAGTCGTTTCACAACCAGTAAGTTTATTCTTGCTCTCTGAACAGCCACATCTTGAGAGAAGTATCTGGAAGTATATCTAAATTTTCAAATCCCCCTGGTATTCACGACTTGCTGTGGAATCACAAAGAATCCTGAGTGCAGTGGCTGGAATGTAGAAAAAGAAGTTTACCATCTGTCAGTAAGCTAAATTCTGATGTTTAAACTTCTTCTCCATACGACACCATGCATTTTTTGTTATTAGGAGATATAGTTCATCAAAATCAACTTCTCTGGGGTTTTAAGGATTACTTTCTAACTTAATTCCCTAAGATTATCCCTTACAATAAACTAATGTGTTCTATGAAATCAATACTCCTCATTTTCTTTTAGAGGTTAATGTTTACTTGTCTAATGCTGCAATAATGTAAAAGAGGAAAACAGGTGTACTCTTTCATTAAAGACAATTCATACAAATTAAACAGCCTCACAATGGCTGGTATTACTACTCTTATTCTTTTCTTGCTTGTAGCTCTTAAATTTAACACATTGCTTTTAAGTTTAGAACATTCTTGAAGGAGTCTTACCTGGTATGACAAATTTTTGGGTCACATTTTTTTTTTAACTCATTAAATAAAAACACCCAATGAAGTCTGAATTTTGAAAAATGCACAGAGAAGGGATTACTAGATTTTTTTTTTTCTCAGAATCACTTCCATAGTATTAACATGTTTCTGAAGAGTTTAAGATTTCCCAATTTTAAATATAATAACTGAAGCTGTATGAGTTAAAATGATAGTTTATATTGTATTAACTTTTAAAAAGATAATAGATTAAGGGAAATTTCAGATTTTGCAACTAAATTAGAAAGATGTATTTTTAAAGTATTTTTTTTACTGTGTACTTTTTTAGAAAAAAAATTATACAATTTTTTCATAGTTCTAACCATCAACATATTTCATTTAAGACACTTAATAAAGCAGATGCAGATTGACCAAATGTCTGTTGATGAATAATTTATTTGCCTTTAAATCCTGAATTCTTCTTACTTCTCTGTGTTGTTTACTTGCTGTATTTCCAATTTTGCCCTTTGTGTTCTTCTGCTCATCGAGTTTTCTTTCTCTAGACAGACTCCTTGTTTTCTAACATCAAAACATTTTAAACTTCCTTCCCTTGATTATATTGATCAGTCTCCAGAGACATCACTACTGTCAGAAGAGGTGGGATTTGGTTGCCTAAAAAAGGCAACAAGGGTATTTTGCCTTGCCATCAGGTGCCACTCTAGAAGTGTATGGGTTTCCCATAGGTCCTGTGTCATGTCTAAGAGAACGGTAAGGATGTTTCACCTCAGATGAAACTAGATGCCTGTGTTTGAGAAACAAAATTATTTTACTCGGTATTTTATTTGGTTATTGTTACCTATGGAGTTGTCAGAATTCCAAATGCTTCATTTCTGAAATTCTTAAACATTTCCACGATTATTATCCATGCAATTCCCTTCAAAAGTTTGGTTTTATTCTTTTTAAAGTAAAAAAGTTCATGCTTCCAGATAGTTGCTTGGTGTAGCAAGGATATTCTTGTTCTACTTCATCTAGTCCTAATATTCTCTTCCTATGAACTCTCTTAACTAACAGCAGAGTCTAGATTAGAAAGAGTATTAACATTTCTTCAGGCTTCCTTTTCCACTAAAACCCACAGGTGCTATTCCTGTTTTGTTGTGTTCAGCATTTTTCATCAGTCAACCAGTTATTTCTTTAATCAGTCAACAAAGAAGGACTGTTAGAATAGAATAGAATAGAATAGAATAGAATAGAATAGAATAGAATAGAATAGAATAGAATAGAATAGTTCCAGTTGGAAGGGACCTACAATGATCAACTAATCCAACTGCCTGACCCCTTCAGGGCTGACCAAAAGTTAAAGCATGATCTTAAGGGCATTGTCCAACTGCCTCTGAAACACTGACAGGTCTGGCCATACACCACCTCTCTAGGAAGCCTGTTCCAGTGTTTGCGTGCCCTCTTGATAAAGAAATACGACTTGAGTCCACATCACATAGATTATTATGTAGATTATTTTTTTCATTCTTTTCTCCCAGTAATTATAATTTCAATAAAATTTAATAAACAAGGTTTTATGGACAACACAGTGGATTTTTTTTTAATGGGCGGGGAGGGTTCAGATTTAAGACAGAAGTTTTTATTTATGTCAGATTTCTGCACCTGATACCAATTTATCAAAATTTCCTATTCTAATAAGCATTGCTTGAGAACTCCTGAAAACAAGGCATATATTCATTTTTGCACCCCAATGCTGTTATTCATCCTCCCACTCCCCAACCTTAAAATCCTTTTTGACTGCATTCAAGATGCAGATCTTACAAAGGGAGTTACAGTCACATGTATAAAGTTTACAATGCAGAGTAATTAGTAGTTTGGCCAGCGAGGAAATAAGATAATCACACTATACATAGTAAATACATAGTTAAATTCTTTGATTTATTTAGAGTTATTTTCATCATGGCAGAAAACATTTAACTTAGGAATAATGATTAGGATTCATATATTTTATGAAAACTTCCTTCTTTTTTGTATCCTCTGTCCTTTGAGCTGATAACTGTTGCTAGTCACAGTGAATAAGCTAATTATTACACACTTATATTTGTGTTTAAACACATCTGCTCTGACTGGAATTGCAGAAGAAATACTCTTATGCTACTCTATTGATTGGTGAGCCATTAAAGTCCCAATTCAAGAAACATCTGTTAGTTACTCAGCCTCAGGTGTCTTGCTTGATTAGGTATTAATTCTTAAATTGATGCCAGATTCTCATTAACCCCCACATGAATAAAGATAGGGACTAAATTTGCCAGTTTTCTAAAGCAACGTTTAAAATGTAGTATAACTGGCCTCTTTCTTCAGATAATTATAGATCAGAAGAGTTTTCATGTGCAGTTCTGGAAGAATGAAGGGATCAGGTATGTTAAGGAGTATACCTCAGTCAACATAAGGATAACAAAGATAAATTTCAGATATATTTCATAACTTCAGAATTGCTACCTGTATATATCTGGAAATACTGTAAGATACTAATATAAGGTATAATTGTTAAAGTCTACAAGATTAGTTAAAGTATGCACTATTACGAACACCGTTACTACTGAAAGGTCCTAAGAACACAAAAAATCATATATTATTGGCAATGTAAACAATCTAAATTGTTGTTAGTTCTTAATAGTGTCTTTAAAAATTGGCAAGTGTCCAGCAAATGTACAACTAGATTACAGTGCTGAATTCAATTTGTGGTTTAAGTAGTGGTAGTATCCTCCTCTAATATTGAAAGTAGTTACAGAAAGACGATTATGAAAACTTTAAGTAGACATTCTAGGATTCAGACACAGTAAGGTTTGTATTTCTAAGGAGTTATTAGGTCAATACTTGGATAAATGTATTTAGATACATAAATTGGAAACTCTTTAAGTGTTAATTTTTGTGCTGGAATTTAATAAATGTCTTAAAAAAAAAAAAAGAAATAAAAATAAGTATAGTCACAAAAGCTGCAAACATATTTACAAGAGAGCTGGCATACTGACTTTGAACTTTCCACTGGTATCTGTAAGCAGAAATCTTTGCTGATGATTTTGTGATGTATACTTGTATTCTGTATTGTACCTCAAAATGAGTATAACACAACACTGAGAGGAAGGATCACTTTTATTTATAGAATCATACTTGGATATCAGAGATCTGGCTAAATTTTGGGCAAGACGTTTATTCTTTCTGGACCCTAACTCAGATTTAAGATAACAGAATGTCTCAGTCTAAAAGAACTAGGATTTAGTCCTCTGTACCTACATCCCTATGAATAGGGTTGTGTTTGGCGATTTTTTTAAGAAAAGCTCCTAGACCTGATCAACAACAGAAAAATAGCACAGACAGGAATCATGACAAAGCATTAAAGAACTTTATAGAAGTTAAAATTCAACTTTTGTTTTCAATTTAGAGGATGGGTCAGTTCTTTTATCTTAAGCATTTTGTCTGTATGTCATTAGTAACTACCTCTCCCAGCAATTCCAACTTTCTTGATTACATTTACATGTGTGGTTGCCATGCATTGTGAAATGGAAAGTTTGAATATGATGAATCTCAAAGATAAATTTATAAGTTAAATTTTTAGGATGTTTTGGAAAGTCAGCGTAATCATAGTGACACAAATAGAAATAACAATATCATCCAGTGTGAAATTTTTATCTTTTCCCTATACAAACTGAAATAATACCCACCAGAAAATCTTTATAAATACCACAATAATAATTAAAAAAAGACATGAAGAGACTTGAAGAATTGACTTGTTGTACATCAACACTGTAAATATCCTAGTTATTTCAAAATAGAAATTATGTCAGATTTCTGGTACCATTCGCTTTTGTGATGTTTAGTAAAGCAACAAATACAAGAAAAGTACGGCATATTTGAATGCGTGAACTTATTCTGAAGAGCAAGCCAGGACCTGAATTGATTTATTATTTTTTTCCCTGTATGACTACCGCATTTAATTCATAATAAATAAACTAAAATTATTAAAATTAAATCAATATCCTTTCTCTTTTAGTTAATGAGCTGCTAAATCACTAGAAAAAATATGTATGAGGATGAAGTCAACTTTATGTTTTATCTTTATTTTTGTTATTAACATATATAAAAATGTCATTTGGACCAAATTCTTTCCAATTTAAATGTCAATACATTTTCAAAGCTTGCTTTTAGTACTAAAGATAGTATAAAAGTACTTTACCTATAAAGACAATGCAGTTGGTCTTATTGAATTAAGACGAACTTATTGAACAACTGACCAGTTATTTAAAGTGTGGGCTTTTTTTTTCACTTAAAGAATTGAAAATGTGAATATAGTAAGGGTGCTGCCTCATTTATGGTGTAATTTGGAATAGATGTATGATTTCCTGAAACTGTAGAATAAAAATGGGCCCAACTGTCCAGAAAAGTGTGTGTGTATAATACACTTTTCAATTAAGACTCCTCAAGTAGGAGCTTTTCCCTGTGTGCGAGACAGGGTGCATTCTTGCCGTGATTTATTTTAGAAAAATTGTGATTCATTGCTTTGATTTATTTCTGTGATTTATTTCAGATCAATTTTGCTAGTAGTGCAACTTGGCTGGAGAAGTTAATATACATTTTTCTCTTCCTTTCCTAGGTCCAGTAAGGACTGTTAAGTTCAAGTTGACTTCCTTGTTTGAAAGCCTGCTAATAAAAACATATTCAGAAGCTGTATTTCACCAGTGGATTTCTTCCCTGGCCTTTTCTCTGGTCAGTGCTTCCAGGGATCCACAGACTGGTATTCTGTCTCTAGTCTACGAAATCAAGATAAATGTGAATAACAACTAAGTGCAATGTAGAAAGATGTAGAGCAATCTGGGATTGTATAGGCCCTCAAGTGCAAAGATATTAGGCTCAAAACCTAATTTAGATGCCTATTATTGGATTAAGATCTCAGTTATGTAGATGACGTCAATTAAAGACAGAGCTTTTCTGCTTTGCAAAAATTTATAGCCAAAGAACAAGGCACCAACATGTAGATGGGAGAGTACAGTGGGATAACAATGTATGGTGGTTTGATCTTGGCCAGACAACCACCCAGCTGTTCTCTCACTCCCCATCCTCAGCAGGACCGGAGGAGAAAATAGGATTAAAAAAAAGCTCATGGGACAAGGTAGAAACAAGAAAATATTTAACAATTACTGTCACGGGCAAAACAGACTTTGGGAAAAATAGCTGTGATCTCAGCTAATAGCTTTCAGCTAGGAGAGGCAGCTAACAGACACAGCAGTTTGCAGGGCCGTCTCTGGGGTCCAGCATGGGATATTCTGGAGACGAGGCCCAGGATCACTGGGAATGCTTGGGAATCCTCTGAGAAACGTGAAATTGCCTGCTGCTGCTGAGTAAAGATGAGGTAAGGGCAGCCACACAGTTGTGAGCCAGAGGAAGCTCTAGCAGCTTCTGTTAAACATGACCAGCTATCCTTGACCAGGTTGCCGGGAGCTTTTGTTGCAATGGCCCCCTGGTTGGGGAGGGTCAAGCACCTTTTAGCTGGTGTTTGGAAGACACCTATATATATATATCTGGGCCCCTCACTACAGGAAGGACATTGAGCTGCTGGAGCGTGTCCAGAGGAGAGCCACCAAGCTGGTGAGGGGTCTAGAGAACAAGTCATACGAGGAGAGGCTGAGGGAACTGGGCATGTTTAGTTTGGAGAAGAGGAGGCTGAGGGGGGACCTCATTGCCCTCTACAACTACCTGAAAGGAAGTTGTAGAGAGGTGGGTGTTGGCCTCTTCTCCCAAGGGAATCATGACAGGACCAGAGGAAATGGTCTGAAGTTGCGGCAGGGGAGGTTTAGATTAGATATTAAGAAGAATTACTTTACTGAGAGAGTGGTCAGGCACTGGAATGGTCTGCCCAGGGAGGTGGTGGAGTCACCATCCCTGGAGGCATTTAAGAAACGTGTAGGCATGGCACTTCAGGGCATGCTCTAGTGCCCGAGATTGTTGGTTTGTGTCTGTTTGTGGGTGGGGTGGGGTGTGGTTGTGGGCGTTTGTTTTGGTTTGGTTTTGGTGTTTGGTGGTCTGGGATTTTTGGGTTTGGTTTTTTTTTTTGGTGGTTGTTTTTTCGTTTTTTGTGTTTTGGGGTTTTGTTTTTTTTTTTTGTTGGTTGAACTCGATGATCTTAAAGGTCCCATCCAACCAAAAATATTCTGCGATCCTATATAGGAGCCAGCCCCAGAGCACAGCTTCCAGTGGTCACAAACAGATGCAACACGGCACAGTGAAGGTGGCCTCAGGTGAATTTGTACCAATGGAGCAGTCTCAGACACAGTGGAAATGTGCCGAAGGGAAGTTTTCCCAGCAGGTATTTGAGCAGCTGCATTGGCAGAGCCTGGAGGGTAGTAATCAGTGTCATGAGGTCTAGTTGGAGACCAGTAACTAATAGTGTTGAACATCTTCATTAATTATCTGGATGATGGTGCAGGATACACCCTCAGCGTGTTTGCTCGTGATTAAAAAAAAAAAAAAAAAGAGTCTGGGCAACCATCTTTCAATTCAATGGCCTTTCAGTACTTAAAGGGGGCTTATAAGAAAGATGGTCCATTGCAGAACCAATTGTCTCTGACATGGGGCAGTCCCTGGTCTCTTCTCCCAGAGGTCACCTCTGCAGCCCTCCACTGCCAATGCCTTACCATGGGACACCCAATGCAGTGTTGTACCCAGTAACTTTAGGGTTGCAACAGCTCTTCTTACAGAAAGAGTGATGGGATTGAAAACCCTAAGATGTCGTTCTGGATTTTTACAGAATGTTTACTAATACCATTATTAATAATGTTGTCATATTGCTTTAATCAATAATATATTTTTATCTGTTAGGATTTCAAATAGAAATACTCAATTACTAGAGCTTGTGAGAACGGGAAAGTAGAACAGCTTTGAAGCTAAAGATAAGGAATTTTTTTTTTTTTGAAAAAGATAAGGAACTATTTTTTTTTTAAGTAACTTTTAAGAGAAAACTGATAAAGGAATGCAAAAATGTTTTGTCTTTAGAAATAGATACTTTAAATGCTCTAAAATGTCCAATTGTTTCTAATAATTCTAAAACTTGTCCTTGCACAACTCTGATTCCACTTACCTGCTGCTAAGTTTCAAAATCCCTTTGGTGTCAGTAAACAGATAGGGCATCTCAGGTAACCAAACACGTCTAAGTTATCTGCATTATAGAAGTTCCTTGGAGAGAATAGCAGTCTCCCGCCTGCTTTTTTTGTTAGATCGTGAAAATCTGACTATCTTGGCTTTAAAATTACATGGAGAAAAATGATGGAGTTTTTTACGGTTACTCTGTGCTAAGGTTTTGTTCAGCGTTGGTTTGCACATAAAAGCATAATCAATATTATTTTCTATAAAAATTACACCTTAACATAATTATGCGAAGATGTAATTTCAAATGTTAAGGTTTCAAACAAAAATATTCAATGTGTCAGAATTAAGGTTGTCTGTGAAAACAACTTGCAGCTACTGTCTTTAAAGCTGTATCATACTAAGCAGATATATAAAACCAGTGTCTAATAATTGCAAATACTTTAGGCACTACTTCCATTTTCAATTTTGTTCATGTCAGCCACTTGGAAGTCAGTAATGTTTGAAGACCAAAACAGTTCTTTTTTAAATGCCGCTTTGTACATCTATCAAAAACAAAAAAGCTTAAGAGAAGAAACACATGAGAAGGGAGGTAAGAACTGAGTGATTACAGTGTATTTATAACTGCTTCTCCCAAAAAGAGAGATTAAAATGTGTTTACTAAAAAAAAAATAAAAATAATAAAAAAAAAAAGTGAGCAGTCTTATTTCTTACTTTACAAAAACAAAAGTCAGGACCAGTCAGATCAGTTCTGTCTCTAATGAATTTCTCTCATGACATTTTCCATCTCTAATAAACACAGGTGATTATATTATATTTAAGTATTTGTGAGGATTGAAAGCTTAATCTTACATTATTAATGATGAATGCTGTTTTCTATTCTTTGCTCTATTTTACATGATTCAAGATGTACAGCCAAGAGCAGACCGTTCAAAAAACAATAAAATGCCTTTAATTAGGGTGTGCCAACCCAATTATAAAGGGCTGAGGAAAAGAATACCCAGGATGTTTAGGGATCACAAATATGAGCTTTGTGAGTGTGTGAAAGTGGAGTGGAATCTAAACCCCTGAGTTAAAGTGAGGACGCCTTTAACCCTTACAAGGACCAAGAGTCTTCATGGTTAGTTTAAGGGTTTTGAATTGAGATCTTCTGTCTGTTTTTTAAGCTACTATGTTGCACTTCTGCTCTTGTCCAGCCCAAATCCTGTCCATAATTTGCACTGATAGTCCCTACTTCTTGGCTACATGATAGTGTTTCCTTACTTTAGAGATTTACAGTTAGAAATCTACATTACTTTCCCACTTAAAACCAAACCAAACTGGGATTCTTTGCTTGGGTCTCTCTTTTCTGGCCCAGTGCTTGAAATACTTCTCTAATGCACATTTTAATACATACTGAATCTCTGTGCAATTTTATCTGAGCTGGATTCAACTCATCTCTGAAGACAATATTTATTAGTTCTCCAGACAAATTAAAAGACCCTGATAGTTAAAGTAAGTCCTGTTTTATGTCTTAATGTATCTCCATTAGGGACTTTCATGGCTGTAACTTCATTATCTATGTACATCTCTTTAATACAAACAATGACTATCAATTAAAATGAGATTGAAGTGGGGCTTGGGGCAAGTATAATTTCTTTTTAATATGCATTTGAAGCACAATTGGAAAAG
This sequence comes from Numenius arquata, assembly GCF_964106895.1. Taxonomy (NCBI): domain Eukaryota; kingdom Metazoa; phylum Chordata; class Aves; order Charadriiformes; family Scolopacidae; genus Numenius; species Numenius arquata. Next base: position 67,522,594 of record NC_133580.1, read on the forward strand.
GAAATGGTTGCATTTTAATGGCTGATTCTTTGAAGTTAAGGAGATCCAAATCTGGGGCTCATCTTGGCTGCTTTACAGCAGTTTTTGCATAGTACAATTCTGGAAGCAGATGAACTGCACCTTTGAGAGACTTTGACTGCACAGGTACAATTCCCAAGGATATAGAACCTCTGTAGCTGTTCCAATAAGTTCATTTTTCTGGTTCTAAGCAAAGTGGACGTGACCTGGAGACCAGTATGCCATGGATATCCCTAGCTGCTTATAATGTCTGCTGATCTGTATTACAGTGATGTGAAAATCTACGAAATATTTGTCATTTATTTCACTTAATTTTTAAAGATCACTGAACGGAGCTGAAGAGAGAGAAATTAAAATAATGAAATGAAAATAAAAATACAATAAAACTAAACTAAAATAAAACAATTTAATAAGAAAAATGATGTGACTGCATCACAAAAAAATTTATATAACATAATAATCTGAGTTTACTAAGCATCTTTGCTCATTCTGACATGTCCTTGAATTTATCTAATAATATGAATAGAAACACTGGATAATAATTTTGAATCCATGTGGATTTCTTCCAAACTGTTCTCCTATTCTGTTCTACATCGAAACTCTAGGGGAATGCAATCAAAGGCAGTAAATGAACTAACTGTGAAGCTCTCTAAGGCATTGTCAACTTGCCATCAAACTATTACTTTAACAAATTATATTTGAGAATTGTGCAAAAAGGCCTTTTGTATTGGATTCTTTTATACATGTTCCATATGAAAGGGAAATCTGCACAACAGAAGATAAACACAAAAAATATTTTCTCTGAGAAAAGCTTTAAATGTGAAAAATTCCTTTGATGTTAGACTACTCATTGCTACTCATTCACATCATTTTTATCAGTTAGTTAGAATTTCTTTCATCTGACCCTAAAATTGAAGTTTTCAGAGCCAAAAATGAAGTCAAATATTGATCATATGATCCAAATCTGTCGGATGAAAAGATCAAAACTGTTAGAATAAACAATGAACTAATGTAAATATGCCAAGAATGAAAGAAAGTTGCTCTTCATAATTCTGGTCCTTCAGCATTTTTGGTTCCAAAAAAAGGAAGTTCCATTTCAAAGCTCAAAATAGCAATAATGTAGCAAAGGAAAATCCCTATCAAGAAAGTGAATTGTCTAATGATTTCTTTTTTTTTTTTTAGTTTGTTGGTTGTGGGGTTTTGGTGGTTTTTTTTTTTGTTGCTCCAACTCAAGAATGCATATTAGCAATAGTGTTTTTCAAAAGTAAGGTAGAAACACCTTTAATTTAATGGGATTTCTGCTCCACAATAATCTCGAAGTAATGGTGAAAAGAGTTGTGTGGGGAGAAATGTAATCAATTCAAGGCATAGGTTTTCTATTTAGCTGAACCAAAAAAAAATCTTTCATAAGTGCAGAATTAGGACCTTAATTACCATTTAAAATAAAATGCCAAAGTACAAAATATAATTAGTCATGATTTTCAGTTAAAATATACAAACATCTAGCTTAAACTGAGTGCATTATACCTTACATTTATTAACTCAAAGACAGATTTTAAGCTGAAATTACTTTTATAATGTTAAGTATTTTAATATCCCATATATTCCTGATGCAATGAACCATTTTCTTATTGCAGTTGACACAGGACTTCATTTTTATATATGCCAGGACAAAACCAAGGGTAATCTTCCACTCATTTAGTAAGTAACCCCTTTAGCCTTGTTCAGATATAAAAATACTGAATCTATTTTATTTATATTTAGTAATTACTATGGGATATGTTTATCAAGTTTTCCATTTCTAATAGACTTTCTAATAGACATAACTTTTCCCTAGCATGTTATGAAATTTTGTTTTTTCCTCTGTTGCTTATCTGTCTCAGGCAGTGCCATGGAATCCATTACTTCATTATTAGTACTCTTCAATTATATTTACAATTTGCAGAAAAGTGGAAATTATTCCATGGGGAGAAGGATAACTTAAGTTTCTCTGCTACCTAACCAAATTGTTTTATTTCTCTGCTTTACTAAGTCTTAAGTTCCTTAGAACACCTGAAAAAAATGTAAACGTTATTTCTGTCCCTCAGTAGGAATTCTAAGTTAGAAAGATCTAAAACATAAGGGAGTACTGTTCCAGGATAAATGTCTATTTGCATGTGTGCAATTCAGCATGTGTTTCATGTTGATTCTCTGATATTGGTTAAAGAAAATATGATTAACTATGAATTACTGATCTCCAGAGATAACTGACTGAAGCTACGGGAGAAAAAGGGAGGGTGGAATAGAAATAAATATGCACATTTCCTATTTCTGGTAGGAATCACATTGAACTGGTACGTGATGCAAGAAAATTCTAAAAATAACCATAGTATTTCGAACTTTTAACACCCAATCAGCAGTTAAAGCACACAAATAGAATCAGAAGGTAGCAACATAGCATATCATGCCCATACAGGCCAACAGGTGAAGGTTAGTTAACCTTCATGTTATTTCTTAGGTTAGTTTTCTGGGTGAAGAAGGAAGAGGGAATTTGTGCCTAAAACACATGATGTCTGGATGGACAATCCTGTGGTAAAGTTATTCGGCATCGTGGTCTTTACAGCTCCTGTTGGATTTTTCTAAAAGTAAGTGACTCCATTCTTAATTTCTACTGTCAGGTAAAGGAATGTTACATGTAGATATTATGCTTAATCTCAAGACCATAGAATGGCTTGGGTTGGAAGGGACCTTAAAGATCATCGAGTTCCAAACCCCCCTGCCATGGGCAGGGACACCTCCCACCAGACCAGGTTGCTCAAAGCCCCATCCAGCCTGGCCTTGAACACCTCCAGGGATGGGGCATCCACAGCTTCTCTGGGCAACCTGTTCCGGTGTCTCACCACCCTCACAGGAAAGAATTTCTTCCTGATCTCTCTTCTAAATCTCCCCTCTTTCAGTTTAAAACCAGCTCCCTGGAGCTTTCTCTTCTCCAGGCTGAACAACCCTAACTCTCTCAGCCTGTCTTCATAGAAGAGGTGCTCCAGCCCTCTGATCCTCTTCCTGGCCCTAAGATAAAATGAGGTATGTAGATTGCATTGTTCAAATTTATTCAGCAGGAGCCAGTTACAGGCTTCTCTTTTACAGTTAGTCAGCTATATTCATCTAGGGGTCACTGAGGTTCACCGAGAGCAATACGCTCCTACACATCTCTATATGAAAGAGGTAAAGGCAGTCCTATTTATGGCAGCATATGGGTCTCTACAATCAAGGCCTATAATTATACTCTGCCTAAATTCTTCTTGAAATATTTATCTGTTACGATGTCTTCTGTCAAAATCGGGTCAGAGTACGGGAAGCCCCAACCAGTTCTTAGACCCTATAAAGCCGGTAGCACTGATTAGTAATGGCAAAGTTGTATTTACTGGGCTACGCTTTCACTGAGTTGCCATACTTTGGCTTGTAATATGACTTTCTGTGTTACAGAATTAATCTATATTTCTATGCAGGCTTTGCAAAGAAATTGAGTTGTGTGGTTTTTTTGGTTTCTTTCTTTTTTTTTTTTTTTTCCCTATAATGCTAGAGTAAACTGCAGTACTCTTACTGTAACTTTAATTTTTTAAAGGAGCATAGCATCGTTTAGATCAAGTAGATTTGTGAGAAATTTAATTAAATATAGACAGAAGTTATAGATTATATTCTGCATGTCTGAAAAACAAAACACATCGTAATTAACACCAGCCATAAATGTCTGCAGGATGGGGACTGTTACTGTACTTTTACATCTGGAAATGAGTGTACCCCTATTCTTAAGGATTGTAGAAAAAATGCAGTGAGGTATTTCATTTCTCACAAATACGTATATAAAGACCCACATCTGTTATTTTTCTGTTGTGTTCCTATAAAGAATGAGTGGGAATAAGAGAGAATAGACAGGGAAAGGCAAACAAGCAATTAAAAATGCAAACCCTAAATTTTGTTTGCCTGTTCCACACAATGTTTTGGAAAGAGAACAAGACTTAAGAAAAAAAACTTTTTCTTTTTTTTTAAATTGGAATTGTACTGTTGAAGTAGTATAATGACAATAAGAATCTCAAACAAATTCTTTTTTTTTCCATTTAAGTAAGAAAAGAGAAAGAGCACAATAACTGGAGAAGATAAGTACTTGTTGACAGTCTGCACTTTTTTTTTTTAAGAGCAGGCAATGTTCTGTAAAGAGATGGACATCAACAAGAATGCAAGGCATGATTTCTGTGTTTTCTTTTAGATTTTTCCACTAGCTAAATTATTTAAAGGTTATAGTAGCTGCTCTTGTAAATGAAAATGTGCACTTCTCAGACAGTGGACCTCGCCTGTCATCACTTGACATAGGATTAACATTTAACAAAAGACACCTCTCAAAGTATTTTAGGTTTTGCACATAATTTTTCAAACATAATGAATGATTTAAAATAGGGATACTGCTCAAAAACATGTTTTATTTTGTTAGTGTGACTACAAAGCAGTGTCCTTTTTTCCAGGCAGGAGATAACTTTCTCTTTTTTGGTGTTTGAATTGTACAGTTTTGTCTCAAAAAAGACAAAATATGTTAAAGCTCTTTAATAAAAATGAATCCTACTTATTGATTCTAAAATAAATTTGTTATTTTTTAAAATGAACTTATAATTCTTCCTTAATGATTAGCACAACTAAATGAGTTCAGCCTATTTCAGCCTGTTTCATTTTTGCAGAAGGAGGTTAAAATATGACTTAATAACTGTCTAGAAATACCTACAGAAGGAAAATTACTTCTTGTAATGAAAGCTAATCTAATGGACAAACACATAAGATCTGGTGGCTAGAAAATGACATCTAGGACACAATAATTACAAAAAAGCTTATTAAATCCTGTGATTTAACCTAATAAGGTTTAACCATAACAAACTGTAAGTGAAGGTTATAATGAAAACCAGAACAGGGCAAGTGTAATTCCCTTATTTATTCTCCCAATCAATTTATTTCTTCTTATGGGTTTTCTTAAAGATGGTATCTCTACGTTTGGTGACCTGTCATGGAATTTTCTTTACACGTGTCAGTTGGCACTCTCTTTGCCTCTTTTTTTTTTTTTTTCTTTCCCACTCCTTCCACTCCTTTTCCCCAGTTCAGAGGTAATGCTTTAAGAATATCTATTTCTTCCTCAATCCCATAATTTATTTAACAATTTTTATTCTGTACTGACTGTAAAGAGCTTGTCCGGAGCTTTGAATGACCTTCAGTGGAATGGACAACTTAGTTAACTTCACTGTTTAATCACATGCGTTAGTCATTTCGATGTCTAAGCAGTGTTATGATTATTATACCTGACACTAACTCATCTGAATTGATTTTATCTTCTTTCAAATTCTGTAGCACACCTCATCTAGATCAATTTTTTTTTATTTATTCTGGCAAAATATTTTTTTTTCAGTATTTTATACCTTTAAAAGTTCAGTCCTTCAGGAATCTATTTAAATATACATGTCATTTTATTGTTGTGTTTGCCTGTTTATAAATCTATATCTATTAAAACCAATTGATATATACGAACATTCAGATAATCAGAAAATCATCCTGTATTCAAATAGCTCACATATACTGTATCTGAAGCACACTGTATGACTGTTGGTCATAGTTTGAGTTGTGTTAACATATATAATACCCACTGATTTTGATTTTAATTTTTATTTGTAATGGATATTTGTAAGATAATACAGGGCAATATGTGTTACCCATGGTTTAATGTAACACAAATCTTAAACTTGTAAGTGGAGTTTTCCATAAATGTTTTGGTTTGTAGGGCTGTAAATTTCCTGAATAGAAATGGAATCTATGAGACTGAATGCGCACAGGAACTGCGATATATTTTATTTTATGACCCTGTGTAGATGCAACCCCTTAAAAACAGCTAATCTCATTGTCATGAAGTATGTTGAAATGTTGGGGTTTTTTGTTTTGTTTTAATCTTTTTAGATATGTATATATATTCCCTCTCCTCTATATTACCTACAGTTGTTTGAATTGTCAAAAACAACCTACAAAACAACCTCTTGAATTATCAAAAACAACCTACAGTTGTAGGTAATACAGTCATAGGTGTGAATACATATATTCAATATATTTTATTTTATTCAATATTTTATTTTATTTTTTCAATATACATTCAATATTTTTAATCCAAAGCCACATAATACAGGATATAATATACTTCATGGTCTCCCGATGAAAGCACTTTGCATTTCACAGGATGGAAATAAATTACTGGTGCTTTAGCTTATTTTGTTGCATATGTTATAGTTTCAAATACAGTTGCAAATTCCTGCTTAGGTTTTCATCTTCATCCTAATGCTTCTTAGCAAAGGTGATGAGGATAACAAAAGGAACTTGAAAATGGTTGGGCAGACACCAGTATTTATTTAAGGTTTGTGCATTAAGTCTCAATCTGAGCTGGGAAGCACCAAGCTTTGTTTTCATGTATTTCAAAGGTATTGTAGTTTGTCTAAGCTCACAACTTAAAATTGCTTTCACTTATGCCAGGGTAAATTAGGCTATACTTTTCACAGAATCACAGAATGGCAGGGGTTGGAAGGGACCTCTGGAGATCACCTAGTCCAACCCCCTGCCAGAAAAGGGTCACCCAGAGCAGGTTGCACAGGAACGTGTCCAGGTGGGTTTGGAATGTCTCCAGAGAAGGAGACTCCACACCCTCTCTGGGAAGCCTGTTCCAGTGCTCCATCACCCTCAAAATAAAGAAGTTCCTCCTCATGTTTAGGTGGAATTTCTTATGTTCAAGTTTGTGCCCGTTCCCTCTTGTCCTGTCACTGGGCACCACTGAAAAAAGACTGTCCCCATCCTCTTGACACCGACCCTTTAAGTATTTATGAGCATTGATGAGATCCCTCCTCACTGTTCTCTTCTCCAGACTAAAAAGACCCAAGTCCCTCAGCTTTTCCTCATCAGAGAGATGTTCTAGTCCCCTCTTCATCTTTTGAATTCACTAGAGTTATTGGAATCATCCCTTCCTGAATTCACTGGAGTTATGTAGGTAAAATAAGACGAATAAATAAAAAGTAAACAATGCCAGAGGTAAGGTCTTCAGCTCCACCTTTTTGGGTTTGTTTGTTTGTTTGTTTATTCATTTGGTTGTTGCTGTTGTTGTAACCAATATAATTTCATATCAAGCATTATGAAGTGGAAAGTCATGTGATTTCTTACAGAATTTATTTGTCATGAAGCACTGACCTAGAATTCACGTTTCAAACCATAGGCTGCTTGCAAGCCATCGGAAAAAAAGAAATAATTCTAGATGGTATTGGGGTGGGGATGGTGAGCTGGTGAGCAAGTTAAGTGCATATCGAAAAGGAACCAGTGAACGATATAGGCAGACTGGAACTGCTCTGTTGGCTGTTGCAGGGTTTTCCTATTGTTTGATTTAATGTCTAGCTGGCTTATCATGCAAAAATGCTGTTGATATTAAGCTGTAAAGACTAACAATCCCTAAAGACACCCGTTCCTCATTCCTCACCTTTATTCAAACAGAAGGAATCATTATTGCTGTGGCATTTAAATGCTGCACCTATTGCAGCATGCAGTACATCCTAGCAACACACTAACCTTAATAGAAACATATTTAATGCCAGATTATTAAAATCTGGGTAATTATTTGGACACATCTGTGCTTTTGAAACTATTCCACAAGGCATGATAGACACTGTGCATAATAACTGGAAAACACACAGGGTTTCAGACCTGTTCAATCATAAATGAAGACATAAACCTCGCAGGATGCTTCCCTTTTTTGATCAGTTAGAATTCACAGGCATGCAGAAACACATTTTAGCATGAAAAATTGTGAAAAATACCCCTTGATATAGAAGACCATTAGTACTGTGATCATCATTTAATGCTCCAGGTTGAGACAAGGCGAAAGATGCGGCAGTGAAATCTGTATGTCCCAGCCATCCTGCAGTGTTTCAGGAAGCCACCACACAAAAAGATGAGCTATGACAAACTTCAGGAAACCTGCAATTGTGACGGGGACTAACGGTGCTCTCTGCATTCCCACGATGCAGGAGATCATGAGATGCATCTGACAAACTTCTTTGTTCAACACCTGGCTATTTGTGCTATCATAAAACAATGTTCCTACCATGCAAAAAAAGGGACGGATACAAGTTTAAGGGAAATGTGTAGTATTTACTGGCAGTTCCTCTCTCAGTCTATCTTTGTTCCTATTTTCCAAATTGATTCCATGGTTAACCTTGTAACTAGAGCTCTCTATCGTGGTAGCACTCCTCTTGCAGAGAAGGTGAGCACCCCTATTGCTAGGCTGCTTGAGAAGGTGTATGCTCTTCTTTGTGCGTGTAGGAAATGCTGAAGTACGTGATTACAGGGTAGAACCTAATTTGGGGTTTCACGTTTACTTCCTTCACTGCTGTTTCCTGATTGTGGGGGAGAAAAAAGTAACTACAAAAGACTTAGATTAAGAAATAACAATAAACGGAAAATTTGGGCTTTTCTTGCCTTTATATAACTGGGTTTGCTTTATTTACTTTCTCCAAATCTGTATGGCAGTCTTTCAAATTACCTATTCATCTGACAGTTTCATATCACTGCTCAAGATACTTTATCTTCAGGTATTTCTCTCACTCACTGTTGTGTTGAGTCCAGCTGGGATGGAGTTAATTTTCTTCATAGCAGCCTGTGTAGTGCTGTGCTTTGGATTTGTGGCTGAAACAATGTCGAAATAACATTTTTTGGCTGCTGGTGAATAGGAGCCCTGGGGCTTTCTTTTTCCCACTCTGGTCCTCCCACCCCCAGTAAGCAGGCTGAGGGTGGGCAAGGAGCTGGGAGAGGACAGAGCTGAGGCAGCTGACCCAAACTGAATATTTTATATTCAGTTTATAGGAATATTTTATGGCACATGGTGTCATGCTCAGCAATAAAATCTTGGGGAAATAAGAAGGAAGAGGGATGTTTGTGCTTAAGGGGTTTGTCTTCCCAGGTAAGTATTACATGTGTTGAGGCCCTGCTTTCCAGGAAGCAGCTGTACATCTGCCTGCCAGTGGGAAGCAGTAAAAAAAGTCTCCTTATTTTTCTCTGCTTGTGCATACAGAGTTTGCTTTACCTGACCTGTCAACTCATGTATTTCCTTCCTGTTCTCTCCCCCATCCTGCCATGGGCAGGTAATTGAGCAAGTAGCTCTGTGGGTGCTTGGCTGCTGGCTGGGGTGAACCCACAAGAACTATTTATTCCACCCTCCTGGTATCAAACTCTCTTACATTTATAAACAAATGCAATTTTGTTAAAACCATTTTAATATATACACACATCTTCAGTATTTATTCTTTTTATCTTTTTCCCACAATAGAAAAGAGAGGGAGAAATATCCCTAGGTTTCTAATCTAACCTTATATTTATCTGTGTCAAGGTTACTTCTGTTCTATTTGAGACTCAAACTCTCCTGTAAAAAAATGTAAGGTGAAAATCTAAATGATATCAAATATGTCCATTGCTTTTCCAACACAGAAAATAGTATTATATTTTTAAAAAAAAAACATATTAAACTTGAGGGACAGATTCTCAGTTGGCATAAATCAGCATGGCTCCATTGAAGTCAACGCAGTCATGAAACTTTAAAACATCTGTCGTGCTCATCCACTTTTTTATTACTGATGTATTATTAAAAAAAATATTTTGCCATGTTGCACAATTTGAGAGGTTTTTGCACATGATACAAAACTGATGACTTTAGCAGATCCTGATGATGAAGGTATGAATTTTGAGAGTGATAGCATAAAAAATACAGTTTTAATTATTTATAATCTCTTTGTTGTTTACCAAGTTTATGTGTTCTCATGTTTGTCTATGTTACTTTGTACCCCAGATTTCAATGGGTCAGTAAAGAAAAGCTGCTCTGTTAAAGGGATTAACCACAGAAACATCAGCAAAAATTATTAATGATCTGAGCATGGACACCCTGGGTGAACTAAACATATACAGAACCTAATTCCAATTTAAGTTAAGTATTAATTCTGTTAGCCCCAAGTTCATGTTACTCAAATCTCTTTATAGATCTGTCATCTTTTTCACTCATTAGTTAAAATGCCTTCTCCTTGAAGCTGCTGTCCACTGGTCATCTATTTTAAACACTCCTCATAGGTTTAACAGACCTTTGATTATCAGCACAGTCAAGGACGTTGCTGTAATTGCCTAAGTATAATCAGTGCTTTCAGGGGAGAACTACCTGCTGCATCCATGACAAGTCTTCAGAAGTTAACCTTTTGAACATTACAAGTAGAGACAAATTGTAACACAAGATGGAAGGCGCTCTCCCTGACCATGTAACTAATTAGCATAATCACGTTATTGGTACAGAAAGAATATAAGCAGGCATTTAATGTTGCAGAAATTACCTCATGTTGAAAAATTGACCAAACCAAATCCTTTTCCTTGCCGATTCTTGAAGTTAGATGCAAAGTCCAGTCACAGTATAATGTTTTTCTCTCTCTTTTTTTTTTTTTTTTAAAGGATTAAAAAAAAAAAGCTAGACTGTAAAGTAGAAGCATAGATGCCGTTATTCTGAGTATTTAGTATGGAATCTTTATAAGTATATGTACTATTTTAAAATATTCTGCTAATTCTAGAAGATTGTTTTCTACAAGCAAATATTTAAAGATGCAGAAAGGACCAACAGTTTTAGAAATGCCTATGCATTTGACTCCTCAAAAAATCCAACCAGATTCTTACCTATATTTAAATGCCTTTAAAATACGATTCTGAGTTCAATTTTTAAAGCTGAGTAGGGCAAATGGAAGCAAGGTTTTCAGGAGGTATTAATCACTCGGTCACTGAAATTCAGGTTTCCTGCAAGTCATCTAAACCTGGACTCTCAAGACCAACAATGCCCAAAATTGCTTTCAAAAGTTGCCTTTGAAAAATATTGGTCTTTGAACATACTCTGAGAGATATTAAATACTAAATTGAAAGCTGGAACTAAAATTTATGGCGATATTTCCACACTAACAATACCTCCTCAGGCTCCAATTTTTCTTCATAGCTTTGCCATGTTGTTCTATTGTTCCAGAGACGTAGTTAGAAACAATGACATAGTAGCAGTATCTATTACCCAGTAGTTCTGTTATAAAAGAAATAGGCCGTGACTATCACAGTGTATATCTTTTAGTATGCAAACGGTTGAGCAAATTTGTCCATTTCAACTGTTCTTGAAGCTTCAGGCTCTAAGTATCAATTTCTGCGATATAAGGCTTGACTTGAGTAACAAAAATCAGTAAAAGAGGAGCGGAGTCCAAGACAGACTCCTACTGGATTATACATCTTACTACTTAAGATTTCTTTAACTTCTGGAAAAAATACCTAAATAATAGACAATGCAGGGAGCAGGAAATAACTTTCATGTAATATTTGGATCTCTAATCGTGAGAGATTGTGAAACAGTATCCCATTCAGAAATGTGATAACTATTCAGTACAACTACATTAATAATTCCCTGGAACTTCACAAGATTTTCTATTTCCCTTTATACCATCTCAGTAATTAGCAAACATCGTCTCTACTTTACTGAATTACTCTTGCTGTGGTTTATATTCACAGGTTTTTGGCACCAAAATTTATGCGTAGACAAATTTTTTAGTTTTTCGGGCACTGCGGAAAAAATCAATTGGAAACACTTCATTAATCTATGAAATCTTTCACAGAGCTGTTTCCTGTTTACACATTGATGCCATAAGAACTCTTTCTCATCATCAAAACAGTCACAGAGTCATGAGAAAGTCCAGATTACAAGGGAGCTCTGCACACCCTCTGGTTCCAAACCCCTTATAAAAACAGGACTAAGGTTTAGGGCTCTGTCAAACTGAGTCTTGAATTCTTCCAGTGCAGGAGATTCCACTTCTTCTTCAGGCAACCTTATTCAATGTTTAATTGTTCTCATGAAGATTTTTTTTATTGTGTTTTTTTTTTGTATTGTCCCTGTTTGAGGTAAAATAGAACCAACCTTCTCTTCAGTAATTTTATGTCTCAGCTAGGCCTCTTCTAACTCTGAAATGAACAGCATATCATGGAGAAAACTATTTGCTTTTAGAGTGATAAGACCAACGTTTGTACTTCATGCCAAGGATCAATAGGCAAGAGGCTCTTGCTTATACTTATTGCTATAACAAACAAGGTCAGGTAACAGTTATTTGCCAACTTGGAGGGCCAGAAACAGAAAAGCATAGAGGGGTCCCACCTGCAGGGACGAGCGGACAGGACAGGTGACCCAAAACTGACCAACAGGGTATTCCATCCCATCTGCCCCATGCTCAGTATAAAAGCTGAGGGATCAAATGGTCAGCCTCTTTCTTCCATGGCCGACGTCCAAAGAGGACCTTGTCTGTTCATCCGCCTTTGATCCTAATCTGTATGTTCCTGACTCCAGAGCTGGAATCTAGTTCCTACCTCTTGCTGAGTCCAGTCTGGAACTTTCCCAATGCCTGCTGCTGGCATCATACTGGGAGCTTGATACGATTTTGTGTATATTGTATCTATTTCATTATTTCTTTTTAATTTTATTATTAGAAATTCATTAAAGTAGTTTAGTTCCTTCCAAATTCCTGAATCTCTTTATCTCTCCTCCTCCTCTCCTTGGAGCAAGAAGTGGGGGAGAGCATTTGTCACCATCATAGGCCAATTTGGCCTAAACCACAACAGTATTTAGGCAGAATTTACCCTAAAGCAACTTGTGCCTGTTGCCTCTTGTCCTGTCACCTTGCAGCCTAGCAAGAATACCTCTGCAAGTTCTCTGTAACTCTCTTTTAGCTACTTAGTAGCTCCCCTCTGAGCCTCCTCTTTTCTAGGCTGAATAAACCCAAATTCTTCAACCTTTCCTCATGTGCCAAGTCATTCAACCATCTAATCATATTGTTGGCCTTTTGCTGGTCCCTCTCCAATTGTTCAATGTCTCTCTTGAACAGGGAGTCAAAACAGTGAATCAAGAATAACAATCATCTCAAAGAGAATTCATTCCTTTATTTTCAAGTAGAAACTTTCCAAATATCTAATTGTACCTTTGATGTCTTTTATCTATAGGCAAGTGTTTAGTGCAATGTATTTATTTATTTATTTGTTTGTTTGTCTGTTTGTTTATTTTTGGAGAGCTAAGATGCTTATCAGCCTCAATGTCCAGAATTGTCAGTCTTCTATACAGTTTGCATGCATTTTGGTTGCACAATTTTTTGCCTTTTCTGAAATGTCTTTAATGGACTTGGATGATGTATGCTTTTATTAGTCTTTCTAATTTAATTTAACTTAACTATAATTGCTACATTGCAATATATAGTTGCTAACTTTTTATAGATCTAGGCCATTTTGATACCTTAGTATATGAAGTTCATGCTGGGTTGTCCGCTATGCCCTTTGATCCATCTCAGTGTGTTTGTTACCTAATTTATAATCCCTTACTTTGCACTTATTCAATTTACTTTGAATTTACCTTTGTGGTTGTTGGCATTAGTACAGTGTTAGTTTTGAAGTGGTCAGTTTATTGTTTGATTTGAATTTCCTGACATAACTGCTGTTTGTCATACACAAATCACATGATGCACTCATGAGAATTCTACAACACTGATGAAAATTTTAAATAACATTTCAGTATCACATTTATTCCAGAAGAATTCCATTAAGAATGTACCCATTATTTTATAGGATTTCTGTATTGATGATTGTGTTCAGACAAGTTACTTATTTCCTTCTTTTCTGTATTTTGTTTATATTGTATACAGATAGAAATTTAGTTCAAATTTGTATGACACTTAATTTCCTGTCAGATCCTAAATACACATCCTACTGCAATACATTTATGCCCCAATTTTATCAATCAAACTTTTAATTTAACTGAAGAGTGAAATATCACTAGCTTGATTTTCTTTCCTCCTGCAGACTGGAATTAAAATTATTCCTGCTCTTAACCCTTTAATGAATTGAAATTTGTTTGAGGTTTCTATGGAAATGGGAATGATGAACAGGAAACTGTTCTGTCATTTCTATATTCATGGCAAAAACTTAACATTTGTTCAATCTTCTTTAATGTTCATGTTATAGAGGTTGAAAAAAGTGGATCAGATCTCATCTAATACTTTTAGGTGGGGTTTTTCTCATGTATATTTTTACAAATTTTAAAATTATAATTAGGGGTTTTTTTCACAACATTGAGGGCTTAAAAGTACTTTATCACACATATATATATCATGCAAAATCTGTAAATGCTACCTTTTGGGTTCTTTTCCTATCAATGTCAACAGTTTTATCACCTACAGTAAATGGATTTCTCTGTCAGGACTTTCTGTTTTTCTGGTAGGAATCCTGTTTCTGAGCTACTGAGATGCAGCTTAATCAGGTCATTTCAGTCTTTTTTTTCAGGATAAAAAAAAAAAAAAAAAACTATATTCTGAAAATGTCTTGTTTTCTCAAGGCTGCCTGAGAGACTGCTAATTGCAAATATTGGCTGAAAGTGTAAACCTTTTTAAAGGTGCTATTAGTAAAGTTGTTAAAAGCCTGACTAAAGAATCTCTGCTTCTGGAGAGAAGCAGAATTTTCATGCAATATTTAAATAATAATTTGGGGGAGTGGGTATTCTCAGCATAGGTGGCAGCGTTTGCAGTTTTTTGGCTGTTTTGTTGTTTTTGTTGTTCATTGCTTTTCTACAAAGTCTGTTTGACATTAAATTCACAACCCACAAAACGGAGAGTATTAGAACTCTCAATGAGGAATGCTCCTGAGAAAAGGAGAGATGTGAAATCCTTCCTGTTTACAGCGAAGATAAACTGCTGCCCAAAGGTGAGGCTGCGAATTCACTACAAGAAGAAATACACTGCTCTGTGTTTCTGCTTCACTTTAGTTTTACATAAATCTAAATTAACACAGACATGTTATTATCCTTCATATACTTCATATGCATCTCAGTGAACAACTTTTAAATGTTTCAAGATTATTAACAATTGCCTCTGGCATGAAGTCAAACTAAAATTGAACTATGAACTAGTTTGAACTATAACTCCTTAAAAATTTATCTTGAATAAAACCTTAATTATTATTCTGAGGTTTGACGCCCTAATCCGCATCCAAAACAGTATTAGTCTTTTGAATAAAAATTAAATCTGAACTATTATTTTGAAGTTTTACTCAATTTTAAACAAATTTTAAACATACATTACTTGGTTTGTATGTTTTAGTTTCAAGTAATTTCAGCTACAGTTTCTTAATGGCATCATCTTGACCGTATTACCAAGTCAACGCACCCAGTAACAACAAGGTTTCAATTCTATAATGTGCTGAACATCTTATATATGCCATAGAAGGATTAGGTCCAGATCCAAGAAGGAATCAAGCTTGTTTTCCAATTGAAATAGAAGTTATGACCCTAAATAATTCTTTATATTTGAAGGCTAGAAATATTTCCAGCAGTTGTATTTTAAAATGAATCTGAAGCAGGTCACCATTCTAAAGTAACTACATAATCCCAGCATTACACTTTCATACAGTTTGCAACTTTTATCATGGCAATTTTTTTTTTCACAGCCTGTTGTCTGAATTAATAGACATTTTTTTCAAATAAATAAAGGGATATAGTTTTGATTCTGTGTGAGATATAAATAATATAGAACACATAAATATGACACTTTTTACATTACTTGAGAAGAAGTGAAGTGCAACGACCATTGTGACCTAAATTCAGTTTACATCTTGAAAGTGTTTTCTCATAGTGGAATAGACATTTCATATATTCAGAGAGCTATTAATATATATTGGGAGAAATGTTTATTAATGTGAAATAATGTTTTAAATTCATTTTTAAATAATTAACACACTATTTCTATATTCTGTTGCTATTTAAGCAGGGTATACAGGGTTGCAAGTGACAAAGCTCAGTGTAAGTAATCTTGTGCCTTTGTAGTGCTCAAGCCAATAACATACTGGGATTAAACAAAATCAGAGTTACTATTTAGAACCATCTCGAATCTGTATTATGTGATTCTTTCTTCAGGTCTCAGCATTCATATGTGCTTAAGAATGCAAGCTGGAGAGCCTTAAGAAATACTTGTTGACTAAAATTGCAGACTTTCTTATCACCTAATGATGGTATTCATGTATCTACAAGATAATAAGGAATTTCTGGTGATTTTAGCATAGACTTTTAGAACACTTAATTTCTGTAGAAAATAAGTGATCTGGCTTCAGATGTAAAAGAAAGAACGCTTTGAAAGTTAATTCTCTCACCTGTGATAGGTGATGCCTGGCTTTAGTTTTTCAGTCCTCTATTGATTTTCTTCTGTAAACAGACTGTACTGGGTCTGGCTGGACAAAGTTATGAAGTTCACTTTCTTCATAGCAGCCTGTGTGGTGCCCTGCTTTGTGTTTGTGGCTGAAACAAAGCTGATAACACATCAGGGTTTGGTTACTGCTGAACAGGGCTTGCACAGCGTCAAGGCATCCTGGATGGAGATGGGGAGGGAACACAACCAGAACAGGTGACCTGAACTGGCCAAAAGGATATTCCGTACCATACGACATTGTGCTCAGCAGTCAAAGCCGGGGGAGAGAAAGAAGGAAGGGGAGTCATTTGAGGTTGTGGTGTTTGTTTTCCCAAGTAACTGTTACATGCGCTGAGGCCCTGCTTTCCTTGAAATGACTAAACATCTGCCTGCCATTGGGAAGTAGTAGATGAATTCCTTATTTTGCTTGGGCATGCAGCTTTTTTTTTTTTTTTTCTAATTAAACTGGCATTATCTTGGTGCATGAGTCTGTTCACCTTTTTTCTATTTGTCTTGTCATCCCCAGAGTGAAGTGAGTGAGTGAAAGGCAGGTTGGGTGCTTGGCTTCTTTCGAGGGTCAACTTATCACACATATCTAAGTTACATAGGCCATGAGGTTCATCCAGTGTCTGGATTCTCTGCTACCTGCTGTTTTATGGGATATTCAGAGTGTAGTTAATATGTGTGTTCCTCATTGTCTCAACAAATTATTCAGGAAAACAAATGATTAAAGAATCACCTTGATTCACCAGAAATTAAACACTGCAGATATAAACAGAGCACTATTTTTTTAAATCTAGTCTCTTATTTGTCAGACAGGGTATTGAGCTCTGAACTGTTCCCTGAAGAAATCCACTCGCCTCACAATAACCAGCAGTCAAGTTACATTTCACTAGAAGCATAAGAAATCATTAAATGCTACTCTGTGTCTTTTGGAGCAGCAGTTAAACTAAGTCTTCAACTTTCCGCAATGTTTTTGAATAATGGCACTGTTGGTAGTGCTGAGTAGTTTTTAGTCTATCGAGTTGTCTACTCGTCCAGAAACTGTTTGAAAAAAATCTTGGTTTTGTATTTCTTACAGTTGAGATTTAGTGTGTGTAGGTAGATTATTGTGTGTTAACACTATTAATATTGCTGTTGCATTTCAACTTCCTATTTAAAAAAAAAAAAAAAAAAAAGGTTTTACTAGGTGGTAGATGAACAAACATGGATTAACGCAAGACCAAAAAAACTACAGAGCTTCTGTCCTGCAAGCTCTTTGCCATTTAAGAACCTCATTTATTTAATCCTCCCCATGGAAGAAAGTCTGAAACATGACCAAGTGGCTTCCTGCCATTTCCTCAAGACTTTCTGGAAAGGTCCACTTCTTAGGACAAATTCAGCATACTTTTTGATTTTTCTTTCTATAAATTTATGGTGACTAGTGGATTTTCTCTTTGTCTTTTCAGAACATGTTAAAAAAACATCTGAGGAAATGTGAACAGTGTCTTTTAAAACGGGAGTTAGTTTTAATGCAAAAGAGGGCCCTAGATACAGGAAAAATAAAGACAAACAAAGTTTGAGATTAAATGGTGATGCTCAGAGATGGAAAGGATGATTGCATTCTGATCAAAAAATAGAAGTGATCCTACTATGGGTTTACTAAGCCAGCTGAATGAACAAGCCAATTGACGAGAAATGCATGATGATCTTGATTCATAAGGAACACATTAAATCTATTGAAAATATTCTGCAAAGGTGGTCCACAATTTTGGGATACATGTGAAAAGGTATATATATACATATACACAGAAGAGGTAGTGTTAAGAAAAAATAAATTAAAAAAAAATTAATTCCAAGACATCATATCCTTTTTTTACCAAAGAAATCAGAATAGTTTTGACTTATAAAACCCTCCATCTCCAATCTGTTTGACGAAGATGGAAAAAAATATTGGGAAGGTGACCAGAACACCAGGGAAAGAGGGATGTTAGTGGTTAAGTTTGTGTATAACAATTTTATTTTCCAGGCTTTTCTATATTCATTTGGTCTGTGAGTATTAGCATTGTTGTAACTGAAAAACTGCTGTATTTTGATTAGATTTTAAGAGCTTAATTAAACAGTAAATGCTTCACTCCATATACACAACGTATTCCCTTTTGCCCGTAACAAGATTCTGAGTGTAACATCAGCTGCCTGTTTCTATTATGACTTTCACTGGAAAACCTTATGTTCTCTTTCCCTGATCCTTCCAGAAGAACATTTTTGTGGCTTATCCTCAGACAACCCAGGAATTATATCCTTTTCATACCAAAAACAAATGTACAAAAATTGTGCTGAGTAGATTCCCCTCCCTGGTCTCCCCCTCATTTATCCCTGTCATCACCGAACAGTTTTCTGACACTCTGTCTAAAGATTTAAATCCTTTAAGACTTAGTTTTGGACCTGGGACACCCCATACCATCTTTCCTGGTAAACACCATCCTGCCTGCACAACAAGGCAGTTTTCCCACAAGGAAGTGATATAATTTCCACCTGTCAGTTAGAAACAGCTGCAACCGGAGCTTGTCCTGAGGAATCAGCAGATCCAGCATTTCATGTTAATATCTCATTTTGAGCCATTTAATTTTAAGCTTTAGGTGCCATGAATTCATCTTCAGTCTTTTGTATCACAATTATTTTGTACTGTCTCTCCTCTGTTTATTGATGCTAACAGTCACTGCTCCCTGAATGACAACAGAAGTGCCAGCACGTTGAGAACCTGAAAATAGAGCTAAATACTATCAAGATCCATATACTTTTCTAATGAAGCAGATGCTACCAATATCCTAAAATAGATAAAAGGGAGGAAAGCACAGTTTCTTCTGGCTTTACTGAGGACACTGAGCTTCTGAGTGGACTAAGCTAACCTGGGCCCCTGTCTGTAGGACAGTGGAGACATTTTTTTCCTTTAAATTAGACCAGAGCTAGACTGTGGAAACTTTCATTTGGGAAAATGCATTAGGCCACATAGCTTGGTAGTATGAATTGAGGCAAAGCAACTATGTGAAGGTGGTTTTGGTTGTTTGTTGTGGGTGATTTTTGTTTGTTTTTTTTGTTTGTTTCTTTGTTTTCTTTTCCTGCTCCAAAAATAAAATTAGAAAGCAATTCAAAACCTGAAGCCCAGATCCAGTTAATTTACATTTCAAGTTTGAGCCTTCACAGGTAATTGGTCACTTAGAAACACCAGAGAGAAGGATTAGGTAAATTTGGTGTTAATTCTGAATCTGCGCTTAAATGTTCTATCATTCTTTAAAAAGTAGTCTGATGTACCAGAGATAATGATAAATGTTTCTATACTTCTGAATAAGTATAAATATAAATAAGCTACAGTGTTTGTAACTCTGTAGGAGGAACTGTAAGTGTCTCAACTTCAATTAACACACTTCTGTTTTCAGGCTGCTAAAGAAAGATTCTCTTCAGCAATCAAGAAAGTTTTTGGAATAGAACACATGAAACTTCAAAAGCTGACCAATAAAAAAAGAAATTAGTCGAGAAAAGTGAACGAAGTCATCAGCTCTCTTTCAGGCAACAAAGCAGGATCAGAGTGTTTCCATCTGTTGTGTCTGGAGTGTGAAATGGTTAATAATTTTGTAACTTGGACTTTTAGATGACTTTGATACATAGAGACAAAATTTGGCACAACATTCCCTCCTTGTCTCTCAGGAATTTACATTGTAATGATTCAATTGTGAAATCTACTATTTTGTGATGGACTATTCTGCTTACAGAACAGTATAGACATTTTATTCCGTAAACAAACCAAAGAAGGTTTAATATTTTTCCCCGATTTTTTCACTGAAACTTAGAATGAAAAAAACAACAAACCAAAATAAACATTTTATTTGCTGTTTTTGCTTCCAAAATCTTTGGTTATAATGTCTATAACACAGACTCAAGGAAATACCTCAAGATACCACCTCTCTGATCTCCTTACCTCCTCCACCTCTTTTAACTGACACTCAAGCTTTTGTTTTATTGATCTTGAAATGTTGCATCTGTCTTGAACTTGGCATAATGCCTCTATTGATGTCTTACTGGTGATGAATAGAACAGAAAGATCATTTTACTTGTCTTTAGGCCATGTATAAACAAACAGCAGCCTTTTGTTGACTGATTTCCAACAGATCTCCTACAAATATTTGGATTCCTTTTCTACAGAGCACCTACCTAGGTAGTTATTTAATCTGTATGTAGGCTTTTAATTATTCTGACTTTGAATCATACAATCATAGAATGGTTTGGTTTGGAAACGACCTTAAAGATCACCTAGTTCCACCCCCCATGCCATGGGCAGGGATACCTTCCACTAGATCAGGTTGCTCAAAGCCTCACCCAACCCAGCAACTTAAATGCATTATCTTGAACTCATTCATTTTTATTCATGTAATATAACAGTTTTAAGAATATATCTTCTATTTATGAAGATAATTTTGAATTCTAATCCTCTCCTCTAATGTATTTGTTTTTCCTCCCAGGCTGTTATCATCTGCAAACTTAATAATCTTACTGTGTATTTCATCATTTAGGTACTGAATGAAACTGTGTCTCCCTTGTACACTTGTTCTCCCAGCACAGACCCTTGCATAACCTCAGCTAATTAATACTTTGATTAAGAACAGTTTAAAAACACTCTCCAAGTATGGATTTTTACATAGGTTTGTACATATTTTATGATATTTTAATTTAGATTATGCAAAATTTCTTTGTTGGAGCTTCTTGTCTAAAGGTTTAACATTTCAAAACTATACTGGACCAAAGTTCAATGCATTGTTTAATCAATATTTCCAATTTACAACATTAAGGTGCTTGAGTCTCTCCATGAATTATGTAAAGACTCTAGACAGTAACACCTACCTTGTACACCCCTAATTCCTTTGTTGGAATTAATAATAAGAAGGGTAGAGTTGTAAAACTGGGACATGAGGAAACTGCAAAAATTTTATGTGTAAATAATTTTTGTATATACAGGAATTAAAAAAAGAATAAGGATATATTCCATTTCGATATATAAAACTATTGGCTATTCTAAGGCAAGGTACTTTATTAGTCTTGTTTTCACAGTTGCATTTCTGATGATCTTCTGAAATCCAATATTTTTATTGGAAAAAGGCCCTTAAACTCAGAGCTGCATTTTTCCAGAGTAAGAGCAAATCTCAGGTTTCAGTCAAAGCTGATCTCCTTTAAGAAGACAACTGCTGATCTATAGAACTGGTCTCATGAAATTAATCAGGGCTTTTCCTTTTAGCTCAGTGACAATTTAAGTAGCTCAAATGAAATGGAGTTATTATATGTAATATTTATATGTATTATATATATTTTTTCTGTTGGTTACTGCTAAATACAGTCCATGAGGATCTATTCTGTTCCTTGTTCTTATGGAGACTGTCAGAATTTAAATAGAGATCTCTATTTTTCTGACAAATTTTCTGACAAATACGTGCATCACAGTGGAGGCAAGAAGATTCTCGGTTATTCCTTCATTGCCAATGCCTCTCCCTTCTCCCCCAAACTGAGTGGCACATGGAGGAAGGGGAATGGGGAGTTCCAAATGGCTGAATGGCCACACTCAAAGGGTAGTGGTCAATGGTTCAATGTCCAGTTGGCGGCCAGTGAGGAGTGGAGTTCCTCAGGGGTCGGTACTGGGACCAGTGCTGTTCAACATCTCTGTCGGAGACATGGACAGTGGGATAGAGTGCACCCTCAGCAAGTTTGCTGATGACACCAAGCCCGGTGGCGTGGTCAACACGCTGGAGGGAAGGGATGCCATCCAGAGGGACCTGGACAGGCTTGAGAGATGGAGAGGGACTCTTTGTCAGGAAGTGTAGTGACAGGACAAGGGGTAATGGTTTTAAATTGGAAGAGGGGAGATTTAGATTAGATATTAGCAGGAAATTCTTTACTGTGAGGGTGGTGAAGCACTGGAACAGGTTGCCCAGAGAAGCTGTGGATGCCCCATCCCTGGAAGTGTTTAAGGCCAGGCTGGATGGGGCTTTGAGCAACCTGCTCTAGTGGAGGTGTCCCTGCCCATGGCAGAGAGGTTGGAACTCGATGATCTTTAAGGTCCCTTTCAACTCTAACCATTCTATGATTCTATGATTCCATTCTATAACTCTATGATGAGTTCATGGTCAGTCCATGACAGTTCCTCTTTGCTACTCCTTCGTCCTCACATGTTTGCCCTGTTCCAGTATGGAACTCCAGCACCAGAAGCACCTCTTTCCCCTTCCTTATTCCCTTATGTTGCTGTCTGAAGGATTGTCTCTCACACTTTCCTTCATCACTGCTCACTGCCTATGTGGAATTTTGCTCTTTCTTAAACATGCTTTCCCAGAATCACTAGGAGCTTCATCGACAGGCTCAGCTGTGTTCTGTGGGGGGTCCATTGAAGAACTGGCTGGAACATATTGGAACCAGCGTGGTGCAGACCCTGACCTCTTCTCACAGAGATATCTGTGAGCACATCCCCCCGTCCTATTACCACATCTTTGTCGTGTCCACCCAGTACAGGCACTGTTTGGTACAGTTCTGCACTGCCAAATCTAGTTTCTACAATGAGACTAAAAAAATGGCCATATCAGAGCTTAGAGTAACGTGTAGTTTGTATGTTTGGGATACAACAGATATGGAAGTGAAGAGGAAATTGAATTCTTCCATCCCATGCTGGGTGTGTGTTTTGACACTAGGTTACAAAGCCAAAAAGCTGCTGTTGCTTCAGCCACTGCTTCTTCATCCTCCAGCTATTAAGAATGATTAATCCCAAACATTTATGTTTCTCCATCCAAAATCAGCTGTCAGAATCCCAGTGAAGACTCCCAAATGCACTGTGCAAGACACTTAACATTTCCTGGTTTTATCTTCAGTGACTCTCTCTCAGCATTCAAGAACACTGGCTTGTCCTGAAGCTGACTGAGACCTTTGAACAGTCATTGGTGGAGGACATGCTCCAAGAGGTCCGTTTTGCTTTCATTAATTAGGTTACATTAGGTTTAGGTTACATACTGTGATCACCATTGTCTCAGCACGCAAAATTTTGGCAATGGAAATAAATTATCTTTCTCAAGAGGCATCACACAGAACGTAGATAGTTTTTTTAAATGGTGCAATTGTGTTCCAGCACACATTCAAATATTAGATTTAATTATAACGCTGCAGTAGTAAGCCGATGAGAAAAGTTTTAAATTATTGATATATGTTTGTATTATAAAATAACAATTACATTTAAATTACTAGCTGGTGAATAAGAACTATTTAATTAGTTTAATAATCTTCATTAATAGTAGCTGAAGTATTCTATAAATGCTACAAATAATAGCCTTCCTTACTTAAATTATTTGTGGGTTTATGAAATTTCAAAATCACATTTCTGTTTCCATGTATTGTAGACAATGCATTCCACATAAATTATAGGGTTTTGTGTATAGTTATCTTCAGAATGCTGCCACAGATACATTCATTATGAATCTCTGGCTGCCTTACAGTATTTTGTTCTAACTATTTAAGATTCTTCCTAAATAGGATTCTTCCTTACTTCCTGTTGTGCAAATAAACATAATTCAAGTTTAGATGACCCAATGTACAGTACACAGGATAACTAACTGTTTTTTACGGGGCTGGAGTTTAAGGTATTTGTGAACAACATCGTGGTCTTTGCTTATGATTATAAAAGTTGAAGTCCCTTTTACCAGCTTCAGTCTTCAAGCTATATCTATATGGAACATATATATTATTTTCATGCCAGCAGAAGTAAAATATGCACCCTTAAATACCTTGGGGGAAAAAAAAAAACCACCTTTCTTCTGAAGTTGTATGTTACCACATACCCCTTAAGATATGATCAGGGTGAGAAGCTTTTGACTTTTTTCCATATTTGCCAAGTCCCAGGCCTCAAAGGAATGTAAGCTTTCAACTCCATTTAATTTCCTAATTACTATTTAGATAATTAAATCACCCTTAGTGTTCAGGAGTGGCTCTTAGTAGGAATTACACAGCATTTTAGAAACACAGTCTGTACTTTTGAGAATCAGGAAGTTTCTCTTCTGGCTGTTCATCTTTCTTCAATATAGAAAAGTTCTGTGTTGGAAATGTTACTAATACTCTATCCAGCCCAAGAAACCAAGCTCAGGGTCCTGAGTATGATAAATGGCTAAACTTGCATAATGTTCATATAAGTACAAAGTGCATTAGAGAAGGTCTGGTATCATAACATATACTAGCCATTATGTGAATTTAACGTGTATTTGGTAACTTTTCTCAGCCCCTAAATCTCCAGGTTGTTCAGAAAAATTTCCTGAATTATATTGCAATCTTTCCTGGAGAATTTTTCATTGTTAATGTTGTAAATTAGAATCGGGTCTGCCACCACAGACACCTTATTAATTTCTGATTACATTACATTGCAGTTATGTTCTTTTATGAACAACCATAAAGTGTTAAATACCTCACAAACCAAAAAATGTTCCAATCACAAGGATGTACTCCAGGTAGAATAACAGCATTAATCACGTAGTAAATAGAGAACTGAAGAACACGGAGGGACGATGGAGGGAAGTAAAGTCATCAAAGAAGATATTCCTCCTCTCAGGGCTCTTAACGGGCATTAAGTAGCATATATAAATCTGGGGGCAGCTCCTACCATACCCACTCATCTTTTGCACCCTACTGACAAACATAGTTGCTCCTGAGGTAGGTACATCTGATCCACTCACAAACCAGCTCCGGCCTTACCTCACTTTCCAGTCTGTCATACAGAAGCTAAACAAAACTAGAGTCAGTTTAACATAAGAAAGAGAATGAAAATGTGGCGATTCTCATTCACAAGCGAATCAAACATCCTTGTCTCTGGAGAGGCAACAGTGGTCAGGAGGGCATGGAGGAGTGCTGAGGGCAGTAACAGCTTCAGCCATTCGATTTTAATCCACTTCTTCACATCCGTCAGAGGTCTCAGCTAGTCTAACCACATTCTTTGTGTGGTTTTAAGAGTCCTGCAGCCTTAAGTAAAAAAACATGCCTGCTTCAGCATGGATCTCTTAAAAGTATTTATATAGCCCAAAGAGTATAGAAATAATTTTGTCTTCTCTGATATCAGTCAGAGGATTGTGAGAACATGTGTGTGTTTATATGTATATACATTCTTATAGGCAAGGACAGATGTGAATAACAATATCTTTGTTCCTCAGATGAGCATCTAATGAGAAATGTTCAGGTTCCATATCCTTCAGAAATTTCAGCTATATGTCAAACCCAAGATGTTAAGTTCTCAGGGTCTCTTCATAGATTTTTAAAAAACACTACAGAGAATTCTTAATACCCAGTGATGAGAAATTTCAGTTCAGTCCCCTCATTCTCACTTTATCTGTGTATGAAAAATGTAACTGTGTATGAATCCAGGACTACACAACATGCAGTTGCAACAAGTGTTCCAACCCTCCCAGCGTGTCTCCTGAACTGTGTCCTTTTCCCCACGAAGAAGGGAAGTTGTGCATAGAATTGCATAAGTCTGTGATTAAAGAGTTTCGGTACCTGAGCCCTTTTATTCTCTATGCTTTCTTCTGGTCTTAAACTGCGGCATGAAGATAGGTAAGACTTGTAGGGAAAGGGATTAAGCTTTCCATCTGGCCAATACAAATCCTGTAGAATTAAATCTTACAGAACTGCGAGACATTCAGACATCACTATTTGATATTTTAATTTCTAAACAGACTTCACTGACTTCCTTGTCATTTGTAAATATGTACTGAAATCAGTAAGTTTGAACCTTTTAAATTATAAAGTAAATAACTTTCTCTTCAGTAAAGTGGAAAAAAACTAACAATGGGAAATGTAGCTGAAATGCTTAAGTTTACAGAAATAATTTATACAGTGAAAATTGAGCTTTATATAATTTGTGACAATATTTTATGACAAACCATATTAACATCAATTGTCATAGCCATGAGTTTAAAAATTTAAGGTATTTACAATTTCACGTAGATCACATTAATTATTTAAGTTTTAATTAATATGTGGTGACTATTTCATTTGCTTCTTCTTGTCAGTGGTGTGTACCATAAAGATTCAAAATTAAAAGTCTATCAGTTGCCTCTGTATTATATAGCCACCATTAGACATGAGGACATATACAGTCGGTAAAGGTTTGCAGATTGGTTTGCCATGTAGAGCACAACAGACGGCCTGGGAACTGTGATAGACAAGAATACAAAAAGCAGAAGTTACAAGAAATAATTGTATCTGGGGACAAAGTAAACATTACTGAGAAGTCAAAGAACTAGCAAGGTTAACTTTTGGCACTAGAAGTCTATAAATTTAAATATATAGTTTATAAATATATAAATTTTATAAACCTGGATTTTTACAGGGGGGTTTATTACTTTTTTGTTTCATTTCCTTTTGACTTAAACACATATTTAATCATATACAGAGATAAATGTACACATATGCATTTGTATTTCATATATACATATTTATATATTTTTATATATATGCAGGACAACTCTGATAATAGGAGGTTAAGTGAAGAGTAAATTTAATACTGTATCAAAAAACTTAACAAGCAATCAAGTAAACTTAACAAACAAAAAGAAAGTAATCCTAAAAAAAAAAACCAGACCCAGGAGGGAAATAAAGGACATCTGAGTTGGTAATTCACAAAAAGCAAGAACATCCTAGGAAGATAATGCTGTAGAACAGAATATGCTGTGCTTTCTGACCTAAAGCCGAAATTTACCACAAAGCACAAACTACAGGAAATATAAAAGTCTGATTTGAGGAAGAAAAATGCTGCTACTCAACCAAAATGGCTTTAAAAGTAATCACAATCTCTATGATCTAAATAGGAAATTTCCATTTTTTTAACTAATAGTTTTAGAAAATGTGACCACAAGGTCATGATTTTGCATGATCCCATGAAATATTTAAAATTAATTTCATTTGTCCGCTTCCATTTCTTTAATAATTAATTAGGAATCATTTCCCTGACTTCAGTGTGTCCCTCTTGTGTTAGTAAAACTTGTCTGTAGTGATTGTATCACTTCAGCATTCTTGCTCCACAGGATTTAAGATAGGCTCCCTTTGTTTTACTAAGATATTATTGGTTAAATAATTTGGTAAAACAGTAGAAGAAGAATGTCGCTGTAAATAAACTAAACTAAATGAAACTGAAACAAAATTAAAATTACATAAATTCCACTGAATATTAAGAAATAAAAGAATAATAGAACAGGAAAAAAAAAGGGGAAAAAATATTAAATACAGAAAACCCAATCAAGGCTTTTCCCATTAGTGACAAGATATGTGTTTATTTTATATATGTATGAAACCATTGCTTTAAACAACAAAAAAATTCTTTGTTCTCTGGAAAAATGCTGACAGAATTGAAGTGCTGCATGGCTATTCATTTATCCATGCAGTATATGTTTAATTTCATACAGGAATCCAGCATGAGTTCATAGCTTGATATATGGGTCCTGATATAAAAACTGAGTGTTCACAAAACATATTCATTTATTTTTCTAGAGAGAGAGGTTTTCTTATTTAATTTATATTCTTCTGCCATTCAATGTAAGGTATTTGTGTTCCAGTTAACAGACAAGTGACAGGAGCTGTATGCACACGGATAAACACACCTGCAGACATAAATATGGCTGCAAACATATGCACATACTAAACCGATGACAAGGCTGAATTTTTCTATTACAGACAGCTACAGATTATTCAGTACGTTCCTCCGCATACAAATAAAAGGAAATTGGCCATTTCATTACAAGTAGGGATAAGGATATGCTTTTTCTCTTAAGCTGATTGTTCCTTGATGCATCTTTCAGGAGATACTGCACAGAAACTGCTCTCCACTTTCTATTTATTATTCTAATTCCAAGTTCAAATATTTGTTTATATTCAGGTCTATTTTAGCCACTCTTCCCCATAAATAAATAATTATGTACATACATATGTACGCCTATTTCTTTCAGGATAAATTTTTGATTAGTAAAAGCCAGAAGCAATTTAACAAAAAATATTTTAAAACTTGTTTTAATCATGAAAGAGAGCAAACATAAAAATACATGTTATTATATAAAGAGAAATACAGCCCCTCCACACACACACTCCTGCCACAGGTTTATATTTAAACATGAACACATAAAAAAGGGAAACAGAACCCAAAGCCATTTTGTTCCACAATCAGCAACAAGAACTCATTCCCTGGGGTAGCAAATACAAAGAGATTGCTTATAAGTGACTTGCTTCAGCTACTTTTAAATATTTAAGAGATTCATTGTGATTACCTGTAAGTCATGTAAATATAAGCAACTAAGAGGGCAACTGGAAAAGATTTTTATGTATTCATAACAGCAGTGCTGCTACAGTTCTTTTAAAACAGAAAAGAACAGAAAAGAAGAGAGGAAAAAAAAATAAAGCAACCAACCAAGGAAAGGATAGCTTTTGTTAGATGACTACCTAAATGTACGAACAAGGAGTTGGGGAATAAGAGTAACGCTTACTCCTCAGTCTTGATCAGACTATGGAAGCATGAGAATTACAGTTATTGCACTTTTATTCTCAATTCTCGGAGAATCTCCACTTGCTTCCTCTGTTTATTCACTAGCATTTTGTGCTTTTCTATTTAGTTTATTAATATACTTTTCCTCAATCTTAATTACTCTCATTCAGCGTATTGATCTTGAAAAATTTTGGCCTCCACCCAATACAGTTCATAAAGAAAATGCAAGTGCATGTTTTTCTTGTAGGACAAGATGGCCTGCTCAGGACCATGGAGAAAATGCCGCAAGGCTCTTGGAAAGACTTGCTGAGTGAATGATGCTGAAATGGAGAAAGAGTATATGTTGTAGAGAGTACGGTTACTATTTGGGGTCCAGAAGTTCTGTAGTTGCTTTAGAAAAGCTATGTTTCCGAGCTGATAAAGATTTCCTCTCATGAGGACTCCTTAACTTAGGTGAAGTGCCACAGTCACAGCTCAGAAATACTGGCATCCTTTTCCTGTCTGAATCCTGGGCGTAGTAGCCCAATGGTTTCTCTTAAACAGATCCAAAAAAGATCATAAACTGAAAGAGCAATAAATAACCAACACCAAGTTAGGTGGGAAGGTCAACCTGCTTGAGGGTAAGAAGGTTCTACAGAGGGATCTGGACAGGCTGGATTGATGGGCCGAGGCCAACGGGATGAGGTTCAACAAGGCCAAGTGCTGGGTCCTGCACCTGGGTCACAACAACCCCATTCAGCGTTACAGGCTTGGGGAAGAGTGGCTGGAAAGCTGCCCGGCAGAAAAGGACCTGGGGGATGTTGGTCAGTAGCTGGCTGAACGTGAGCCAGCAGTGTGCCCAGGTGGCCAAGAAGGCCACCAACCTCCTGGTCTGTATCAGGAACAGTGTGGTGACTAGGACTCTGGAGGTGATCATCCCCCTGTAGTCAGCACTGGTGAGGCCCCACCTTGAGTGCTGTGTCCAGTTTTGGGCCCCTCACCACAAAAAAGACATTGAGGTGCTGGAGTAGGTCCAGAGAAGGGCAATGGAGCTGATGAGAGGTCTGGAGAACAAGTCTTATGAGGAGAGGCTGAGGGAGCTGGGGATGTCCAGCCTGGAGAAAGGGAAGTTGAGGGGAGACCTTATCACTCTCTACAACTACCTGAAAAGAGGTTGTTGCTAGTTGAGGGTTGATCTCCCAAGAAACAGGTGATAGGACAAGATGAGGTCATCATGGCAATGCAGCCAGGCTTTTCACAGTGCTCCATGGTGGGAGGACAAGGTACAACTAATCTAAACTTAAATGAGAGAAACTTTTTCTGCAAGAGGACAGTCAAGCAGTGAAACAGTCTGCCCAGAGAAGTTGTCAGGTCTCCATCCTAGGTTTTTTCAAGAACCAACTGGATCAAGATCTGAGTAACCTGGTCTGACCTCAGAGCTGACTCAGTCATGGGAAAGAAGTTGGACTTGAGACCTCCCAATGTCCCTGGTAAACTGAACTATCTTATGATCCTAAGGGTTGTAATATAATTACATACTGAAAAAGGATGAAAACCCGTAACCGAAGCGTCTGGCAAGGATTATAGGTTCTTTTATTAAAGACCTTACTTGAAGTCTTTTTGACTTCATTCAAAACTTAGATAACCAAAACCTTCACTGAGGTTTTTCTAGGACTTTCTTTAAATTCTACAGATATTAAAATCTCCGTTGCTGTTCACCTGTGTAACTAAGTTGTGGTACAGCAAAACATCTTTGTCCTCTTTACCAGCCTCAAGGTTTGCAACGGGCTAAGATTGAATAATCATGATGCAGAACATACACATAAACCATACCGAAACTGTATTTCCACACACCCTATTGAGAATAACTAAGCTTACAAGGAAAAGTGTTGCTATAGAACTTCAGTTTACAACAAGAAGATTGTATGACCAGAAATCATTTGGAAAAGTTTTGGTTGAAAAAACCCACTAAATCAAGAATTAGTAGGTGATGATGATGATGATGATGATGATGATGATTATTATAAGATGCAGACAAAACTCACTGTATGGTCTTCAGCAAAATTTCAGATTGAGTACATGCGTGTGCAGGAAGAAATTCATAAGGTCTTACTATATTGAGTAGTTCAGAGATCTTACCATTTTACAATGCACTTCTAATCTGTCATTGCTTTTCCAAAGGTCATATACAGAAGATGCATGAGCACACGATGTACAGACCTATAAAGTGTGTCCACTGGAGATTTATGGAGCCTGCATGGAAGAAGCAGCTACAGCGTTGACTATTTCGAGTTTCATCAACTATCAGTTTTAAATAGGTTTTTGACTCAAAGAAAAAATCATGAATGGAAGAAATTTTACATCTTCATATATAGAAAAAAAACATGCTTGTGAATTCTGTATTTGTAGTTTTAGGATATCATTTATCATTTCACTGCTTCTAAACACAAGATATAAGTCGGTAAGTTGAATCTGTCAGCAAAATTCTGATGTTGTTTAGCTTTTTTTTGGTCTTTTTATTTCAGATAAACTAAATATAATGAACAGAATGAAGTCTTTCTGGTAAAAAATGAAAGGTCATCCTTAAAATGACTTTTTTTTCAGAAAAGCATTAGGCTAAAATTTATAAAATGGCATTAATAGAAAAGACTTTTCACTGATAGATGAGTAAACAATTAACTGTACTAACATAGTCTGTAATAATAAAATACAAAAGACTGAAATAGGAAAGAAAATATTAGTAAGTAAAAAGGTACATGGCAGAAATAATTAAACATTGCAAAGTTTCTTTTTCTAAAAGCAGACTAGTTTCATTTGAATAAATGCTGTGTGTTATGATTAAGAACAAATATATGTAAATTTATTCCTTTTATTTTAATAATCAGATAAAACTGTTTTAAAACAGATTTCTCCTTTTTCCAGAGGATGAATAAAACACAAATAAAAGCAATACATTCTTCCTACATTACAGGAACCAAACATTGCCTCAGTAATCTTAGGAGTATAGGACATTCAATATCTGTAATTATTGTACATATTATCAGATAAGAGTCCTAATTAAGAAAAAAAGATACATAATCTGATAAAATTTGGTAAAAAAATAAGACAGAACCATCAACTTTCACTTTAAGAATCCAGAACTTGCAAATGAAATAACATGGTTTTTTTGTCCTCTGGAATTTATATTTTATAGAAAGGATGAGCACACAAACCTCAATAGTATAAGCTAAAACTTCATTTCAATTTAACTGATATAAAGAGAAAAAAAAAAAAAGAAAAAGAAAAAAATAATGAACAAACAAAAAACTAAATAATAACACAAGTGAAACAGAAAAAAAAAACACAACAACAAAAACCCAAAAGATCCTAAAACATAAAACCCTGTTCTTTTGCAGCTTTCCTTAACTCCTAGCAGTTTGTCCAGGGAAAAAGGTCTCAGTCTTACAAGCAACTCTGTTTCTCTTCCAACGCCATTCCGTCTCCTGTTGAACATTTCCTTTCAAAATGTTTCCTTTTTCACACTTTCCAGTGTGAAAACATAACTGGGTGCACGAGTTGTCTCATCGACTTGTGAATATTCACATGAGTTCACAACTTTTACAGAAATCTTACCTGAGCATTTGTAGCAAGGATACCCATGTCCATACAAAGCCAAAACAGATACATTTTTGTTTCATCTTCTCCCTGACTGCTTTGACTTACTGTCTATAAATAATAGCTTTCACCTAAGGATTTCACTCCGAAGTTTCTGTGTAATTTAATTTTATAATTATAAAAAAATGACAAGCTAATTTTCAAAGTTAGATTCAGGTCACTAAAAATGAAAGGTATTAATAAGTTTACTATGAAGTTTTTAGAATAATTTATTTCTTTACATTAATAAATATAAATCTGCTGCTAACTGGAATTCAGATGAGTGTAAATTTATACATATCTAGCCCATTTTTTTTTCCTCTTTGACAAACAAGAACTATTTTGAATAATTTTAAACCCAGAAACTAACCCTCAAGTATCGAACTAAAAATAAAGTCTCTGGAATTTTTATGTTTTATTTTTCTCCCAGCTAAAAATGGCGTAACACACACAGACACGGGCTAAGTTAATAGATGAACACCCATCATGTCTTTTGCCTAGAGCAGTGGTTTCCAACCTTCAGGCTATGCTGAGCCAAATCAGCTCTTCCTTGGGTTTGGAAAAGCCTTACAGCAATTATGGGACTCTCCTGTGAATACTTAGACACAGGAATGAGATTTTTTTTTTACAATTTATATGCGATCTAATCTGAAATCTATTCTACATTTTCTAAGCGGAAGCCAACTTTTTCTTTGTTGGCAGCAGTTGAATTTAGGTATAAACTTTTAAAAGGGTTGCTGTTAGCATTAACAAATGATCGATGTCATTATATTCACATTTATAAGCCTGAGATGTGGTATAAATGAATGACATTTTTTAACCTGTGGTAGGTTGTTATTGTGATTTAAAATATGTTCTCTACTTATTCTTTCTCGGGTTTTTTGTTTGTTTGTTTGTTTCTGAGATATTTTCCTTCCCACTGTTGAGAACACTTTCAGTTTCCATTAAACCGAAAGAAGATAGATGTGCTTATTATCTCATACCACAGCATTTGTCATCCCTGCTTAAAACAAGTCAGCAGCATGAGGGAAAGTCGAGCAGTATCCTTAAATTTTTAAAATTTGACTGAGTTTTGAGCTCCATGTTCTTTTCTTGGACTTTTTTACGTGCGCTCATTGCTTGATTTATTACAAGTGTGAAGAAGAAATTAAATGTTCCCCTTCGACTGTGCCTGTTCTTTCTTGGACATAATTATTTAACATGTTGCTAATCTTCAGGAGTGATCCAAGGTCAGTTGAAAATAAATATGCTCAAGTAGGGACTCCTGAAGAAGATCAAGCACCTTGTGAAGTAGAAATTAGAGTGGGGGATGCACATTGTTAGTCTCTGAAATGATTCTGTAGCTCCTGTATGTAGAAACTTGAGTTCATAGCTGAGGCGGTGGAGAGGATTCATTAAATGCTTGTGAGTTATGCCTTACCAACAAATCTTCACAAGTTCTGTTTGTTGTTAAAGTTGGCTATTTAATAAAGTTTGTTATTAAACAAAGACACTACCTTCTGGGTTTGCAGATACTCTTTGCACCCCAGCTGGCTACAAGCCCATTCTTGCTCCTATTGATGACCATGCTGACTTCAATGAAAAAGCATTTGCCTCATTAAAATGTAGATAAATTACAAATTTTTTCATTAATCTGCAGTGTAACCCTTTCTTTCCTCATGAATTAGCCACAAAAAAATTATAATTTAAATTATAAATATAATTATCATTTATATGGATTTGTACCTAATTTGAAGTTGTTTGCACACATCACATTTTAGACAAAATGTCTTTCGTTTCCATTTTTTTTATTTTATTTTGTTCCCCACATCCTCTTTTCAAGAAACATTGATTCTGAACCCCAAATTGGTTCAGTAGAGATTTATCAGTTTACTTAACATTTTCTGATGCCCAAAGTACCCTAGCTACAGAACTACAGTCTGTGCTGGAAACAGAGATATGCTGGTTAATATTTATGGGTCTGTATTTTTATAGAGAGGCAAGATATCACTTAGCATTTAATGTCTAGTGGCATCTTGCCTTTATGGCCTGGTTTTCACATGAGGAGGCTCATCCAACAAATACAATTAGATTTTGACCTCCCTGTAAAGCAATGTCTTCTGGCTCCTACCAAACTCAGAATGAAAAAAAAGGCAAGTGACACATGATCAGGCGAAGTTCTGCCCTACAAAAGGCAGCAGCTTCAAAACCATGCTGAGTTCTTAACTAACCCAAAAGATCTCACTGCAGTGAGGGTCAGTATTCCATGTTTTTGCTGAATCTGTAATCCATCTGGAGATGGGTGTCAGCAGCTCCCACGCTGGAGAGAGATAAAGTACCACAGAGCTGCTGGTCACCATTGTCTCTTCTAGTAAATGTTTCCTAAACCAAACTCCTCCATAGAGCAGGGAGGAATAGATGATCACCTGTGTTTTATTAGCATGTCCAGCAGCAACCCACACTGGATTCCCACACTCATTCTGAGTGGTTATTTCTCTCCCTGAAGAGTAGTGTTGCAATAATGTCCAAAGTTTCTGAAGGGGGCCTACAGGACAGATGGGGAGGGACCCTTGATCAGGGACTGGAATGGTAGGATGAGGGGTAGCGGTTTTAAATTGAGAGAGGGGAGATTTAGATTAGATATTAGGAAGAAATTCTTTCCTGTGAGACACTGCAACAGGTTGCCCAGAGAAGCTGTGGCTGTCCCATCCTTGAATGTGTTCAGGACCAGGCTGGATGGGGCTTTGATCAACCTGGTCTAGTGGGAGGTGTCCCTGCCCATGGCAGGGGTGTTGGAACTTGATGATCTTTAAGGTCCCTTCCAATTCAAACCGTTCTATGATTCTATGAAAGTTGAAAAAAGTGATTACGTGCATAGCTCTCATATACTATCAAAATATATTTGAAGACAGAAATTACATCTACGTGTAGAATATGTAAATAGTTGTTAAAGTAGATTGTATAGCCTTTCTGTTTAGTAGCTAGGTTGTGCATGTCCAATTCACAATTACAGTAATCCTAAAACAACATTAATTTAAGAAATAGAAGTCTCCACACTTTAATTTCCCATATTGTGGTACTTACTGATGATGGTTATTGAGCTCTTTGGAAGCCCAGGGTGGGCTTTCCAGGCTCAAAAAAGGCTGTAGAGAATATCTCAGACATCATAGCAACTGCTTGGCTGTTAGATAAGGGTCTGTAATCTCTAGTAGAACTTCTGCTTTCTTTTTGTTTGTGAGCTACTTGTGTATTTCTCCAGATGAATCTTTTCAGCACATTCTCATTTGCAGAGAGAATTTTTGGGCAGAAAAACTGCACATTTAAAACCTTTAATTTTTAGTTGGACTACTGGATTTTTTTTAATAGTTCTTCAGGCAATTGCACTTTTCTGTCTTTAGGCCCATAGTGGGTTGACAGTGGCTGGATGTCAGGTGCCAACAAAAGCTGCTCTATCACTCCCCTCCTCAGCTGGACAGGTGAGAGAAAATATAATGAAAGGCTCATGGTTTGAGATAAGGTCAGGGAGAGATCACTCAACAATTAGCATCACGGGCAAAACAGGCTCAGTTTGAGGAAAGTACCTTATTAACAGTCAAAATCAAAGTATGATAATGAGAAAATGAACCCTAAAATCTTAAAACACCTTCCTCCCACCCCTTCCTTCTTCCTGTGCTCAAATTTACTCCCAATTTTCTCTACCTCCTTCCTCCAGTGGTGGAGGGGTTGGGGAATGTGGGTTGTGGTCAGTACGTCACAAGTTGTCTCTGCCACTCCTTCCTCCTCATGGGGAGGACTCCTCACTTCTTCTCCTGCTCCAGTGTGGGGCCCTCTCATGGGAGACAGTTCTCCAGGAACATCTCCAATGTGAGTCCTTCCCACAGGCTGCAGTCCTTCAGGAACAGACTGCGCCATCGTGGGTCCCCCATGGGGTCACAAGTCCTGCCAGCAAACCCACTCCAGCATGGGGTCCTCTTTCGATGGGTCCACAGGTCCTGTCAGGGGCCAGGTGCAGCATGGACTTCCCATGAGGTCACAGCTTCCTTTGGGTGCATCCACCTGGTCCAGCATGGGGTCCTCCATGCGCTGCAGGTGAATATCTGCTCCACCATTAACCTCCATGGGCTGCAGGGGGACAGCCTGCCTCAACATGGACTGCAGGGGAATCTCTGCTCTGTCACCTGGACCACCTCCTCCCTCTCCTTCTTCACTGACCTTGGTGTCTGCAGAGTTGTTTCTCTCACATATTCTCACTCCTCTTTCTGGCTGCAGTTGCTGTTGTGCAGTAACTTTTTCCCCTTCTTAAATGTGTTACCTCGGAGGTGCTACCACCGTCAGGGATTGTCTCAGTCTTGGTCAGCAGCGGGTCTGTCTTGAAGCCCGCTGGATTTGGCTCTATCGGACACAGGGGAAGCTTCTAGCAGCTTCTCACAGAGGCAACCCCTGTAGCCCCCCTGCTACCAAAGCCTTGTCACTCAAACCCAATCCAAGGCCTGTCCAGAATCACACCAAACATGAGTTTTAGACATGTTCAAAGAAATAGCTGCAATGATCCCCCTGCCAGTTTGATTCTATATCTACAGATCGTAAGCAGATCCATAGATCACCTTATATTTCTGTGTTGATGAAAAGAATGCTTTTTCTCTTTCATTCAATTTTCTAGCTTTCAGTCTTTGATTTTTTTTCTTTTTTTCTTCTAACGTGTAGTGCTTTAAAATATAATTTTCTTTTCTCATTCATCCATTTTCTGTTTTGCTCTAGTCCCTCGGGGTTTTATTTTTCTCTCCAACTTTGTCTTTTATTTTTTACACAACTTTGACAAGTACAGTATTAGAAGTTTCTTTTTAAGGAATCTTCCACTCTAGCAACCAATCAAGACAAAAGAAAATCTATATTTTGCAGGTCATTTACTGAGCCTACACAGCCTGCACACAGAATAAATATAGAAGAAAACATTGCTACTGAGCAAACTGTGAACAGTCTAACACAATGAATCTTATAATGTATCGTCATTTATTAACATACTACCCTCCCTACTATGTTGAACTGCTTACCCAGTTATTTGATTTAATAAGAATATATGGAGACCTGAACAGCCGAATTTTGAACAGCACATACTTTGGAACATGAGAAACGAAAACAAAAATGCTGAATTTCATGGTGACTTTCTAAAATTAGAACACTGTTGTTACAGCTATATTTGACAATCGTAACAATGTGGACTGTTTCCAGCAATAAGCTTAATTTGGAATCGATGCAGAGGGAAAATCAGGAAGAAAGGAGTGAATGTCAGGTATAAATGGTGGCTTTAGCAGACCAGAAAACCTCAGTACAAAAATAACAACAACAAAAAACAATTAGCATTTTAACAGCTAAAATAAGGAAGTTTTCACAAAAAGAAGGTTAAATAATGTCTTTTCCCTCAAAAGATAATTGCTTTAAAACAACGGAGTGAATCCAAGAGCAATGATATTTCTGACAATTGTGTTCCATTTTGTTTGCCTTCCAAGGAAATAATTAATATATATTTATGAAATATATACGCTTCAAAGAACTTGTTTTATTATATTGTTTAACAAAATATTCCTCTCTTCTATTTATTCAAGCTTGTCAGTGCGATCTCTGATACACTCACTTCAGCAGTCTTCCCTTGAAGGGAAACCAGCAAGAAGTCAGGAATTTATACCATTTTGCTTCATTTATACCATTTACAATCTGTGGACTTTTAATATCCTATCACTTAGTAATTGGTATGGCTTCTTTTATATAAGGCAGTTTGTTTGAAAAGACAGATTTCCTGAATATATCAAACTTCTGGGGAATTCTGCTAAAAATGCCTAGCCTAGGAATATTGCAGAAGCGGTGCCCAGCAACCATGCTAAGGGACAGGCCTTTCTGGATAATTATGGAGCCTCTCGAATGCACCCATGAGCTCCAGAAGGAATTTCCTGTTCCCTTGCTTTCCTGAGGGACTGTGGCTGTGACAGACTAACTAAAAGTTCAGGGAAAAGAAGTTCCTTGGAGATTTGGAAGGGATGTGGATGATCTCTGCAGAAGGCTATTGTAAGGGACTAAAGAAGGGACAGAAGCAGACATTGATTTAAAATGCATTTCTAATCCATTTCCTTTTCTTTTTAAGGGACAAAACAAATTATCTTTCTGTTCTGCCTTTCTTATACTTTTGAGCTCTTCATTTTTCTCTTAGAGAAAAAACACATCCATTTGGAACACAATTCTCTTTCCTCTCCATGTCCCATTCATTTGCCTGCCAGAACAAGGGAAACTCGATTCAGTCAGAGTCTCTTGGAATGCAGCCCAAAGAAGACAACCAAGGTCAAATTTTGGAAGGCAAGTAAACAAAAAAAGCAAAAATATGTAGCAAGATTGTGATCTTAATAATATACTTTAAAGAGCCTTCATTCTATGAAGTTCAAACTGTTCCCTTAAAACCATAGTGCTTAAATAAGCTCTTCTTCTTGTCAAATTACTTATCCAGTACTCACTGGACATCCTTTATTATGGCTAAAGCTTGTGTGTTTGCTTGTACATATTGAAAACTGTTCATTAAATATATGTTTTTGGGGTTATTTTTGGGTTTTTTTGAGAAGCTTTGTGGGGGTAAACTAATTTATTATTATTTAATTAATAAGAAAGAAGGTAAAAGCATGGCACTGAGAGACAAACACTTCTACCTTTTTCCTTCTTCTTTACAAAAAATCAAACAATCAAACTATAGACCTGTCAGCCTGACCTTGATACCAGGGAAGGTCATGGAGCAGGTCATCTTGAGTGCCATCACAAACCATATAATGGGCAACCAGGGGATCAGGCCTAGTCAGCATGGGTTTATGAAAGGCAGGTCCTGCCAGACGAACCTGATCTCCTTCTATGACAAGATGACCCGATTATTGGATGAAGGAAAGGCTGTGGATATTATCTATCTGGACTTTCAAAAAGCATTCGACACTGTTCCCCATAGAATTCTAGTGGAAAAACTAGCTGCACATGGCCTGGGTGAGCATACTATCTGCTGGATCAAGCATTGGCTGTCTGGACGGTCCCAAAGAGTGGTGCTCAATGGAGTTAAATCCAGCTGGCAACTGGTCACAAGTGGTGTTCCCCAGGGCTCAGTGTTGGGACCCATTTCTGTTTAACATCTTTATCGGTGATCTTGATAATGACATAGAGTGCATCATCTGCAAGTTCGCAGATGACACCGAGTTAAGCGGGAGCGTTGATCTGCATGTGGACAGGGAGGCTCTACAGAGAGACCTAGATAGGTTGGATCTATGGGCAAACCTTAGTGGCATGAACTTCAACAAGACCAAGTGCCAGGTCCTGCACTTGGGCCACAACAACCCCAAGCATCGCTACAGGCTTGGAGAAGTGTGGCTGGAAAGCTGCCTGGTGGAAAAGGACTTGGGGGTTCTGATTGACAAGCGGCTGAATATGAGCCAGCAGTGTGCCCAGGTGGCCAAGAAAGCCAACGGCATCCTGGCTTGTATTAGAAATAGCGTGACCAGCAGAAGTAGGGAGGTGATTGTGCCCCTGTACTCAGCACTGGTGAGGCCACACCTGGAGTATTGTGTCCAGTTTTGGGCACCTCAATACAAGAGAGATATCGAGGTGCTGGAGCAGGTACAGAGAAGGGCAACGAAGCTGGTGAAGGTCCTGGAGCATAAGTCGTATGAAGAATGATTGAGGGAGCTGGGACTGTTTAGTTTGAGGAAGAGGAGGCTGAGGGGAGACCTCATCACTCTCTATAACTACTTGAAAGGACATTGTAGAGAGGTTGGTGCTGGTCTCTTCTCACAAGCAAAGAGCAATAAAACAAGAGGGAATGGCTTCAAGTTGCAACAGGGTAGGTTTAGACTAGACATTAGAAAGAAGTTCTTCACAGTAAGAGTGATCAGACACTGGAACAGGCTGCCCAAGGAGGTGGTTGAGTCACCATCCCTGAATGTGTTTAAGAGTCGTTTAGATGTGGTGTTGGGGGATATGGTGTAGGGAAAAACTTTGTAGAGTAGGGAAGATGGTTGGACTCGATGATCCCAAGGGTCTTTTCCAACCTGAATGATTCTATGATTCTATGAATGGAAGGATGAAGACTGATGTACTGTCTTGCAGCAAATAAATAATCGTACAATCTGAATGTAATAAAACTACTGTTAACAAATTGATTGCAAGGCACAGTGTTTAAATACTCCATACATTTACAAAAGGGAGAGAGAAGAAATAAGCATGAAGACCAGAACACAATATACAGTTTTGGGGATTTTTTTATTTATTTTCAAATATATATAGTGAACTTAAATGTCACTTATTTTACATCTAAAATAATATTTATTTATAAGGCAAAAACCCACAAACAGTGGTGACTGAAATTCATTTAAGATTTAAATTTTAAAACTGCACTTTAAATACTAAATTGACCATCTGGTTCTTTAAAGATAAATGTATTAACTGCACGAATTTACTTCAAGCTAGTGTGTAATCTAATTTCTATGAGAAAGTGCCATGCAAATGTGGGACAAGGAAGACTTGTCTAAGCTTCTTTATTTTTAAGTGTGAAGAATGCCAAGGTAAGGAGGTTAGAAAATTTTTTGCTAGTATATATTAAACATACCTGAAATTCTCTTTGAGAAGATCAGTTGTGAAACTCACCATATTTCTTGTTTAATACACCAGAAATATATTTTCTCACATTGCATCCCTTTTATCTGTGATTTTTCTCTCTCTGTTTAGATGAACATTTGAACAGTTTACTGCTAGTTCTATTATGTTCAGGTGTTATCTTCCTTCCAATATTGTGTTGGAACACAAATTTTCATCTTTTTCTAATTTCAGCAAAGATTCAGAAATAGCTTAAGCAGAAGTTCAGTATAACCCTCAATGAACAGGAATTTTAAGATCTATACTGCATACTTCATTCATTAATATACTATTAGAGTTCCAGGGGTGTGATTTGACCCTTACCATTTGGAAGGTTATTTTTTCAGTGTTAGGGCTCAAGTTTCTACTTTTTACGAGGAATATTTTTTTTCTGATACTGGGTGTGTCATGGGGGAATTTAAAGGTGTTGCTCACTGCTCCCACTATTGACTGACATAAAATTTCATTATCAAGTTCAACAGGTATAGCCAGACATAAAATTTAGTTATTAGATAGGATAGGGTAGGAAAAGCAGGGGGATAACAATTTATATTCTAATTTTTTTTATGCTGAGCTTTCTATTCTGTAACACACATGCTCCAGACTCATACTAGTTGAGATCCCTGCCCCTGTGCCACTGGTCCAGTTTAGATGGACAACTTGACATGTCTGGATCCTGGCTGGTAGCCCAGTCTCTACACCCAGCAATTCCACTTCTATACTGTGTCAGAAACCCATGCATGGGGTGGACTCCACATTTTTTCACTGTTTATTCCTTTCTAATTTAGATGGTTGGCATAAGACACCAATGCCCTTGTTTGTCATGTCTCCCCAAGCCAATTTCTTTAACTTTTTCCATAGGTATAGCCAATTAGTGGTTGTTGCCTGGATCATTAACAGTTTCTGCTCTCCACCTCAAACATGCTACAAGAATTAAATAAAAAGTTAGCCATTCATCTGAGCTTTGTTTGTTCCCTGTGAATACCTAAACCATTAGAACAGGGCAGCTGTAGTCCAGAGCTTTGGAGCAAGACATCTCCATAACAATTTTCTGTGCTTCTTTTGCTTCCCCAGCACATACTAGAATGTAACTGGTAATCTAAATCTTAACAAGTTAGAGCTGTGCAGATGTAGTCAAGGTCTCACTTGTGTGAATGGTGTTTTTAAGTAGGGTTCACCCATGAAATGGGTGTCAGTGCTCACTACCTCTACTTTTATTCATTGTTCTCTTCAGTGACCTTCAAAAGCTTTGGAAATTCAATGAGACAAAACTCTCTTGGAAACTCAACAACAAGTATTTTGCAGCAGTTCTGTATGGTGCTTCCAAACTAAACAAACCCAGGTTTGTCAGCATCAGTGTAGCAAAACCAGAGTCTTTAAATACTGCTGGATTGGAAAAGAAAGCCTTATAGAAAGTGCAAGTTTATCCTTTCTATTGAACAGACCAGTCCTTATATAGACTCTTGGTGAAAAAGATCTTTATTTTAGGTTGTATTTATGCTGAATTCTACGATATCCTTCCTCTGACTAACTTTCATTGTAAGTCCATTTCCAAGTCTGGGGCATTTAACATCTCTCTGTACAATCATTCACATGTTGAAAATTGTTCGTGGATCCTTCATTCTGAACTAGACCACATACCTGAAAAATATTCTTTCTTTAATAACCAGAGAAGAGACAAAACTTACCATATAACTTATTAATTT
Source organism: Numenius arquata (assembly GCF_964106895.1). NCBI lineage: Eukaryota > Metazoa > Chordata > Aves > Charadriiformes > Scolopacidae > Numenius > Numenius arquata. The sequence continues at coordinate 67,565,376 of NC_133580.1, forward strand.
GTTCACAATTCAAGGTATCTGGAAGTAACTAAAGTAACAGCAGCAGTGTCCACAGAATTTGCATGGGCAGGTTTGAGAATTAATATTGTAAGAGTCATAATAGTATATTTCAATGGTTAACAATACTCAGAAAGCTTTTAACCTTGTGTCAAAGTAATGGAGGAGAATATCTGAATGCAGTGAAGACCCAAGCAAACCTTCTACAGATCTTATTTTATGTTAGGGGTTAAAACAGTCTAAAGCTGGAGATGACCAAAAATCAAAATCCCTCAAGTAAAGTGTTCCAACATCTTGGCTATTTTACAAAATATGGGGAACATTTTAAAAATAATTTTAAGCACAAAACAGAATTAGACATCAGGGTCGAATCCTCTGAGTATGTGGTTCTTGGGACTTTACACAGGTGAATTGAGACTATGATAATGCCCTTACCTTTTCTGCTCTCCTCATGGACCACATTATAGGTGTGACTTTGTGATTTGGTTTCTATGAATCTTACGCTTTCCAAAGGGGTACTGAAATATATTTAATAGTATGTGTTTGGAAGAGAAAGCTTTCATTTCTAAACCATTCTGAATGAACAATCTACTGCACGATTGCCTAAAAATGGAGGAAAATTAAGTCAGTCATGTCTAGTCAGTTTGTCCCTGTTCAGTATTTGTGGTTTCCAAAAGCTCCCATCTGCTGTATGTTCAACATATAAGCCGGTCTGTACCTAGACTACAAAAATTTACAATAATTTACAACACAGTAAATTCTATCATAGGTCTAACGGCTACATTTTTTTTTTTATGTTATTATCATTTGTCAGTCTACTGTGATGCAACTTTGTAGTGTCTTTCATTTTTTCTTTTCTCCCATATCACAGTGTTATCAGTAAACTCCTGTTTCTGCAGAAAGCACACACATTTAACTCTTCAGGAAGATTTCTGTTCTGTTTTAGTTCTCTTTGCTTTTCCTTCATCCTTTTCCTTCGATGATACTGGTTAAAGGAAGCAGTCATGAGAGGATGCATGTTCATCCTTTCTTTACCAAATGCAGAGGCAATTCTTTGCCATAGTTTTAGTCAGAGAGATAGAATAAGGACAAACAGACATTTCTTGCTTCAGGGTGCATGTTTCTATTAGAAACACAGCTCACCAGAGAGCATGACACATTCAGCCATGAATGTCCTCACGCAGGAAGCAAAAGGTATATGTATAGTTAGATAACGTAAAAACATTATGTAAGAGGTGGAAACAACTTTACAGGTAGACAGATAAAAAAATTCTGGTTGGTCAGGGTAGATAAAATATCTAATGATTCCTTTTCCAGGAGCAAATGAAAATCAAGACAAAAACTTCAGAGAGGATTCTCTGGACTCTGTAGAGCTTGTCATCCAGAGCACAGACCCCTCAGATCCTACTAGAGGTCAGTTTTGTCTTGCAATAAGGCTCATGTCCAAAACATTTTCTAGTCTAGATGTCCTGACTGAAGGAAATGAAGTTGCACGCTTAGAGGAAAGGCCCAGAGGAACACACAAAAAACATAGTGTAAACACAAGAGAATATCCTGAACTGGGTGACTACTGCTTTTCATAACTCACAATTTCATTCTACACCCCAAATTTGAAGTTCTGATAAAATGTTAATTAAAAGCCCTGAGAGGCCACAATTTTGTAATATTTGTAATTTTAATACAATTTTAAAGAAATACATTAATGAAATTATAAGATCCAAATTTACTGTTTGAAATTAAAAATTCAATAAAATTAAATATTAAAAATTAAATAAAATTCAATAAAATAAAATTGTTTTAATACACATTGATGTCATACAATAATATTTGTACAATAATACATTACTATGACATTTCTTTCATGTAGAACAAGTAATCACATGTTCTCAGTGTCTCACAATGTAAGAGTGATAGAACTAATGTTTACAGGGAATATGTATTTCTAAAAGGTTTACTTTTATAATTCTAAACCACTGGTTTAGAATTCTAAAGCACCAATATCTACAGCATCATTAGAATAATATTTATTTTAATATTTTCTTCTCCTTCATATTTATTTTAAGCAGAGAACTTATTACCAAGGACTTTGACAGAATGGCTAGGACCTGGTCAAAATGGCGCAGTGTCAAATCCCTGTAAAATAGAGGTGTGAAGGTGGAAGTATCTAAAACAAAGCAAAAACTACAACAAAGGAGTACTGAGATTAATGGAATGTTCATATTTAGGGGTTGTATTAGAAAAATCAGTCAAATTTTATTTTTTAACATCTCATCTTTTTGATCAAATAATGGAAAAAAGCCCCACAAGCCTAAAATACTGTTAAGGAAAAAAGTTGTCATGATTTAATATCAGCTAAGTATTTGACTTTATACGCTGTTTTAAACTTATGCACACCTTTTAAATATAAAATATCTTTAATAATTACTTTGGGTCAAATTCTTCCTTTTGACAAATCAGATTTGACATCAGCAGTATTATACGAGTTAGATATTTGGTAAATGACAGAGTTTGGGCTTTAAATATTAACTCAAGGCTCAGATTCTTTCAGTTACAAAATGCCTACCCCAAATGACCCTGTGAACCTATTTCTTCTTTCAGATTTACCACCTGTAACTAAAGGTCTTCTGAGATCATAGTATTATGCCGAAAAAAGCTAATACTTTCACAAATATGTCCCTTCTGGTTGTTTGTTCTTATTCCTTTAACACTCCTATCTTCCCCATGGATTTTATTAAACTATCTATCTCCATTATAGCTTTTCCCAAAAAAGCTCTAATATTCAATTCTTGATTGTCCTCATTCTTGTTTCCAGATTTCTGCTTCTTCCCATTATAACTCTTTGCCTTTAAATTTATAACATATCTGTCCTATCAGATTTCTCATGATTGATTTCACCGTTTCCTGCATAACTCAACATTGCCTTCAAGCTACTGCTCCCTTCTGTCCATCAATGTAAAGCCTAGACTAGCCCACTAACCTAGTTCTCATCTATTTTGGGCAACAGCATGCCTAAGCCCCAGTGGTAAGATTTTCCCATGTTTTTTGTATTTTAAGAGAATAAGGCAAAGTCAAGATTTAGGGTGTTTTGTTAAAATTTTCCCTGCTTCAAAGATTTTCCCAGTTCTTACTCATAGTATGACAAGGAAGTACGTAAAAACAGATGTGGCTTCTGAAAGAGGAGGCCTAAAAGAAGCACTCTTCTGGCTTATGATGCGAGAGAGACAAACACAACTACACTGGACTTCTGAGACTGCTTCTTCCTGCTCGACTCTGCGGTTTAAGTCTCCTGCATCCTGCTTAAACCCTAAAAAGTTGGTAAGAAAAATGCAGTTCTCAAAATGAAATTTTCTGGAGTCAGTATATCTCTAACACAGCTATACCTATGGCTTATGTAAATCAACTATAGGTTAGAGACACTGTGATCTAATTGTATGTAAATAATTTGTATTTTGTCCAGTTCAATTAGAAGCATTACCGTTGTTACTCTTAGATGTAAAACAAGATCTCAGGATGTCGTGATATAAACCATAGGATCAGATTTACTGTGGAAAGCATAAAGCTGGGGCAAGAGGGAAGAGCGAATCAGACAAGTACAAGTTCTACAGACGCAGGTATCCTTCAGAACCAAGGCCCTAGTGTGAGTGCACTCGTGCATTTTAGGTGTCAATGCTTGTACTCACCAAACTGTGCTTAGTAACCGCTGGTTAATGCTTCAAAATCGTGAACCTAAAAAAAAAAATAATCTAAATACCTCTAATTTTTCCTTCCTCTAAATATGCATCTTAGATGTACTTCTCATTGCATAAGGATCTCCTTAATCCATTAATAACATGCAACTCTAATAAATCTTTATCACCAAATTAGAACATTAACATACTTGAAGATAACAATGCAACTCCTGACATACTCATCTTCTCAACCTCAGAGAAGAACAAGTTTGCTTTATATATGGGAAAAGCAAGAAAAGACAGATAGGATTTTGATAACTTGTACAGTAACTATTAATATCTTTTCATTCTAATGACTACAGAATTCACTTATTAATTACTTTTTTCTTTTTTTTTCTTTTCTTTTTTTTTTTTTTTAAAGTGGGTATTTTCGCCCTTTGCACTACTTCCTTTCTTTCTACAATGAAACTAGAAATCTAATTAGATACTGATTAAAGTTGAGATTTACATAGAAATGGGTGAGGCTAAAATATTTGCATTTCAGATGAAGTTTACAAGGAACAACACAAAACTCTTTTGTTACTTTTTATCTGAGCGTGAGGTAAAAAAGCAAAGAACATGGAAATATCTATCAGGTACTTCTATGTAAAAAGGACAGTAAGTTTCCTAAGTATACACTGTTACTAACACAGTGCTACTAAGGTGAAATAAAGATTAGATACCAGGGACCCCATAGAGTTCAATATATCAAGCAATCCACATTCCAACAATATCTGATATTTTTTTTTCCTGAAATTTGAGCACTTTTAGTCCTCTCCAGGAAATTATGCTGAAGCTTGTCTCCTTTCAAAAGGAAGAGAAACTGAACTTATAAGATTTTTGCAATGGACAAGCTCCAACATTGAATAAGTATTTTAGCAAATAAAAAGGATCAGTAGGCAAGAAAAAGTTCAAAGTATTTTCTGACTTGAACATTTAGCTACCTGATCTGTCAAGGCTCAACCTTCCTTATTTTATAAACATTTGACAACCTTTGAATAAAAAAGATCCTGTAGTTGGGACAAAACATATACCACAGATTCACCATCAGCTTGACATTCATTTTCATGGTGGTGCAAATGAGCCCCCGACTTTGAAAGAGAAGGGTATTTGCACCGTCTGGAGTACAATGTAATCCTTATGAAATATTTAATACAGATAAGCAGCTGTTCTTCAAAACTGTTTTGTAAATCTACTTCAAAATTAAGTAAAAACTGAAAATGAAATACAGCAGGATGTATTTCTTGTAGGATCATATAAGTTAATTTATATTATTTTATGGTACAACTAACGCATAATATAAGAAGGAGCTAAGGACACAAATATATGCAGTAAACATTCAATTTTACGCTATCAGTTCCTAACATGAACTACTGATTCCTCAACTATCACAGTGACATTAATAACTTTATTTTTACAGAATGATATTATTACACGATAGGATATAACTGTACAGTCTAACATATTGTACAAAAAACAATGGCATATGTGATCCTGCAGTGCTGTGAGAAAAGCTGATAATAGCATCACAAAAGCTTCTTTTCTTTCAGTTTTGGCAATTATATATATTATGGTGTCCCAGCTTGCCAAAGTGGGGAAAGACCCAGAGCTTTCAGCAAGCTGTCCAAAAGGTGCATACCTCTAGTCTGACATGTGGCTTGTGATTTGAGTAATCTGTTCTTAAGTTACAATTATAATTATACTGGATGAGTCCAATGTCAATCCGAAGATGGACAGATGGGTTTTAGCTGGCCTGCTTCTAGGGAATAAAGTAGGATAATTGCTGGTGTTATCAAATATTGACCTGATTGAGGGATGCTTTGTTGGGTTAGGTTTTTTTAACATCTGAGAACAGAAATCTACAAAATCTGATAAACTACATTGCCTCCTATTTTTAGTTTCATGTGTAAAGAACTATATATTATATATCCACAATGTTAAAGAATAGTTACAGCAAGTGCTATAGGATTTCTCTAGATATAGCAATTTATCCAATTTCAGGGACACTGAGGGACTCGGTATAGGCTTAATATTTTTGAATTATCTCTCGCCATCCCTGCTGTTAACAGTGATGGTCTTCCACAAAGAATATCTTTCTCTATAATCAGACACTTAGTGCATCTGATTGTACAAATGATTTTTTTTATTATTTTTTTTTTTCAGAGGGATAGCCTTTATAGCACTTTATCATCGGTTTGTACCGGAATGAGGTCAGTTAGTGTCTAGTAGACTGAACAAGCAAATAGCTGTTCTCTAAATAACTGTACCTCAAAAAGAGAAGACAAATCCTTGTTTTCTGTTTCTCCTGAGTCCCAACATAATGGAAATATGTTAAAATTTTCAGGCTAATGAGTAAGGAAATATGAAACGAAGGTTAACTCTGTATGCATTGTGATTTGATTTCAGTTATGAAATTCTATCCTTTCTTGTTTGACTGTCATCAAATCAGTGTTTTTAGTCTCATCAGCACACAGCTATATTATTTACTAGACAAAATATCAAGCGTGTTTCTGAAGCAAGACTTGTTATTTAAATATTGTCTCTTTCATGTCCTTTAACTGATTGCCTATAGGTACATAATGAGATAGCTGAAGCCAGTCAGTAATTGGGTACTTCCAGGGGTAATCAGGGTCCTATGAATTCCCTGGTCAACAGTTTCCATTACTTAAAGATTTTCTGGATGTTGCTAAGCCCCAAGAAGAACACTGTATTTGTACATATTGGTGTCTGAGAAGCAGGTTGAGCTCTTTTGCCTGCGTCTGCTGCATACTTATACCTTGTTTTAATTACTTATCCTTGTTTTAATTGGCTCTCTGGCATGATGTCAGGGAAAACGTTTCAGAGCTCTCAAAAGAATCTCCTTCTTCCAAAGAAGGGGACTCTGTAATTTGGTAATCACTCAGCACATACAGCTTCCAGCGTTGACATAGTTTAGGATTTTTATCTGCAGTAACATTTTTTTCTTATTTACATAAATCTTAAACTGCAACTGAATAATTTAATGAGAAGGTTGTTCACTACGAAAAAAATTGCACGTGTGTAATATTTTCCAACTATTTCTTCAAAGCAGAGTACAACCGTGTTCTCATATGCCCTATAGTTCATGGCAAGATATCTAATACTGCATTTTCTTGGGTTTATTAGTGAAAATATTTTGTCAAAAGTATTGATTATTACATAATTGAAAAGTCTGTTAAGTAGAGATGCTCGGTTAAATTTACAATTACAAAATTATTAAATAATCCAGTTTGGGCATTTAGGATTGCTCTTCTAAAAGGGACAAAGAAAACTTGATGGAAGTGTATATATTATGTTATCTATGTCTCAATTTCATAGGAATGAAGATTAGCTTATTTTTCTTCTCTTTCTGAGAAATATATATTCTCTTTGATAGGTCGTGAACCATTATCCAGGGTTAAATATTTGTCCTGCTCTTCAAGTAGTTGCCTTGACATTATTAACTTAAAAGTCAACTTGATAGGGATGCAAGATACAAAATCTTCTGTCTAAAATCACTCATTTTCCAAATATATCTTTCTACTTCAGATTCTTCCACCATGACACACTGAAACATATTGTTGCATCAAAGCTGTCATAACACTGATTAATTTCCCCTTCCATAAGCCAATTTCTTCACCTGATGTCCCATCTTTCCCTTCTAGTATGAGTTCAACATTCATACTATAAGTCAAACTCAGAAGGAAAAAAAAAGCTAAAAATACCACCACAGGATACTTTAATAAACACCAGATTAAATTCAACTGTAGTGTCTAAATAGAATATATTTATTCTCATTCATGCATCAGTCAAATATCCAGCCAAAACAAAGTGTTTATCGCAAATACATTAAACGAAGATTTAAGTGAATCTTAAAATGGATGTGAATTAATTTAACTTATTTTCATACACATCCTCTGACCTCTAATTTAGAAATTTTCAGACATTTTTACATGCAATATAAACAAACAAAAAAAAAAGAGTTACAGTGAAAAGTTTGGAGTGACAAGTAATTGATTTTATTTTTAATGTTGATACCTTATATTATTAGTTCCAAACTTGGCTTTAAACTCTTTGAGATCATCTATATCACATAATACAAATGACAGTATTCCTTTGCCTGTTTGGTTTTAGGAGGAATCTAACCAGAACTTTCTGGGATATTTTTGGATAAATTTAAAATTCAAATAACAGTTTAAACTGGGAGAAAAAAATTGCATTTATTTTAGACAAGAATAGGCTCAAAAATTTCTTTCAAGAACTTTGACTGGGGCTATAACATATAATCCTAAGTAATGCCTCTCCAAACCGTATGCATCATAGATGTCAGATCCTTATAACCTTGTGCTCTACAGATCTCCACCTATTTTATTGTGCTACTTGCTAAAGTGGACACAGCCACAGCCAGAACATCTACTTATTTTTTACATCCTACCGTAAAGAGTTATAATTTTTCTCATCAAATGTAATGGGTTGATTTGAATTGCCAGCTTGTGGTGAAAACATATTTTTAAATCCCCTTTCTTAGATATGGGGGCACTGTTTTTGATATGGAAAGACAAAAGGAACTCCAATGTCAATGGCTATAAAGCAATAAAGTAGATAAAGGTTGTTTCAGTGTCTCCATTATACCAGGTTACATTTGAGGATTTATAGCTGTGAGCAGATAATTCTCCTTGGATTCCTGTGTGGCTGGCTGCACATATCTTTGCGTGAGTAAGTTAAACCACAGAGACTTTCACTGTCCATATGAACTAGATTAAGAAACAATACTGACAATCTGAGAACAGGCTGGGAAAAAGAAAAATGAATCAATGAATCTCTCAAGAGGCCAAGCAGGTTATAATACCAACAACTATGAGCAGTACCAGTTCACTGATAGATAGAATACCAGTGGAGACTCACGGTGTGATAGTTTCATTTACCACATTAATAGCTAAAAGACACAATGTTATCAGTTGGGAAGCAAAATTTACAACATCTAAGAACCCTTGGAATTCATACACTCCAGCACATTAAAGAAAATGGTAAGAATTATTTTGTGGATGACAAGAACTTTTTTTTTTTTTTTTTTTTTTGTGGAATTGACTGAAATTAAGCTAAAATGAATAAGAAACTGAATCATTTCAACTGAATCCAGTCTTGCTTGCAGAATCTACCAAGTACAGAAGATCACAATAAAATAATAATAAACCAGTTCAGTACCTGTGTTACAGTAGTACCTAAACAATTTGCAGAAAGCTGAACTAGAAGGTATTATCTACCTAAAAACAATATTATCAATTATATAAGTAATATCAATTTTAGCCATCAAAATAAATCAGTATTAATAGTCATAGAATTATAGAAAGTAGGACATCCAGAGGTCCCTTCCATTCAACTAGACCAACTTTCTATTTAAAGCACAACTGTGACCAGGACTAAATTAGTTAAGCCATGGCTTTAACCAGCCAAATCTTGAAAAAACAGCAGGAATGCAAACACCACCATCATAACAGAGGGCCTTAACATGGTCAAACATGATGGGCTTTTTGTACATCCACATTGTCTGTTCCCAACTACCTTCTTGCCTTTACAATGCTTGTGATTCCTGTAACCAATAGTCTTCATTACCCAGACTGTTCTGCTGCATTTGGCTTATTCCTGTATCTGATACTTTCTTTTTGTATTTGTGTTAAAAGAATAAGCAAACGAACAAAGGCAAGCTGGAGTTATCAAGTATATTGTATACTTTTCTGATTATTTTCCTTACAAACAGGGATAACTATAAAATAAGAATGATTATCCTGATTATGTCACTTTTCTGTACCATGTATATTCTTGCTCAGCCTTGGTGTTATTATATTTTTTATGAGCACACTGATATGCCCAGAATTTTATATCATTATCATTTTGGAATATTTGTTTCTCATAAGGGGAAAAACAGTCTTCCATATTTAATGTTAACATCAATTTTTCCTTTGCTTACTCATGCCATTATGCTTGGTCAAAACTTCTTATATGAGTGAATCAGCCGAACAGTGAATGATTCTGCTTGATTCTTTTACCTTAAAAATAAATGCTAAGCATCATTTGACACTTTTTACATGTAACGAAAAATTACTTGTGAATCATACTCTTTGAATTCCTTTTTCTCAAGTGTTACCAAAATGTAAGTTTGTTAAATAAAAATGCATTTATCTTCTGTTGAAATAGTATTGTAGTAGGGCATAGTAGAAAAATAGTCTTAGATTTATAAAATTTCTATCTAGAAGAAGAGGAAAAATCACACCATCCTGCTTATTAACATATATGTTCTTGCTAAAAAAATAGAATGGGCAGAAGCAGAACAAATTTTCTCTTCTACGAATCTCTTAAATATACATATGTAATGTTTTCCAAATCACCATATAGAAAAAAAAAAATCCTGGAATTCTGCAGCATTATGAAAAGAACAGAAAATATATAAATACCAAATAACCTGATACCTTCTTATTGAACTCCATTCTGAGCATTTTCTGAGGCTGAGGGTGATCTTCATTCCAGGTGTGTGTGGCACAGAGGTGTGGTGAAACCTCTGTAAGTAAGGTCCACCAGTTTACAATTAGTAGTTACTTCTATACACACAGTTACTGCTTCAGGGTTGTCATTCATCCTCTTATTTTATATTTAATTATTTCTTCTGTCCTTTTGTATTTGTGTGTTGAATCCATTCATTATTGAATATTGGCTTTTGTGTAAAACTAATTTAATTATAGGGGTTTTTTTATTCCTTTCTTCTAATGTCAAATATTTGCAGTTATGTGTTTCTAAGGTCTTGATTTATTTTCCTTATATATATATATTTTTTTTTTTAATAAAATGTAGACTTTGAAATTTAATTGAATGGTAGTTCTTCATGTTTTCACACCTCACTTTCAAAAAACAAAGGAGGAAAGCTTTCTTCTGGAGCTGATGTGATTCACTGCCAAGGCAGCAGCTGAGTGCTCAGAAGCCAAGCGGAACACAGTTTTGAAGTTTGGTGTGGGTTCATTGCATGCCAGACAGATTAAAGGAGCAGGAAAAGAGGACTTCTCTGGGAAGTTTTTTAGTCTAGGTAGGAATGTTCCTCAGTGTGATTCTACCTAATGTATTATGCCCCTGTTTCTGTTCCCATATGATGCTGTGGTAGCCCTTAAAATGTTACCTGCTTTACCGCTGTCGTGGTTTTGGCTGAATTTACCAAAACCGGACCGGCAGATGGCCCTTCCTCCCCCTTCCCCCCCCTAAAAGAGGAGAGAGGAGGAGAAAGAGATAAGGAGATTCAGAAGTTTAGAATGAACTAAACTACTTTAATGAAAAATTAATATTAAAATAAAAATAAAGAAGAAAATAATGAAATAGATACAATATATACAAAACCGTATCAAGCTCCCAGGATGACAGTTACATCACCGGCAGGCACTGGGGAAGTCCCAGACTGGACTCAGTGACGAATGGGAACTGGATTCCAGCTCTGGAGTCAGGAACACACGGATCGGGATCAAAGGCAGACGAACAGACAGAGTCCTCTCTGGACGTCGGCCATCGCAGGAAGGGGCTGACCCTTTGATCCCTCAGCCTTTATACTGAGCATGGGGCAGATGGGATGGAATACCCTAGTTGGTCAGGTTTGGGTCACCTGTCCTGTCCCCTCCTCCCCACCGATGTGACCCCTCTACGTTTTTTCCGTTTCCGACCCTCTAAGGGGGCAAATAACAAAATTGGCTGCCCTTGGTTGTTATAGCAATAAGGATAAGCAAGGGCCTCCCTGCACACCATCCCTTGGCACGGAGCACAAACATTGGGCTGATCATTCTGAGAACGAGCAGTTTTCTCCACAATGTGCCGTTAATGTCAGAGAGTTAGAGGAGGCCTAGCTAGGATGTAAAGTTACAGAACAGAAAATGGGTTCGGTTTTACTTCAAACCGGGACAACCGCTCTGCTTTCTTTATCAAGAATAAAAAGATCTTGTCAAGATCTTGCTCACAGGCTGAAAAACATTCCACTGAGTGCAGTCGATTGTATTCTATTAGTTTCTCTTTTGGTATTTATATTGATATTATATATCTGGGGGTTGGACTAGATGATCTTCAGAGGTCCCTTCCAACCCCATATCATTCTGTGATTTACCTGCACAGCTAGAGTAATAGACTTCTATGTAGATCACAGAATCACAGAATCACAGAATGATTTGGGGTTGGAAGGGACCTCTGGAGATCATCTAGTCCAAACCCCCCTGCCAAAGCAGGGTTACTCAGAGCAGGTTGCTCAGGAACATGTCCAGGCATATTTGGTATATCTCCAGAGAAGGAGACTCCATCACCTCTCTGGGCAGCCTCTTCCAGGGCTCTGCCACCCTCACAGCAAAGAAGTTCCTCCTCATGTTGAGATGGAACTTCCCATGTTCAAGTTTGTGCCCATTCTGTCTTGTCCTGTCACTGGTCACCACTGAAAAAAAGACTGGCCCCATCCTCCTGACACCCACCCTTTAAGTATTGAAAAGCATTGATAAGTTACCCCCTCAGTCTTCTCTTCTCCAGACTAAAAAGACCCAAGTCCCTCAGCTTTTTCAAAACAACCCAAACTAGATCTAAACAACCTGTGAGCTGCAAGTAGAGTCTAATCTTAGATGCACAGCTCTTAGTGCAGGCTCATTTACTTTTATTCTTGCTGACATTTAATGCCAGTATTAGTTAGGTATCCATGCCTGAGATAATTCATATACTTCTTCATTGCCAGGCAGTTCTGTTCTGACATGTACACTCCTTCTAAAGTGGTACATATTCAGATTAACACTAACAAGACAGTCAAGGCACTTTTGGGGATTTAGCTTGCACTAAACTTCATGGAACTCATAATATGATCATTGTACGTTCTAACCTGTAGTCACTCCTAAAAGAGCTTTGCAATTCTTTCACTGATAAAATTCTATGACCTCTAAAACAGTGATCAGATCTACCAGTTTGCTCACAGTCTGGGGGCTTTCTTGTCTGTTCGCTTCTAAATAACCATAATATTTCAAATAACTTTCAAATAATTGAGAACAATATATAATTTTCCAAATTATAGCTGTGGTCTATACCAGAATGAATTTTAACTGGTGTACTTAGAGAACGTTTAGTTCTTCCTTTTCTGTCCTTCAGTTCTCCTGCTGCATTCTGCATTAACAAAATAATGCTAGGCTGGTATTTTAGCTGTGATCAAACACAATTACTAGAGCAATACCTTGTGCACAGTTTCAGGCTCTGACAATGAAGGGAATAATTGTTACAAGGTCATACTTTCTTTTTTACTGGAGCAAAAATACTGTCAGTGTTGCCAAAATAGTACATATGTTGAAATTTTTTACCCTGTGGTATGAAAATGAATTTATCCTGCTGTCTCTTTACTGTCCTTAATGTGGTTAGATTGGCTACCTTAAACAAGAAGGTACTGCTACTCATAGGAAAAAAAATATTATATGACCTTTTCATTTTGTTAGGTAGTATTTTTTGACTCTTTCTCCTACTTTCTACGAAAGGATTATGCAAGGGAAGTCACGCTTCTTTCAAAAATAAGGCTTGATTCTGTAAATCTTTATTTCCACCTTGTTTCTCTTGTCTGTGCATGAACAGTCTTTATGATGAAGGTCTACTGCCTGCAGTTTTAAATTATTTTCAAACAAGCTCTAAGGATCTAATCCCTAAGAATCCATAGATTCCTAGCAAATATCCTCAAGGGTCTAAATTTTTTCGTATGGGTATGTCCATAGGTGGCATCAAACAAATCAAACTGATATAATTTTTTCCATCAGCTTAATATTTGAGGTTGTTTGGAATTCCTGTAACTGTTTCCTATAATTCTATACAACACTATATTGATAACAAATGCTTAATTGTCTGTCAGTTTTGTTGTTATATTTTCATTTTCCAGTAGGATATTTGAGCTCTGACAGCAAGTCAAAGGTTTTGTAGGGTTTTTTTTGTTGGTTTTGGTTTAGTGTTTTGGGGGTTTATTGCTCTTTTTTTTTTTTTCCTTTATGTTTATATACCTGGATGGATGTAGAAAGACAGAAGGCCTTTTTTTAAAGCCTGCTTTTAAGGCCTGCTACTGGAGGCCTTTTTTAAAGCCTGATTTTAAGGCCTGCTACTGGAAGATTAAAATCAATAGCCCTCTGCCTATTGCTGGCAAACTGTTAGGTAATTCGTGCCAAGGAATCATAGAGTCTTATCAGTCTATTGTGGGGCCTGAACTACTAAGTCCTGTGGGACTTATTGTTTACTTTCACATTTTATGTGCTACATTAGCCTGTTTTCTCGGCTTCCATATATCTGAGTAGCTTGGTGAATGAGAAGGAAAAGATGAGATTAGTCTATAACAAAGACTTTAGCTAAATGTCTCAGTAGACAGACACTAATTGACCTTTTTTAAAAGATAACTAGAAAAGAACACAACTTTGAACAATTAATTTGGTTCCTCATAGTCTTCTAACATTACTTCATTTGTGTGAAGGTTCTGCTGAAACACATATGTGTCTCTAGTGAAGCATATAAGTTAATACTTTAGATCTTTGTGCCTGCAGTTAGGTTAAACATCTACGCACAAAAACTCTAGTGATTCAATTTTCAGTTTTTTCAACATCTACAGGTCTACTGAACTCAAAGAAAGTTTCACGAGTTTAGAAATATTGTAACTCAATATGTTTCAATTTTTGTGGTTATGTAGGGATTTAGGATCGTTTTTGTTGGTATAAAGCACTCCAGTGTAGTTTAACTGTACATCTGGATAGTGTTGTAAAATGTTGCATCCCTTTTAGAGGAATAATACTTGCATTCATTAGTTTATAATGATCTGAAGAGTTAATTTTCTGCCTTTGGACTGTATCAGTGCTTAAAATGTTGGAAAAGAATGTGTTTCCTAAGAGAGTATCCCTGTGGTCACTTTAACTATGCAATTATCTCAAGTATTTATTTCTTTATGTTTCAGAGCAGACAAATTCTATCTGTAGGAGTTATCTGTATCACAGAAACTGTAACCCAGGTGACTGTTTCCTTCCTTTTTTATCTCTAAATAATGTAATTACGTTAGAGCTTCTAGTCACAAAGCTTAGCTTTCCTTTCTCAGTTGAAATAGTAACGATCTTTTACTTTAGCACATGTGATCCTACCGCAATCTCTGAAATTAAATTATGTAGCAAAGGAGTTGTAGCTGTACAATTAACATTAACTATGCTGTATAACAGCAAGTAAATATTAACAGTATTTTTTTAATACTTTGAAAAATCAATTTTCATGAGTCAGTTCTGCTAAATGTTAATAAAAGCCTGCTTTACACTTGATAAATAACTTTATACAATGTATTTATTACTATTCAGGTAGAGGACTCTTCATTTTCAAGATTTTTACCTGATATGATAACCACTTATTAGATATGTAGAAAAAACTATTTTTATACTGCAGTTCTTATAAAAGTATCAGTGAATGCTTTACACAAAGAAACAGAACACAGACTAAATCATTTGCAGGCATGGAGTAATTTCAGATAAATTAATCCATACAGCACTCAGAAGCAATTTAACCTATTATTGACTTTGAACTTAACAAGAAAAGGAAAATAATTACCTGTATATTCCTGAAAAGAGTTATATAACCAGGCAGAAGCTATGATGTCCAGAATCAATTAGAATCTAGTCTATATTAATCACTTTGTCTGTCCTCTCAACTTTCTGACACAGAAATCAACAAATAAAACCAACCCAAAACAAATAAGGGCAAAGGACTAAAAGAAGTCATTGTTCCCAGAAAAAAACAGAATTGCATGTTTCAAGAGGAATTATTAAAATTAATTTAAAATTAAAATATTTTAAAATATATTCTATTTTTGTTTTGTTCAGGCCCTGATTCTTAATTACATTTCAGCTTTTCTGGTTGTTTTTTGTTTTTTGTTATTTTGTTTTTTTTGTTTTTCATAAACTGCTAGTGGCACAGAGCTTTATAGTAAAGGAGAATCAGGCCATAAGTATTTTAGAAGAGGAGATAGAAAAGGGGGGTTTTGTTGTGTTCTGGGTTTGTTTTGTTGTGGGTTTTTTTTTTCTTTCTTTTAATCTCAATCCAATTAAGAGGTAGAACTGGTACTCAATATCAGATGAATTTGCTCACAGTGGAGTTGAAGAAAAATTATCAATGTCACCTTCTAGGATACAAGGAGCTGATAATGAAATATGATGATTCTTTGCACAAGTCCAAGCTTCTTTCTTTTGTATTAATCTGGTCATTATTTTAATGTGTTAGTGCACTTATGATTGTGAACCAAGTAACTTGTGCATATGTATTTTAGCTACACAGTGTGAATTATTGTTGTGGACATTTGCTTTGCATTGTTCATGCAGTCTCTTTGTTCACGTAATTTGCAGTGTGGAATGTCCTAAACATACCGCTAAGAAGAAAAGTAATCATCAGCCTTAAAAGCCTACTTCTAGTTTAGGAAATATTAGAATCATAGAAACAGAAAACAGTTTGGGTTGGAAGGGACCTTAAAGATATCCCTGCCATGGGCAGGGACACCTCCCACTAGACCTGGTTTCTCAAAACTCTGTCCAACCTGGCCTTGAACACCTCCAGGGATGAGGCCTCCACAACTTCTTTGGGCAACCTGGACCAGTGCCTCACCACCCTCACAGGAAAGAATTTCTTCCTAATATCTTATCTAAAGCACGAGCAGCTGACAGAATTATGTTTATCAATGTTTAGCAAGTATGTTGAGGGGGAGGGAGCAGGGGGAATAAAATAAGAATGACTTTAAGAAAACCATCATGGAAGTAGGTTATGGAAGGTTTCAGCCTTTAAGACAAACTGCATAGACAGATGTGCACGTGGAAGGTAGGAATCAGCAATGGCAGAATTATTCATCGTCTTCCTGTACCTTGTTAAGAGCCAAAACGGCCACACTTCAGCCTTCCTAATTCTGTCAGCTGCTCATGCTTGCAGTACCTGGCTGATTTAACTGGTTGGGAAAAGGATGGAGAATGTATTGATCCCATTATACCAGGTGCTGTAGTGGGTTGCTGTAGAAATGTGAATTCCACTTAGAAATTCCCAGTTACATTGCATAATCAAGGCTAAATATTTCTTGGTTCCAAAAGCAAAATTACCTTTTCAGTGTGAATGTTCATCAAAAAGATCGTCTTTAAATTTCGAGGGGGTAGAAATCTACAGGTAGAAATTCAATGGCTGGCTGATCAGTTATTGTTTGACAACTCCTGACTTCTTCCAGCCACAGATGCTGCTGTGGTCTGGTAAATCCTCTTCCCAAATAGCCAGCCTGAGGCCAGAGCAGAAACAGTAGCAGTCACGTACTCAAACGTATTTACAATTGTTTGGTCTGTACACATATAACAAAATTCCTCCCTGATTACATCCATCTGCAGCTCTCTCAGTTCTGCTATGCCATTCCTATATTTTCTGCCATGCCATTCCTATATTTTCTGCCTCAGACAGACAAGAGTGTGAACACAACTATTAAGCTTTAATATTACCGCTCTGCATTTCATGAAAAGCAGTAGCTCATTTGAGTGTTAACGTACAGAGGAAGAAAAATGAAAGGAAGTAATATAACACTCTACCTTGCATCTTTTAAGCCTCCCTGGTTAAAATTTCATTAAGTGAGAAAAGAATTATGTTCCACAAAGAGAAAGCTTTGAGGGAGATTGTACAATGTATGAATTCTAAAATTTTCAAATCTGCCTTTCTAAAAAGCAGGATCCAACCCTTGATCCCCTGACTAGTGTTTTGAACTCCCTGCTGTGACTGTGTCTACTGATCCCAGTTCATGTAACAGTTCTACATGATGCTGGCAGATAAGCATACTAGTGATGTGGCAAGAGATATGAAGTTTAAGTTATAATTTATAATCTAGGATGAAAGTTTTCCCCATAGTTACAGTTGTGGTAGAGCTGGGTATGTGGGTACCCAGCACACCTAGTCATGCATTCCCTCCATGGTCCAGGAATTCCCCAAAAGATTTCTCCATAGATGAAACAGTTGACTCATTTGAAGTAACAGATTAACTTGAGAGGTGGTAGAGTGAATTTATAACCAGCTGCACCATAAAGCATTTGATTACCTGTTGCAGAAGTTCTCCAGTTGGACGTTTAAGACAGTCCAGAAGGTTTCCCACAGGCACTCCCTGCTGTACCAATTCTTTGCCACCATTTTTATGCTTAAATGTGTTGATTAATAAGCTGGTTGGGGAATCCCATCCCAGTGATTGTCCCAGGCAGTTCCCACTGCAGAACTGACCAAACAGTACATCAGCAAGATGTCAGTAAGTAGTCAACAGAAATTGTTCATGCCCATGCAGACCTGGTCACCCAGGGCAGTCTTTGTATGTAGTCTCCTGTTTTGGAGATTTGATTCCACATGTGGGCATCACCTTATGAAAAATGTCCAAATAAATTAGTTGTTTTAACAAATATCCTGTGAATATCTGTGTAACGCTTGACCTGAGGTGCTGATCGACCAGTAATGCAATTATTTTTTGCTTACTGTCTGATCTGAAAACTTTAGTATGTGTCTTTCATTTTGGAAGATCAGAGCTTCTATTGAAAATATATGAACTCAGTGAATATTTGTGATCATGAAAGAGATTCCCAGAGGGACTATGTGTTATTGGAAAGCAAATAGCAACATTTGTACAAAATGGAAGTATACTGAGTTGCACTGTCAGCAGGTAGGTAGTAACATCAAATGAAGTTATGTGAGAATTTGCACTAGCTAAAGTTATAATCTGTTGAACATAAGGATATGTAATTTTAGCTTTTAAGATAATTGCTATTCATTACCTAAATTATCACTTTTAAAATAATTTCCCAGCAGATATGAAGTAATTCTGGGAACATATTATTTTAAAAGGAATGTAAACTTGATGTAACCAGGATATGGATGTTGTCAATTAATAATACCACTTTAAATATGAAAATATTTATATTTCCTATGACTGTAGGACAGCCAGTTTCACTGGTTTTGTATTCAGACATGATCTATTTTTGGGTCTGTAACACTGTTTTTGGAATTTCCCTGTTGGGCTGTATAGATGTAATTTTACGTTCCTCAACTTAAAATTTGATTGTATGAAATTTGGGATTTAGAAACAAAAAGAAAATAATAAAGACAATATCCCAATTCAAACGAAAGGCTAAAATAGAGTATCTTGTTTAAAAGGGTCATACAGTTTTAACACCAATGCAAAATAGCAAAGTAAAATCAGTAGTAGAATCATTCTGTAATATACAGAATGATGCTTTGATGTAAAATACATAAAAATAGTGTATAATAAAGGAAATGTCCTCTTCTTGCCCTTTTTCATCCTTCTACAAGGCAAGAACAACTGGGAATTCAACTGCAGAGCTAAGGAAACTTTGAAAAACTCTGTTCTTAATAACACTTGAAGTTTGGTCTTGAGGTTCCTATAAATTCTCCTTTTGAACAACAGTAACCCTGCCTTTCTGATAAAATGGAATATTTTATAGTCAAAACTTAGGAACCCCAAGGAAGAATCCATACAATCTGTGATCTGTCTAGTTTAGTATAAACAAGTAAGAAAATCTGGTGTGATAAAGCGTATCTTACATTTTCAATCTCTTCTAGAACGTGAGTCTAAGAGCTGGTTTATTGTTTGCTGAATCATATTAAAGTTTCTCTTTCACTGTAGGACAATGTTCTGGAAATAATGAAGGGAAGGAAGGAAACAAGGAAAGGAGAGGTATAAATAAAAAGAAAGTGCAAGAGAGAATATCTGAGTTTAGCAGGGATTTTATTGGATACAGACTAGCAGCACCTAACTAATTCCTATTATGATTTATAAATGGAGATATTTCATCCTAAACTCTCCTCACTAAATGGAAGAGGGCTGAAAATTCCCAGAGAAATAATATCTCACAGTTTTGCTTAAAAAATGCCTATCACTTTACCTCTATTTTAAATAACCTACAGTTAAAAGGAACATGTATTTTTGTAGAGCACTGAAAAGTCAATTCATGAGTGGTTTTTGTCAGTTGCTTTAAAGCAAGAATACAGATGAGCACAGAAATAATGTACTTCAAAATGCAGGTTAAATGAGGCATTCAAATTTTTTTCCTGTTGACCTCTTTCCACCTCTTTAATTGAAATAAACTGCAGTAGCTCTGATCAATGACAAAGGTGTTTTCAAAATACCACTTTAAAAGTTATATAAAATATTCTTGTTTGTACAAGAAGGAACATAGTAGAGCTCTACAGTATGATTGGGAATCTTAGGTATCATTGAAAAAATAAGGCACTTGTACTATATTATATTATTCAAACATCTTTGTGACTCAGTTTCAATAAAAGGGATGGCAGGTATTTGTACCTAAGGCACACGTCAAGACTGGGGGTTCATTTTTCATGGGGGTTATGACCCAGATGTATGTGCTGAGACTATAGGAAAAGGTTAGGTTTGATGTCCTCAGTTCTGTTGCATTTGGTTCCCATTCTTGGGAAAAGGTAAATATTCTGATCTCAAATGAAGGAAGCATCAGGAAAATATCATCGTTTTTTATATATTTTAAATGAGAGAAGAAGAAAGCTACTAATGGTTACTACTGACAAGTTTCCTTTTGGAAGATGTGGAGGGGAAAGAACATAAATTATACAAACTGATTCTCTCTTCATTCCCTTGAGAGAGAATTAAGGAAAGTATTTTTAGCTGAGTAAATAGCACTATTTTTCTCTTCTAAGGTCAAGCATTTAAAATGGAGGTTCATCTAAATTAGAATGGCTGGATTCTAGCCATGCATAGAAATGACTTTGCCCTTCCTGTACAGTTTGTAAGAATAATAAAATAAAGATGTATTTGATCTTCAGTTGTTTACTGATTCCTCAAAGTATTCCTAATTAAAGTATCTAAGTGACAATTAGGTATGATTACTCCTAAAATTAAATCAGAAAACTTGCTATATTTTTTAAATTGAGTAAAACCTGTTATTTTTTTTGTGGGTCAGTATCAGCACTGAAAGAAATGTGGTTTTATCAGATTTGTAAGAGAACCTTGTGGCCATGAAACCTGTCACTTCTTCCTTTCTAACATGTTTCTCAATAGTGTCCTTTCTATTTACGATTTCGGTGATGTCTTATTTTAATTTTCTATTTTTGTTTTATTCCTCTTTTTGCTCTAATTTTATGTTAATGTTTTTACTTTTTGCAAACAGAAAAAAAACCACCCCAAGAAACAAGAAAAATAATATGCAAAGCTCATATGACTTATGTCTGATTTTGTATGCTGTCCACTGCTTATGAAGTATAAAGTCCACTAAAGTGAAGGTGATGCAGATATACAATACATGATACCTTCTGGCCCTGTTCTGCTAAATGAAATCCAATATCAGACTTAACCAATGCAGGTTTTTTTTCTATATTAAAAGAAAAGTTTGAAGTTCACCTCAGTTTACAAAAATCCATGGGTTACATTTTATGAAAAAGCAAATCCATAATTTTGTTACACACGTTTCTGAACATTAAGAAAGACTTAATCTGAAATAAAATCTGAAGTAACGTGTTTGAAGTCTTTAACTGTCTGTGGATTTCTCTTTTTTTAAGTACAATAGCAGGCCTTTGCTTATAAGAGGAGCTTATCATTTTAATCAGAGTAATAAAAAAATCCAAATCTAAAATCCGTAGTACATTATTTTTCAAAGTCTCATAAAACTTGCAGCTTTATGGGAAACATACTGACAGTGTATTTTTCAAAAGCAGGAAAGTCTACATATTAAAGAATATCTTAAAGTAACAAAAGTTTTCATGACAAGACAGTAGGTGACTAATAAATTTGCGGTGTTAGCAATTGTAAAAAGAAGTTAATAGTATTTTTTTAAATTTATATGGGGTTTTGGAACCTATGTCTCAAAATAAGTAAATTTAAAAGATTTCTATCTTGTCTCTAACTTGTGTTTAATTTGCACTGCAAATGGAAGAGTCAAGAACTCATTTCTGGTTTTGAGTTCATCAACATACTGCTTAGTTTCCCAAACTTTTGTTTTTTCAATGTCCTTTTTAATATTAAAAGCCACATTCTTCAAAGATGAATTGATTACAAAGTTATTTTTATTGTCCAAGGTGTCAAATACTGCAGTAATTAGCTATTTTCTTCATTTCATTTTTTATTTTCTGTTGTTTCTGTTTGTTTTATATTTATATACACATTCAACTATTTCAATATTTATTCCATGGGGTACTTTATCCTTTCTACTTTAGTCCTTCAACCAAAACTAAAAAAACACATAGAAAACATTTTCCATCCAGATGTGGGCCTTGGTATGAGTATCTAAAGAGAGGTTAACAGCCAAGGACAGCTATTTTATATCTGTTTTTCCCTTTGAAAATCTTTAGTAGAACACAGGAAAACACGTACTACTCTTTTGAATACTTATTTTTTATAAGTATTGTGTATGATTTAGTCTCTGAGATGTCAGCATGATCTTTTTAAGAAGTACAATGTTTCAGAGCAGTTCTGGCTGCCATGTTATGCTCACAGGGCCAAATGGAAGGCAAGCATTGGGGAGGGAAAGGAATTGCATAATTACAGACCATGGTTTTTGGAGAGGCGGTGCTGTTCTTGTTTAATTAGTTGTTTATTTTTCTTTCTTCTAAAAAGGCATGATCCACTTGTGGGATCATTTGGACATATGTTACCTTGATTAAAGTATAGAAAATTTTCTGATGGCAAAGTGTTTTTTCTTTCCTGCCAAAATCTTGGTTTGTCAAACTCTGCGCTAAACTTTTATTTTATTTATTTATTTTTTAATTAATACAAATAAATATGTCAGTGTGAATGCACACACCCTGTAAAAACATGAAAAAACCTCTGGGAAAACTTTTCCCATATGCTTTTCATTGTCCTGATGAGCAGGAGGCAAAAGAGAAGTGTTCACAATGTCGCTGGAGTGTTGCTAACTAAAAGTATGCTTTGTGCTTTCTTTGGAGTCTGTGCTAGTAAAAGTTTCTTTGTTAAAAAACAAAACAAAACAAACAAAAGATAACTTTAAGAATGCCTAACACTAATGCTTTTAAATGAAAACTAAATATTCAGGGATGTGTTCAAAATAAGAAGTGGTATCTAAGTAAAAAACACCTCTGTTTTGTTTCTTTCATGAAGAAGAGGACATCTCAGAAAAACAAACAATTTACGAATTAAACCTGAAGGATAGTGTGAGTCTTTGATCCCCAGTAAAATAGACCGCTGTCACTTCATTGTGTATTTATTAGAACTATTCAAATTAATGAATTTAAGATGTCCTGATATCATCCATGCAAATATTGAACCAATGAAGGAATGATAACAACTAACTAAATCCATGCAGCAAAAATTCATCCAGAGCACCCAAAAAGGTTGTCCTACATCTCTAGTGGTGCTATGGAAAGAGAATATTATAAATCGTTCTTAGTGAAGCAAAGTTCTGTTCTCACCTCAATTTCAATGGATGTCCTTTCAAATATTTTCATCTCGTTTCATCTATTTTCTTCTGAGCAAGTATAGAAGACAAGGAACAACGAATTCACCTCAGAGCTCTCAGAAGAAACAACCTTTTTGAACTGCTTCTGTAGCCTCAAATCCTTGTCGAAGCATGGTGACAGGAAGTTTACCAAAGTTTACCACTTTGTAAGAATTACCTATTTTGGTTGTTCATATTCCTCAATTATTTGAAAGGGAAACATTGTTGTGCTTTAAAGTAGTGGAAGCTTTTCTGTCACACACTAGAAAGAGTGCTCAGGGAAGAAACAAATTAAACAGAAAGATCTAGAGAGGCCTTTAATAATCTGACATTAATTTATAAATAAAAATTAAATTCTCCTTTTTAATACAGCTCTTTAAAATCTATTTTCTTTGTTTTATAGGACTCGGTGAAAATTTCTCACATCGTCTACTTACAAAACCTTTAATTCCTTCTTAATTAATATTAAATAAGCTAGTGAATTACTTTTCTCATTTACAACCTACTCGATTATAAATTATACATGAAAAGATGATTTATTTAAAATTTTAGCCCTGGTCTTGACTTATCTAGAAGAACCTCATAATAAAAGGTGTTTCATGATCAGTAGTGTTTCATAACCTGAGGTCTGTTGAAAGACTTTCCCAAAAATACACACCAATAAAACAGATAATAACAGTTATAAGTCTCACATACTATTTTTGGGAGTTGCTTAATTTCCATAGACCATAACTGTAATTGTTTTACTTGTCTTGATTATTTCCCTTGTAATTATATCCTCTGAGGGATTATGAAAGAGTCCAAGTAACCTTGCAGGACTCATAACTATAAACCGTCATGAAAACCCAAAACAATGAAGAGCTGGATTCTCAGTTCCCTAAAATAGGATCTCCATTTTTTTGGGGGTGGTGGTGGGGGGGGTATTTATTTGTTCTTACCAGTCTCTAATTTCCATAGTCTTTGATTTATAGAACATTTTCCTACAGCAGATTTTCTCAATCTCAAACATTAGAAATATGTATATCTGTCCTATTACATATTCTGTAATGCAGTTAAAATTAATAACATAATAAACAGAGGTCTGAAAATATTATATAATCACAACATTTCAGCATCTTAATACCATTAATAGGTTTAACAGTTCTTTTCCTTCCAAAAGACAGAGAGGTTTTTAGTTATTATTTTGCTGTTTTGTCTTGCATATTTGTTTTCCGAGAGCTTTCTTATTGCAGAAAGATCCCTCTTTATTATGCGGAGCTTGTCTTTCTGCAGAAGGAAGATCCATGCTCTGAACCGCTGTACTCTTATTTGTGTTGAAAGACTGTGGCAATCCCGGCTCAGTGAGGTTGATCCATATGCTGAGTGTTTCCTTCTGGGAAGGATTTGGACTTCACACCCAGCAAGTTGTGGGAGACTGAGCCCAGTGTCTGCCCAGGACAGGCAAGGAATAAAGGTTTTCATACAGATAGGTAGCTTCTAAGCATAATAAACTGTGTCTCATCTTCAGCTCAGAAAATGCCATTAAAATAGATGTGTAGATGGTAGATAAATACACGTTATGATGTGGCACTGAATAATGAATTCCTGACTTCAGCTCAGGCTCAGGTCCCTATTTTGTGACAGGGATTCTAAATTTCATGTATGACATGAAATTGCTGAAGGACAGTCTAGAAATTAGGAAAACTGCAGCTGGAGAAGCAGAGACTGAGCTCTATGCTTAGGAGACAGGAGCCTAGCTCTTCTGATGATCCAGAGATACCAGCTTTTAGCTACCTTCTAAGGACTCTAAAAGCTCTTAGACTCTGAGTAGTGCTCTTAGTCTCTGGACTGCTCTCCAGACTCATCTCTTAGAAGATGTAAACTCTAGCTAACAAGGTCTCAGCTTTCAAAACTCTCATCAAAAACATTCCAGCAGCTGTACTAAATTTGCTCCCCAAAAATATGGGAACCAAAGCTGAATGTTCTGAACTCAGAAACTCAGTTTTTAATCACGTTTTGAAAGTTTTAAGATGAAATATCTTGGTTATTCTTAAACTTTTAATTATCTTCTGTAATTTAAAGTTGGAGACAGGAGTAGTCTCTTCCTTCCAGAATGGAACTAATTTTCCCCTTCACCATTTCTAGTTCCTATCAAATGCAAATTTTCATTTTAAACATTTTCTCTTCCGTTTTTTTGCCAGTGGCACGCAGTTTAGTCTTCTATGAATTTAAATGTTTTATTCGTTAAGTTTCATGCAGGACTGAAGAAAAATGTAAGGATAGATGAGCTAATTATCAATTCTGACCTTCAGTATAGGAAACCAGAGAGGCTAGCATGAAGTGAGGAGTCTTCAATAAACTGCTGAAGTCAGTAAATTTGGAATAACCCCTTGTAGATATTTCCTTTCCATATATATATGCTTTTTTTTTCTTTTTTTTTTTCCAAAGAGTAGCTCATGCCTTGGAGCATGAAGGTCCTGTCCTTTCTTCAGTATTAATTTACTTGAGATATATTAATTTCTAATCCAAAATTACAAAGGAATCAGTCAATGTCTGTCTCGATCCAAACACCCCTTTATTGGAGCTCTTTAAGAGAAAAAGACAAATTCAGAAAGTTAAATTATGCTATGAATATTCAAAAGGTAAATTACAGGTCAGCTTTAAGTCTTTTATTATAGTATCATCCTTGTTGCTGTTCTCCCTGGTGAGTCACTGGACCTCATCTCCATGCTGTAGATAGGGCAAACTCTAAATCTAGTCTTGCTCTTTTCATCAGTTTTAATAGTTGCTGCTAAATATTTAAATACTTGTCTTCAAAAATATTCTAATTGCCTGACACTTTATAATAGGAAATTAAGTCATTTACAAAGGACAAGCTCTTAATTTCCATAGTTTTGATTTAAACATTGTTCCCTACTCAGAATAGGTTTGTTATTTCCCTTCTTGCCACCCGTGTCCCCTATCAGGTTAAGTCTTCTTTCTCTCTTCTTCTTCTCCTTAGGTCCCCTTTAACCCTACTGTTTAAGAAAGACAAAGACAACTTCTTAAAATTCTGCTTATGTTCTTGGGAAATGTCACTTGTTTGGCAGGGATCCTAAACAGTAGCACAGCTTGATCCCCCTGCACAGCCCTACACACAGCCAGACCTGACATCAGGAAGCTTTTTCCATGACAGGCATAAATTAAGCCAAAACTCAGTTGCAGAATAATGGATAACGTTTTACAGAATGTACAGTCTGAAAAGCAGATTCTGATGGCTTTTCAGCAGGTTAATTTCCTCTTCTAAACTCACCTTAAAAGAGAATCGATAAAAGTAGTTTTTTAAAGGCATTTTCTGGGGAGGGTGAAGGTTGGGTTTTATTTGGGTCTGGGTTTGAGTGTTTTGGGTATTTTCTTTTCGGGCGTGGTGGGACGGGGAGGGAATTGTTGATTTTGTTTTTCCACCTGAAGATTTCCTGTGAAATCATTTGTTCAAAGCTGTGAATTGCCTTGTGACAAGTGACCAAATTAATTTTGGCAGTACCACGTACACAGAAATTTTTAGGAACTTTACTGAGAAGTTTCTTGAAAGTTCTCAATGAAAAGGTGAAGATCCCATCTGCTCAGGCACAACTGAGCAAGGTTATATTCAAAGGAGGCATTTTTCCCTTGCTTCCCCTCCCATGTTGATATGAAACCTGTTAATTAACCTGTTACTCAAATATAAGTCTTTATGTGCCAAGAAGTAGCATTTAGGAAGGTATTCAAATAAGAGAAATACTGGCTGGCCACTAGCGATATTTCCTATGAAGTAATCAGAAATTGCTCAGTTGTAAAAAAATCCTCAGAGCTGTGGTAAAAGACCGTGTGAACAAAGTAAATGAGAGTGTCACCCTCTCTTCACTCAGCCTTGTAGCCAACAGCAAGGGGGCTGCTGTTATAAAAGTTGGGGGGAGAAAGGGGGAGGTAGAAAAAACCCAAATGCACCCACTTTGTAGTAGATTATTTTTAGCAGAAGTTTGATAAGCAGTGTTATATCTGGATCTAAGCTGGTAGCATAAATATTATTGATTTGCCAGTCATTTAATTTAACAAATCAGTGATTCTGTGGTTATGCTTTTTCTTTACACTGTCTGATTATGATGATGAATAAAAAGCATAAACTTTAACTTCCTTTTCTTTTCTTTTCTTTTTTTTTTTTAATTATGCAAACGTTTCAGCATGAATGTGAAAAAAAATGGTTTAGGAGAAAAAATTGCCTTAGGATTTTTTTTTTCCTTTCTCTGATGCCTTTTGAAAAAGAGTCAATAAGAGTGGGAAAACCTGAGTTTACATTCTGTCTTATTTCTTATTACTATTTTGTTTCCCAGCCTAAGGCATACTTATAACTAAATAAGTCCCTGACTTTTGTTTCTTTCTAAAAAAATGAAAACATGATGATCTCAAGTGTTTTGAACATAGTACAGAGTTGTTATTTCTAGAACATTGATCCCGCTCCTTTTACAAACTAATGGAAGTTCAAGTATATTAGGGAATGAGATGCTCAGTTGAGGCTAATGGATAATATAGGTCCTACCAAAGGATGATATTAACTGAGAGTGCATGTGATTACACACTCATGCTTGCTGTTCCATCAGGAAATTAATTCAAAATGCTGGCCTGTAAATTTCTTGATGAGATGACATTGCAAAGATAAATATGTTGTGGAGCACAAATCTAAAGGATATCTGTATATTGGCTACATATAGGTAGCCCATAAGTCTTTATGAGATGAACAGAAGAAGTGATTTAGGAACATCACACTGGATATTTGCTGCTCCTGAACAGATAATATTAAAAAGTTAGGCTGAGTAATACTGGTAATTAGATCATTTTCTATTTTGTTTAATTAACATACTTACAGTATAAGCCTCTTTGTAGCTTTGATATGTGTTTAGGTTTTCAACAAATTAGTAGGTTGCTTTAAACTCCTTTTAAAGTTATTATTTTCACTGGGGATTTGAGTGGGCAGCGTCTAATGTTTGATGATAAGTATGTCATTCCACAGAAGCTAATTAAGTATTTGAAAGACTTCTTTAAACCAAATGAATCATAAAAAAAAAAAAAAAGGCAAAAAAAATGGCGGAGGGAGAAAACAAAGAAGTAAAGAGAAAAGGTAGGGAACTTAGGGCCAACAGCTTCTATTTTAATTTTTGTGCCTGAAACACTGAGGTTTCTCTGATGATCAAATGCTTCATTATTGCACTTCCAAATTAGGCCATTGGAAGTTAAATGCTGCATTCATACCTACAACTCAGTGTTCAGCAGTATTAAACTGTCTGATTTTGAAGTAAATGTATTCTGTTTTGAAAGTGAGCCTACAGAGGTCATAGTTTACTATAAGCAATGTATTTAGAAGAAATACAAACTTGAACTTGATCTAGCTGGTCTACCTGCATGAAATGTCCTTAGCTCAGCAGAACACTAACATCAGCTAAGGTTTTGGCTTCCAAGCCCTGTGAAGTTTAGTGACTCATTTCTTTAGTTCACATACATGTATAGACAGGGGTAGGATGGACCGCTTTTCTACTTTATAGAAACAATAGTAATATCACAATCTATTGTCCACAGAGGGAAGAAAAAAAGAAAATTAAAAAATTCAAATTCTCTCTCTACCAAAACCCTTCCAGAAGAGTGAGGAGCAGGTGGTTACTAATACATTTCTCACTTTTTGACTAAAGTAAGACCCATGCAAGGACTAAGCCGTCCCAGTTGTGCTCTGTACACTCCCCAGTGCAGGTGGGCAGTGGGTAGAGCTGCGGCTACAGCCAGCGTTCGGTCATCAGGAGAGTAATTACAGAAAAGGAAGAATGATGACTTACATTGAAAAGTAGAAGAGACCACTGGGAAACAGGAGTCACAATAATATTGACAAGAATGATATCCTTTATGACCAGCTGGAGAAAAAGGGAAATGTTACTGCAAGGAGGTTTTTATTCGTTTGTTTTGTTTGATTTTTAAGGTAAATTCTTTACCAAAATTGGGGAAAAAATATATCCTTGCCACTTGTATAGATTATAGATAGTACATCTTTAAAAGAACAAATCAGGGATGTATCCATGCAACATTAGAAAACGTTGATTTGTTAAAAAAAAAAAAAAAAAAAAAGGTAAAGAAATTAAGAGAGTTCAAAGATGAACAATAGGTGTGTGTTCTACTCAAAAAAAAAAAATCTAACTTTTCAGCCAAATCATTTGTAAAGAGAAAGCATTTATTTTGCTTTCGGATCTCAAATGTCTAGGAAACTAAAAGAAGAAAACTGCTTAACCTTTTTTCTTGGGGGAATCTCCTGTTGCCTTGAAGTCATGCTTCCTCATACCTTTTGTTTGTCTGCATTTCTTGCTATGAATTTGGTTTTCCTTTCTGGGAACAGTTCTAATAGAAGGGGTGAAAAATACTTAAAATGTAGCCTACTGTAAAAGCTAGTGATTAATTGAACTGCAGACAGAAACAAATTTTATTTTTTTTAATGTTCTCAGGAGTAAATAATTACATAGAAGAAGATGGATGAGATATAATTGGGTGACACCATTTTTTGAATAAAACCAATGATGCTGCTTCTTCTGAATATATAATAACTTTGAGGGTTAGGGTCTTCACAGGCAGTCTGAAAATACAGTACATGGGGGCAAAACAAGCAACCAGACAATGTGTGAATAGAGGTGAAACACTCTATTCAAACCCAAATAGAATACAATTGCACAGCTTTTTATTACACTTGTATCTTCCAGGTAGAGATGCCAGTATTCCTCTTTACCCTTGTACATACTGCTTGTGTGTATTAATAGCCTATGTTGTTATATTTAATCTATACGAAGTATTAACTATAAATTCTGCATAGAAATTATATTCATAGAATCATAGAATGGTCTGGGTTTGAAGGCACCTTACAGATCATCTAGTTCCAACCTCCCACTAGACCAGATTGCTAAAAACCCCATCCAACCTGGCCTTGAACACCTCCAGGGATGGGGCAGCCACAACTTCTCTGGGCAACCTGTTCCAGTGTCTCACCACCCTCACAGCAAAGAATTTCTAAATGTCCCCTGTTTCAGTTTAAAACCATTACCCCTCATCCTATGGCTCCACTCCCTGATAAAGAGTCCCTCCCCATCTCTCCTGTAGGCCCCCTTTAGGTACTGGAAGGGGTTATATGGTCTCCCCAAAGCCTTCTCTTCTCCAGGCTGAACAACCCCAACTCTCTCAGCCCGTCCTCACAGCAGAGGTGCTCCTGCCCTCTAATCATACTCATGACCCTCCTCTGGACCCATTCCAGACTCTCTGGACCGTTCGTTGTCTATTTCCAGGACACACACATCAGTGCACACACCATCATGGTGTACATGTGCAAATTGTGCCAGGATTACCTGATGACTTCTCTGACAAAAGTGGCAGATGATTCAGTCTCCAAACACTCATGGTTGTAGTGCAAGGAACTGTGTTATGGAGTTCAAGTAAGAAGATTTGCATTATAACCTTTCTAATATCCATTTCCTACAGGCAATAAGAAGAAAGAAATCAGTTACTAAACTTCAAAGATTTAGAACTGAAAACAAATATAAATTTCTTTATAGAAAACAGAGCTCTCCTCAGCGGTGGTCAGTTCCTGGTTAGAATTTAGGGTTACTACATAGCTATGACTCATTTCTATTTTTGGGATCTTCTAGGAACTATTTAAATGGCAAAGTATATTTCCAAACAGAAAATGTATTGAAAGATATCTAACTTCAAGTAGCACCAAGATGAGAAATAAAATATCCACGAATATCAAGATGGGAAGTGCTTAGAAATCACTGAAAACAAGGATTAGCAGGGAACTAGTTATTAAAGGCTTACTAAGAGCAAGAATACTGACATATCTGAAATGAATTAATATGAACACAAGGATAGTTTGCAAATGTCAGGTAGATGCTTTCTTTGCTGGAATACCATGTCCCAACTCAAGAAACTGCAGAACTATACCGTGTACAGCATACACAGTATATAGAAAGAGACACGACATAAATTGGAGGGCAAATAGAAATAAAAAAGAAAGCAATATTTTTCTATTGTAGAAATAAAATAGTTTATTTCTTATTTATAGTTTTTTTGTGTACTACCCCTGCAGTTTCTTAGCAACTCAGCCTTCTGAAACCTTGACCTTGAAAAGGGGCAGAATAGGGAATGGGATGCAATTTCCTATGAACTCAAATTATGGAGTTAGGAAACTGGTCAGTAAATGACTGCCAAATAGAGGTATAGCAAATGTTCTTTTTCAGCAAACAACTGAGTCAAAATGCCCAAGCTCAATAACAGTTCTCTGCTACTTTCCTTTTATTGAGAGGCTGAATATACTACTAGGCTCACAAGGAAGAACAAGACAAGGGAAAATGGACAAAAATTGCACAGCTGAGCCTGTAGGGAATTTCAACAAAGATTTGTAAATATAAAGTAATATTTTGAAAAGAATGCTATGTCATGATCTCATTCTAGGTGAAAACTCTGTCCAGTAAAATACAAAAAGGAGATGGGCAAACTTGATTTTTTTACTCATTCTTGAAACATCATCTACTAAAAAGTGCTTTGCATGATTTTGTCAGAGACAAGCATAACTTGGGACAGTCAGACCCTTCGCTGGAGGTTGAATGAGGACCTTGTAACTTGTTTAAATAACAGTCACCTCTTCCAGTCTCATTCAAATCAAGTCTGACTACTTTACTCTGATTCTTCTATTTACCACATTCTATTTATGTGCTTTTATACAAAAAACTCCATCAATAAGCCATTTCTTAGAATCATAGAATGGTTCCGGTTGGAAGGGACCTTAAAGATCATTGAGTTCCAACACCCCCCCACCCCCCACCCCTTCTTTTGCCTTAAGACAATATAATCAATGAAAAAGGAGATAAATAAACAAAATGCATTTAAAAATGCAGTTAGCTTTTTGTGGGTGGAGGTAAAAATAAAGAAAATAAGATCCTCTTTCAAAATCATAGAAACTGAATCTCTGTAAATATGGCTTTATTGTTATTCGTTTCAAAATTTAGATGCTGAATCTAATATCTTAAGTCTTTTGAATAGATCCAGGTCAACATATTTATGTAAATCCGAATAATCTGAGAATAAGAAAAACCTAACAGTAGTTATGGTCACCTTCATAGATATCTTTCAGGGATCAAGATTCAAAGCACGATATTTAAGAGTACTAATCTGTACATTTGGCATGAGCTCATATTTTCATTAGGAGTGGTTTTGGCTGTTACATTTTGTATAACAATAAAAATATGCATTGTCCAAATTCCTGATTATACATTAAACATTTGAGTTGTAAACTTTCATTGGTTGTAATGGTAGTGGATACAGTACAGACCTATTCAATTTTATAATTGTTTTTTGTATTCACAGAGAGAATTAATATAAGGGGAGGGGGGAGATAGCTAATTATAAACATTCTTATTTGACACAAAAGATTAGAGCTGTGCAATAGAAAGTAAACATGGAGGAGTTCTGTATATGAAGAGAGTAATATTGAACTTAGTGCTTTCAAAAAGATCAGCTGAAAAACTTAACCTAGGCAAGGAACTGAGCTAGACAAGAATAATGAAAACACTTGAATGAAAATTTCCTTAGCTTCTACTTAATTATTTTGGGTAAAAATCTTCAATTTTCTATGACCAAGGTCATAAGCTGGGATAGAAAAGAATTCATGTGAGAAGACTTTGTGACTAATGTACAAGTGACACTTGTGAGTGTGGTTCATTTTTTTTAGATTATGCTGTTAAAAGATAATTCCACTAAAAGACTGTAGGTGAGGTAGGAAGTCTGGCCTGTATGGTTTCCTGCTAGATCAACTACAAAATGGTCTGGATTTAGAAAAATGCACATTACTCAGAGGTATGGTGAGACTAACAGGATGATGAATTGTTTGAATTCTTGCTATTATTTTGGATTTTTCTCTCAAGGATAACATAGACAAATCAAATTTTTAGCCACTATGACATGTATAACTTAAGTAATATTCTTCTTTAGACTAATTTGCTATGTGAATGGAAACAAAACTGAAATTTGAAACAAAAATGGTGAATGGAAAATAATGAAGGGAATACTTTCTTGGAACCATTTTTTAGCGCATAACTCTCAAAAATTAAGAAAAACTTCCACTTTTTATTCAACAATGAGTAGGTCATGTACTCTGCCTAATATTTAAAGATTATTTTTCCTAGTCTGTTCCTTTGTTCAAGCATAAAATTTCAAATCTTCCTGACATTGTCACCTCTGTGAGAAATAGAAGCTAGAATCCATTCCCCTACCCAATAGCATGGTTGTCTGATCTGTTCATTGCTATAGAATGCTATGGGATTCTCCATAATCCTCATGAAAATCCACTGAAATCTATGAAGATAATTGCCTAGATGAACAGAGCAGTGGCATAATGGAAGAAGCAAAATGTAGTTGTAGAACTATTCTGTCTATTTAGAACAATTTCTAATATACAAGAAACAGAATATGTAATAAAATCAACATGACATTAAAGTCTTTATTGTTTTTCAATCATTTTTAATATTTTATTTTTGTTATTTTAAAGCTTGAGCCTTTAAGGATCATCTTTTCAATCTTTTTCTAATAACTATTCTACTCAGAAATTTATCTTCAAATAGCAAATTGGTTAGTTTCTTCTAGTAGAAACAGATGGCAAGCATGAATTATGAACAGCTCAAGAAAGATCAGCCTTTGGAGCTCATGTGCAAGGGAAGGTTTGCCTGCTTCTGATTAGAGTTAGATGAAGCCATGTTATACTTCCAGGATTTGCGGTAACATGGAGCAAGTAACCCAAAACTAGGTTACTAAGCTAAGGAGTTGGTGCCTGCTTAACATCAGTGTTTCAAGCTGTAGATTACTAAAGTGCTTTTTTTTTTCCCAAGGATCAGTAGATCTTAACATAATATATAAACATGTTGATAAATAGGTTAGATAGTCTGTTACCAAATGAAGCAGACATTTTCCTACATAACTCTGGCTTCTCTGGAGGCTCAGAGAAATCTCTGCTTGCTTTTAGCAAGCTACCAAGACAGAGAATATGTTTAGGACAATCAAGAAGGTCTCCACAGTAGGCAAGTGAATACAATTTTTGCCATCATTACTAAAAGGCCACAGTCTTTGTATGGACCAGAAGAAGCAAGGTCTCAGGTACAGCCTGGACTTTCCTTGCTCTGAGTTAGGTTTAGCTACTTTGAGCAATTGTTCTCAGCCAGGGTTTGGCAAACTGAATCTGAGTTGAATGGTGAGATAAAAATTAAAGAATCAATCCTGTTGGAATATGTAATGTAAAATAGTGTGGAAAAAAAGATCGAAAATTCTTAAAAGTTACAGTTTAATTATCAAGCCAGAAAGATTTTTTTGTATCAAATTTAAGACTTATTCTTGATAAAATGTAACCTGTCCTTTCAAGATAATAAACTTATAAGACTAGAACTATATATCAGATAACAGGGTAGTCAATAACATATATGAAGAGATTAGCACTTATATGCTAAATAACCTATTTTCATTAGAGGACAAAATCAGTGTATTCTGTCTGTCTATCTATACACACACTCCTACTCCCTGCCAATGAAACATGCTCTGTTATATAAATATATATATACATCTATACCTAATCTTATGGACCATTAAAGAAACTGAAGTTGATTAGTACCATTAAACCCATGAAAACTGACTGCATCAGCTCTCTAGAGCTACTTGTGTATTACCTTGAGAAATTAGAATTGGAAAGTTATTACGGGTAAGATAAACACCAAAGTAGGTGAAAGTGCTCTTACATGTAAAAATGGGAGTAGTTATTTTTTCCCTTGATTTGGACCCTCGTACAGGAGAATGTGAATAGATCCCAAAAATGGTCTGGAGGCCAGTAATGGATCAATAGGAATTTAACATCACCCTGTGGATCTGTAGATTGGGGATGACCTGAATCTTCTGAGTCTTGGCTTATGTTTACAAGTTAGTTCCATAACTGAAAAACAATGAAACAACTTTTTTAAGTTTGTCATTCTTTACATGTCTCCATGTATCTGCTTTGAAAAGTACCCAAGACCCTACTATTCAAGGGAAGGAAGAGACCACAGAATTCAAAGAGTAAGAAGTTCAAGAACAAAAAGCAAGGAAATTAGATTACATTCATACTAGAACTGTGTGTTCATAGCAAAAATATATTTGTTGATGTTTGTATAAATCTCAGGAATCTCTGCAAAAGTTTGAATTAGTTATTATGTACCTGTTTGTTTATGGACTAGATTGACTTCTTGCATTGAGGCTGGACGTCCTCTCTCATCACTTAAATTAATCTGCTTTAGGAATAAGACATTTTTGTCTCCATGTTGAACAGTCAGAGAAGATCTCTTCTTAAGATATAGTCATTGACAATATTAGCCTTTAACTCGACTGCAAAAATTTGGTTAACCAGAGCTTAATATATTCTAATTATTCAAGAGTCTTATGCATTGTTTGTTATACAAAAAAAAAAAAAAAAAAAAGAAAAAGAAAAAAAAGGAGGTTTTATTACAAAACTAAAATTTAAAATATATAAGCGTAATGCAACAGAAATACAGACCATTTTTTGAATAGCAGTGCCGAATTCAACTCTCTCTACCTTTTCTTACAACTAATTTTTCCCCTCTCCTGTATCACTATCCATTTGTGAGGCTACACTGTAAGTTTGATTATGGATCTGATCCTGTTAAATTTTTAATTTTTTTCTGTTTGAAGTGTGTGTCTATGTGTTCCCCAGCCCTAGTACATCAGTTTCATAACCTAATTCATTGAATGGATGAATTTTATTGTACTATTGAGATTAGTATTCATAAATGTAGATATGAATGTATATATATGAATATACGGCACTATTTAAGTACCTATGAATACACTATATATATATTACCTGCACTATTGAGGGAGTGCGGAACTGTAGAAAAAGTATGGAGTGAGCAGTGGAGACCAATTGGAATTACATGTATTGATATGGCTGCCGTAAACAAAACCTTATTTTTTAAGTTATGCAGAATAAGTTAACCATATCCTGGACCGCATCAAAAGAGTGAACAACAGGTTAAGTGAGGTCATTCTCCCCCTCTGCTCTCATGAGACCTGATCTGGAGCTCTGAGGCCCCCAGCATAAGAAGGACATGGACCTGTTGAAGCAAGTCCAGAGGATGGCCATGAGGATGACCAGAGGGCTGGAGCACCTCTCCTATGAAGACAAGCTGAGAGAGTTGGGGTTGTTCAGCCCAGAGAAGAGAAGGCTCTGGGAAGACCTTATAGCAGCCTTGCAGTAAACCTAAAGCGGGGCTACTAGAAGGCTGGAGACAGACTTTTTACAAGGACATGTAGTGATAGGACAAGGGGTAAAGGCTTTAAGTAGATTTAGAAATTCTTTGCTGTGAGGGTGGTGAGACCCTGGCCCAGGTTGCCCAGAGAAGCTGTGGATGCCCCATCCCTGGAGGGGTTCAAGGCCAGGTTGGAGGGGGCTTGGAGCAACCTGGTCTAGTAGGAGGTGTCCCGGCCCATGCCCTAGATGATATTTAAGTCCATTCCAACCCAAAACATTCTATGATTTTATGATTCTACGAATAGAATATTAATCACCATCACTTAAAAATTTTCATTTATAAAATTTGACATGAAAACATAGTCTTATTGAACCTACCAGCATTAATCTTAATACAAGCAACCTCAGGAAACAAATTACCATGTCTTCATTCTGTCTGGTGAGCTTTCTGTTAAACTGCATTTAATTCACTAACATTTCCTATTTTCTCATCTTCTCAGTCTTCAAAATGTGTAGTAATAGTTTTATTTTTTTTTAACGCTACAAGTGAAGATTCAATGACAGATCACTTTTATGAAAGATACCTGAGATGGCTACAGTCTCTTCCAGTTTTGCTCTCTGGGGTTTGGTTTCCCTTTGGCGTGACTCCTCTGGAATTTATACTGCTGATACTTCAGTACGTTAGTTTTCATTGAAATGGATTTACTTGATAACTAAATATTAAAGAGTTTTACAACATTGTAAAAATTGTATGTTATCAAGCATATCATGTTTTTTGCTCTTCACAGAAACCATATATATCAATGATACAAATGGAGATGTGAGAAGCATTTTGTCTGAACTATTTTATCCTGAATTGTCATTGTCACAACAATGCATAAGGGACTTTGGATTCAGACTAAAGTATTAAATTTTAAACACCTGCTGGTATATGTCTGCTTTGAAAACTAGAGAAAAAGTTTGCCATATATGGGAGCCACCTTCTATTTATATATATATTGCCCAATCAACTGCACTATTTTTTCCCAGAAGAGGAAAATGAGGACAAAAAGAGCCCAGGCTTTCATGTGATGCAGAATGTTTGTGCGATGAAATACAAAATGAAACTGACTTGAAATGTTTTGTATTTGTTCTACACACAAAGATGTTGGGTTTGTTTCTTTGTTTGTTTGTTTGTTTTATGTATTTCAATCTAAGTGAAATCAAGCACAGACAAGGTGTTTTCTTTTTAGCTTTTCTTACTTGCAATTTTAAAGGGTCAGAGAAAACTAGGTCTCGCTGATTTTGATAAAATCTAATGTCAGTTCAAAATTCTCAGACAGTTTATATGTATTGTTTCAAATCCAAGCATGAGACTGAATACAGATAATAAAGCTATAATTCCTAAATTTTTGTATTAGCATATATACTACTACAATTTCTTTTCCTTTTATAATTCTTCTTACAACAGAATGATTTACAAACACAATTTAGTCTCCTTATGATTCAACACATTGAGAAAAAAAGTTAAGATTTATAATGTTGCTTTTTTTTTAAATCTCTTCACTTTTTACTTTACATCAATAGTAATTTATAATAATTTTGCTGGCTCTTTTCCAGTTATTATAACAGGTTTTATTATAAATCACTGTGTTCATGTTCTGCAGTGCAGTATGTTCATAACTGCGTTAGAATATCATGAGTATATGTCTAACACTGCAGGGAAAGTCTATCTGAGGGTTGAGGTAGGATGGAAAAAAAGCAAATTATTGTCAGAATTACCGAAGACTGAAAGCTCTATTTTATGACAAAGAAAAAAGATTTTCTGTTAATTTATTAAAAGATTTAAGAGCTAAGCCTTACTTTCAGAATAATAAAAACTGCACATAACTTGTATATATTAAGATAACATCAAGGAATGCTGTTGGTTTTGTTTTGTTTGGTTTTTTTCCCTAACACTTTTATCTAACAAATGCAAATTATAATTAATTCTAAACATGAGCAATGTAAATCATAAACATGGACGGGGAGATTTTTTGCACCTTTTTAAAGCTGCAAATAGAATTTAGCAGATCAAAATCAGCCAAGTTTGTTATTCTGTTCACAAAGATATACATTCTTCATCAAATTTTATTACCAGACTGACAATATAATTTAACTGCAGCACTTAAATTGCAATTAAATGATCAAATGTTCATGCCTGGTAGTTAGGTGTTATTATTTGTTGTGGTTGTGTTATCTGTTACGGTAGCATAAGGTACATCAGGAGATTACCTGCTTTAGATGGTAACAGAACACCCTAAAATGAAAACCATGTTTCTCTGCTCTGAACTTTACCTGTCAACTTGCTGGCCAACCAACATGATCATTTATTTTATTTGATTGCTGTTTCTATATTCTTTGAAATAATCTTCAGGTTTTTTGACCTAAAACTTTTTTTCATCTGATAAATGATAAATTCACCCTTTATGGAAGGAAATGTATCGCAAGAAAGGTTTCTAAAATCCATCTCAATCTTAAGCTTATTCTTTGATGGGTCTTGTGAGCTGTCTAGGTCATGCATATTGTTTCTGATGTTGTGGCAAAAGTGTCTTCACCAGTGATTTTTTATCTGCCCAACCACTGTATTTGTTGTTATTCAATTGGAAGGAGTTTGAAGTTAATGATGGGTAATCTCAGTGATAGCAGTGCAGTCAACTGTTCTTTTATTGTAAATAGACAATGGTTTCTAAACAGACAGTGGTTGAAGATTCTTGACTTGTTAGCACTCTCAGCTTTAATTTTAATCGCTGTGGTCAGTATTATGACGATACCTCAAAAAGCATGGTATAATCTATATTAATTAATAATGTAACAAATGTTTATACTTACCAAAACTTACTATACTTAACAAAAACTTGTACTCATCTAATATTACTTTATGGGAGGATAGGAATAAAACATTATTTTGGTGGTATTTATGTCATATTTTGTCTTATGTTTATGAAATATTTTCATTATTTTCCATTTAATTTCTAATTTATGTGAATCTGTTAATGATATGTTCTTAAGACAGAAAATTGTTCACTATTACTAAATCTAGGAAAAAGAAAGCACAATAACTCATTGTTAGCTGTAAATTAGCTTATTAATTAAAAATAAATACAAAATACAAACATCCATTGTCTTCAATGTTCTTATTAAAGTGTTAGATGTTCAGTGATTCCTCTGTCACATTTCCTGCTTTTAATAAAATGGCTAAGAAAATTCCACAGTCTGGAGTAATATGGTATTTTACTTTACTTATTCCTTTCCTCCAGAAGATACAAGGAAATTCCCTCAAAATTCTTAATGTTAGATTAAACTCCCTGTTATTTTTCTGCAAGTCAGAAAGTCCTTCTTATTACTGTAAGTCTTTGGAAAACACTTATTTCTTTATCCTTGCATCCAAATCTGCAATGTCACTCTTTAATGGAGGCCTTTTTTTTCCTCTTAGATATTCCATGAAATACAATATTTACTCTTTTCCTTACGTTGTAGTGTCCTGACATGTGACACTCTTTGGAAGTGAAAAATGTCTTACTCTGCAGTTTTTATTGTGTTCAGATAAATTTACAAATAGAAAATTATAGTATGGGCAAAATAGTTTACAAGCTCTATAAAGGCATTGGTGAAGATATGAAGACTTTATCTACTTACACATTGATGAGACGAGAGAAGATATTCCTTTTTATCCAGCTGACTTCTATAGACTTTTCTAACTTGCTGAAGTCACTTCAGGGAAGAGTTCAATGAGATAAGTTGAGCTGATTTTATAGTTGATTGCAACTGAAAGAAGTGGCTAGTCTTGCATCTCCACACTCCTGGCTTGATCCCTTCCACTTCTTTGATCCCCAGTGAGCTAATTCCACTCACTAAACCAGCAGAATCTAATCCAGGAAAAACTAAAGAAGTAGTAGTTTATTGTTGATGTAATGAGCTGGAACTGCTCACCAAGAGGTCAAATGAATGCCACAGCCAGCACAAGAAATGAGGCATGACGTTCACAGAGAGAAAGGAAGAAGGAAGTAGGGTTGCTGATTTAATGGCAGCGCCTTGATAGATCAGTCCATCTGCCCAGTCTGATTGCATCTGGAGATTGCATTTAGTAAAGAAAACATTTTTTTGGAAAAGCATATTGATTTATGTGAACTCTTTTCTCAAGTTCTCTAGAGGGACCAAACACCTGTACTCAGTTGTACTCACTTTTATACATTCATTCTTATTTAAAAGATAATTTTGTTATATGTCTTAGATTCTTTTTCTTACTTTCAAATGCATTTTTTATATTTCCCGTACCTTACTGACTTACGGGAAACTTTCTGCTTCAGTAAGCTGTTAAAGAGATTGTTGTTGAAGGCACTGTGAAGTTGTGGTAGTTGTTGAAGTCATTTCTATGTTTTAAGATACAGATCATGCCTTCACTACATACGGTGATAATCTAGCAGTTTATCACCACCAGAAAGACACAGTTCTGCTTTTTATCCCTCTCCAACCTACTTTTCCATTTCTAATTTCATATGCCTTGCATTCATCTTGTGTCTTGTTCATTTATTGGACTCATTCCTGAGATGATTTAACCCACTTCTTCAGTAGAAAATCAACACAGAAAAAAATCGCCCAAAAGACGGCTAATTTTTTCTGGGATCAGTACTTCGAATTTATTCAGAAAAGGGATTGAAGAAACCAGAGCTAGAACAAGGTAGGTAAAATATCAAAAAGTAGTATGGTACAAGGGAAGCAGTTCTAGAGGTGACAGAGAGAGGAGACACACTTCATCTTTCACTTTACTTCTGGTGGCATTATGTTATTGCAAAAAGAATCACAGCATCAGTTTTCATCTCTCACTTGGAAGTGTTTCAGTACTGAACTTTCTGCTTTATTCGCATATATATGATACAGACACATCAGATAAAACCATAAAGCTCATTTTGAGCTACTGTCTGAAAGAAAAAATGATAATAAGCCATTAGGTGTGACAGTGGATTATGGAGAATGATCCATCCAACATTCAACATCTGTCTTCTATGGTAACGTAAGATTTTGCTCTCCTGAATATAAGAAAGAACTGGAAATGAGTAGTGTGATCATCACCTTGCTTGATCTGGGGCAACTGTAGGCATTAAGTACAAGCCAACAGTGTACATGTAGGGCAAATAAGAGGGAACGGCATCTTGGGAAGTTAAGAAAAGCTTTTTCACCAGGAAGCTGGTGCAACACCAAAATAGATTTTCCAGAGAAGCTGGGAAATTTACAGCCTTGGAGGCTTCAGTTAGTCAAGACTCAAGATCAAGGTAGACAAGAGCCCACCTAATCTGAAGCAGTTGGACCAGGGACCTCCAGAGATCCCTTTAATCAACATTTATGTGATTCTATAATTTACTTTTGTGACTGAATATTTTTTTTCTACATTTCTTTGCACAATCACCACACCGTGAATGGCAAGGCTTGGAAAGGTTGGCCTAAAATCCTTCCCGGTGCAGGATGTTAGCCCGGAATTTTGTTTCTAAGTGCTCTGAATATTTTCTTACTGCTATCATTCATCAGGCTTTGGATACATACAAATAAAATTGTAAATTAAATAAACCATTGTCTTTTAAATTTTTTTATTTATTTCATTTTAAGCTTGGTGGTCAAGGACTCCATAAACAAGTTGACTGAACTAAATAGAAAACAAATTCTATGAACTTTGATTCTTGTCAGGCAAATTTTTATCATCCAACTGTGATCCCACAGCCTTTTAAAACTTAACAGAGCACACTCCTCAGCATTAAACCTTAATTTAAATGGGGCATTTCAGAGCAGCCTCAGCTGCCTTTTTCATGTTTCCTTTAACAATCTTACTGCTTCTCAGCAAGGAGTCA
Source organism: Numenius arquata (assembly GCF_964106895.1). Taxonomy (NCBI): domain Eukaryota; kingdom Metazoa; phylum Chordata; class Aves; order Charadriiformes; family Scolopacidae; genus Numenius; species Numenius arquata. The sequence continues at coordinate 67,607,719 of NC_133580.1, forward strand.
AGATGTGTGTGTACAGTAAGTTTTGATTTGCTTTAATTTGCACTCAGAGAATTATAAACACTGCTTCTCTGAATAAATGCTGTACTTCAATAACTGTTCTGCACTGGTTTGCTTACTTATTTTCTGATGTAATTTTTGGGGGGCTATTTGTATGGTACTAAAGGCAGGATCAAGTTAGAAGACGACACAGAAATAAATAAATGCAGATTGTCATCACCTGTTTAAATAACCTTTTCCATTATTTCCTTCATTGGCAACTATTAAATCATGCAGCCCCACCGGCATACTTTAGTAATCGGTGGCACAGAACCAACCAAGTTTTACCAAGAGATATTTGGGAATTTTGTCCAGCCAGAGGCTCAAAGTTTTTCATGTTGCATGAACTTGTCTGTCCACACCTGAGGTCAGTAGTGGCAAAAAGTCATTATTAACTGATTGGTGTCGATGTTTGCAAAATGAATCGCTGGATTAATTCCAACAGAAGGTTGCAAGTGTCTGCAAAATAATTGGCAGAGCTAGATAGACTCAGCAAAAAAATGTGACTGACTGTTTAGTCGGGGTGACTACACTTTTGGCTGTGCCGCCTTCTGTCAGTCTCAAGGATAGGTCTCATTTACAGTGCAGTGCTGTAACCTAGAAATTCTCTTTCTAAATGTAGGTATTTAGAGAAGAAAATACAAGAAACTAACTCTGGTTATCAGCAAGTCTATTTTAATAATTCATTCTGACTGGCTGTCTTTTAGAGTTTTTCTGCTTTTCTTCTTACTCATATTAAAAATATGAGCATGATATATAATATTAGTCAGATAGCTATTATATACTACTGGTTGCATATGAAAATAGAAGAAAACAATATAAAGTCAAAATAGGTATTTGAGAACTCAAAAAGTGGAATTTTAACCTGTTGATGAATGCAGTATTTGTTGAGCTCACTGTACTTATAGAACTAAAGTATTTTTCTGTGCAACAGTCTAAAAGAGTTGTCTTCTTTGGTAAAATATACAAATTGCACCCACACAGCTTAACTAAAGCTGACAAGAAAATGTCTGTTTTACCCTTAATTTCTTTTCTTTGGAAGGTATTCCGTATGCTATTCTGCTGTTCAGATGGAAAACGGCATCTGCTCAAATGGAAAAAGTCAGAAATAGAAGTGTTAAAGCAGTCTATCAAGAGGATTTGCTTTAGATTAGAGAACAGCAATACTTTCTAACAGCTTTCAGTGTTATACGATGTGTTCTTATTACTATATATATGTAACAAGTAGAATCTTATGGAACTTTCTAAGATGAATTTGCATGTACTTTTTTAAGTTTTAAATAAAGCTTTCATTATTTACAATGCATCTACAATTTACTTTTATCAGTGTTAAATAGTAAAGCACTTGTGCTTTATTTATAGACTTTTGGAGAACTTTTAACCAAAATCTATTTTAAAGCTGAGCAAATTACAGAATTCTATATAATAAGAAAAGGGGAATACGTATGGGGTTTTTTTTGTCATCAGCACCTGTGGTCCGTTTGATGAGGAGGTAAATGAGGATGATAGGTAAAAACTGCAATGATAACTATAAAAATAACACATGAGATGGCAGTTCTATATACTCTCATATCCATAGTTAGGATAGCAGTAAATAAAAAAATCAAACCCTTAGGGTATTTCTTGATTTAAAGTATTGACTTCTAAACTTTACAGAGCAAGGCAAAGTGCTGGGAATGAAAGTTTATTGAAAAGGTGATAGGGTTAGTACCCTTGTAGGTGTCCTAGTAAGTGAGAAAGAAATACAGCCATTGCAGTAACGTAGGAGAAACAGAGAGCATTTATCACCTCTCTTCTCTTCTCTTCTGGATAATAATTTTTAAAACTTCAAGGAATAACAGCCTCCCTTAAGATTTTCTGAAATACTTGTATTCTATTGACAGTTAGAGATATAGGACAAAAATGAAACCTTGAGAGGTGGGTTATGCTTCATATTTATCAAAGTCACCTTTTACTACCTCAGAGTCGTCTATAATTATATCCCATGTGTAATGTATGTACTGCCTTTTCCCAAAGAATTCAGAAACAGAAATAGTTGCACAATCGTTTTTGATATTTTTTCTCCTCAAGAATCTTATATTGCCTGGGAGTTTTTATTATTATTTCCTCCTGTTCTGATTTGATGTTAACCTTTTCGTGGAAGGTTTTGAGATTTGTGAACTGGTTTGGATGCAGAAAAGCTATAGATACTTTTATGTCTTGGAACTTCAAATCAAGTGAGTCAGTATTTGTCTTGTGAACTCCTACAAACTTAAAATTCAATATTCCAGGTAAACAATGAACAGGACACAAAACTATTAACTTCATCTTATAAATGAGTAGCTGTGTATTTAATTCTGGAATTAGTGAAGAAAGAAACAATATGATTAATGGTACCTTAAAACATGTAAAGAGCACTGGAATTGCACAGTTTTATTAGTTAGGTAACTAAGATTTGTTTATTAAAATCTGACAAACACTAATTCTATGGAAAGTAAAGCATCTAAACTTGCCCAATTCACCTGCAATAACAATTTTTTTGTTCTATAACTATCTTTCAAAAACATTATTACATCCGACCCAACAGTTATTCCATGTTTGAGACCATTTCTTTATTCCCTGTGAAATGTTATGACCTCTTCTGCAGAATTTTTTTCTAGGCACTAAGGCCCCTGCAAATACAGAAAAGTAACACATGAAAGGATGTCCAGTTCCAGAAGAGAAGTGCATCCTAAAATGCAGAAGATATCTGATAGTGGATAAAGGACACAAAGATATACGTGAGAGAGAGGAGAGTCCAAAGTTAGAGAGTACTGTGAAAGTAGTTTTAGTAGCCTTGAAGAGAAATATATATTTAGAAGCCACCAAACAAAGGACATGAGACATATGCAAGGTATATGTTTCTCCACACATGTTTTTTGTCTTTCTGAAATTACCTTGACTTGAAGGTAAACAGTAATGGAAGATACTCTATGTCTTCTTGCTGTTACACCTTCTAACTCCACATAAATCTTTCTCTAGAGGCTGCGAGTCAGACATTTGATTATATTAATATTGTTTCTTTCTTTTACTTTTGTTCCTTTTTTTTTTTTTTTTTCTTAAAAGCTTCCTATTTTACAGTTTTATGAGGTGGGTAACACCTACCATAAAATGGCTTTAAAAATACACATGAATTGGTTTATGATCTGCAGCACCACACTTGGGCTGCAGAGATGTAAATTCCGTTGGTTTCATTAAAATAGCTGCAGCTTTTCTTTATTTCTTAGGGCACAGATTTGATGCCCTCTAGTGACTGACTACTTGGTTTAATGCTTAAGAAATTTGCACAGAGGGGAGTTTTCTGACTCTGATATGCATTTTGAAAGGTTTTTCATTCTTTCTTTCCCCACCGATTCTAAAATTATCTTAACCTTCCCCTTCCCAACCTGCCCCCACCGTTAAACAGTATAAAACAGGAAAACACAGTTCAAACCGTGAGAGAAGAGAGTGATAAACATTGACTTGAGGGGTTTGTTTATTTAATTATTTATTTAAAATTAAAGCCATTTCTTTTTCAAAGGTTGAAAGAGCTGGCATATGCTTACTGTCATGCTAATAAACTCTGCAGACTATGAGAGCACACTGCAGCTACCATATGTTATTGAGCATATTAGAACTGAGTATAAAAGCTGATAATTCTGCATCCCTCTGTCCTCCCCTTTTTTTTTTTTTCAAACGCACACTGGTGCAATGTACACGACTAGTGCGTTAAACTTTCGTTTCTTCCATCAAGAGGTTACCTGGCACCTTCAGATGACAGAACAGGATAGCTGGAAAATAATCTATACAAAATGGTGTAAGAGTGATGGAGTTTTATAATATGATGTTTCTTTGCAATTTTTCCGGATTTAACAGAAAGGGATTTTTTTTTGCACATTTAATTAGAATAATCAGTACATCACGTTTTTTAGCCTCTAATGCATCCTCCTTCTGATAAGTCTTTAACAAAATTCAATTAAAACTTGGGGTTTGCAAAGGTTGGGGAGGTATAATCAGCCTGTAATTGCTACAAAATTTGCTACTGTAGGTTTTAGAAGCAAAGTCAGTGTTGACTTCTGTGCAGCATAATGTGACAGATGTTCTTATGATGCTAGAGATGTAACAAACTATCTGTAAGTAATTTGAATAACTGGTGAAGCAAGTTATATCTGACAACACCAGGAAGTTATGAACATGAGGAGGGGCATCATGTGAGCCCTGTGGCTAAGTAGGAGGGAAGATTGTGTATTGTGTTGCTCTGTTTTTTCCTACTCAAAACTCCAAATATATTTTAAAGAGTATGCAATGTAGTTATAGCAAAAAAAAAATAATAAAACCCCACCACCAACAAAAAAACAATATAGGAAAACAAACAAAACAAAAACAACCCCCCCACCTTTGTATGCTGATGCTGTTTACAAGGCAACTTATGAAGAAAAACCTTGAAGGAATGAAAATCAGCTGAGTTATAGAACAAACCTAACAATTTGCCAGTTTTTCATCCTATTCTCATAATATCTTCAGAACTGATGGTAAGAAAAGAGGAAAAGAATCCTAGATCTTAGCAATGTTGGACTCTGAACTGTTGGAGCAGCTTAAGTTGGAGCAGTTTCTTACCATGCCTGTGCTGGAATTTATGACTCTAGAGCAGCATCTGCAACATGGAAAATGACTGGCTTATTTGGACTTTAAAGATTATTTATCAGATTGTTTATGATACAAAGGCAGAAGTCTACTTTCTTTTTTTTTTTTTTTTTTTATTAGAAATCAAGAAGTCAAGACAAGCTTCCTTGAAGATCTGTGCCGCAGAGATTTCTGCCACAATAGGCAGCAACAGAGCGGTTTTAAGCAAAACGATGTTGTCAGTCGCTCAAGGCAGCAGACGGCAGATGATGGCAGAATCAGGTATTATTGTGCATGGAGACTTGGATTTTAGTAAAGCAAAAAAGCAGCAATAACACTGTAGCAGGAAAAGGTTCCTCATACTTTATTTTGACATATAATGAATAAATAAATGAAGGACTGAAAGACAAGGAACTAACAAGTCAATGCCTGACCCCATCACTGTAGGGGTTGTTGCTATTGTTGTGTTTGCTTGTATATTGTCTTTCTCCTTCATCCTTATCTGGTTTTGGACTCCAAAAGTAAACTTTTTTCTCCATTTCCCAGTAGAATATTTAAATATATAGAAAAAAAATCCCTAGCTTGTGTCTTATTATTGAGAATTATAAATTATCTCAAAACCCTACTTCTTATTTTCATCTGCATTTTTTTTTGGTTGATAAATATTCAGGGTTTTATTAAAGAATAAATGTGGGTTCAGTTAAAGTTCACTCACACAGCTAAGATTTACGTGCATCTGGAGCAACAGTGTGTGCCAGTAGCGACCTTGAGAGCAGGGGAGGATGAGAAACATAAGTTACACATCCTGAAGCTCATCCTGACAAAAACAGAGCACAGTTTGGGAACCGAAACTTGTCCTGGTAGCAGAGTACCTGTTATTGTGATAAGCTCAGTAGAAGGTAGAAAATATTTTTGTAAGTCCATGATTGAGCATTACGAGGGAAGTGGGTTTGTGTCTTAGTGTATATAAGTTTCTTTGTGTAGCAATAAAGAGGGTCAAATTTGGATTCTCTTACTGCATGACCTACAAGTCCATGATTTCTTCATACACCACAAATAAAATCTTTTGTGGTGATCTAAAAAGTTTGCAAATGTATTTATGTTACAGTCTTTTTTCTGGCATGCCTACTAGCGAATAACACTAGTGGCCCTACATGTATGATCAGAAAAAAAAAAAAAAAAAGTTAATATTTACGATTTGTACAACAGCATGTGCTGACTGTGCAAACGGCCATGAATCTGAAGTTTTCAGTGCTCTGGGGAATCTTTAACTACTTAGATGCTGGTTATGTGAGTTTTGGCTGGATACCAGGAATCTTATTTTCTCTTCCCCAACACAATGCAATATGGCATTAATCTCAGTTTGTCGTACATCTTGATTTCAAGAGTTCTATTAATACCTTGCAGCAACAATATAGAAACTTGTGTCTACTTTAATATACAGAACTATTGTATATAAGGTCTTAATGTCCTTTACTTGCAGATAAAATACTTTACTGAAAAACTGGATTCGGAAAAAGCTACGGTACCCTCAGAACCTCTCAGATGTATTCACACAGCTTCTTCACAGATGTACAGATATTGTGACGGACTGACACCGGGAAGACTGAACTCTATATAGTCTCCAACAGAAGAAGGAAAGGAATTTTTTCGTACAGTGTATCATTTAATATAAAATCATTTCTGTGGACAGGAATATAGGACTCTAAAGTGCCCCTCGGGTTAGTTAGTATCGTTCCCTGTCAACCAATGGCATTCAAATCAAGCAATCATATCTATCAATGTAACTAGCATCATCCTAAGTTTTCACCCTAACTAACCCACCTTTTCTCAGCTTATATCTAAGTAAGATATTGGTCGCTGCAGTGCCTATCATTTCTCTCATTAGTATTGCCACTTGTAATTTGCCTTCTATGAGATGCCGTATGTTATTAATACATCTTTGTTAGCCTGCAGATTGCAGTCTGAAGTACATGCTAATAAATCAGAGAAATGTGACACAGAAATTAGCAGATATACTTTTATGGAAAGGTGACATGGAAGAATAAATACTGATAACTAGTTCTGAAAGCAATGTTTGTGTTTTGGTTTGTGTGATTAAATCTGCTTCTCCTTGTCTATCAAGCTGTAAAAATGAAGTATGATCAAAATATGCTTTGCCAGCAATTTTGAAGTAAACCCCTTGATATTTTCTTTGTAATGATGTATGTGTCTTTAAAGTACTTTTATTTTCTCTGTGTGATAAAATATTTCTTATAGTCTGTTTTGGTTCTTACAGAAAAAGGTGACCTTGATCATTGCTTTTCTTTGCAACCTTTCTATTAAAAAAAAAAAGAAAATCAAACAAACATAAAATACCTTTATGAACTTCTGAATAATTCAGTAACAGTTATATTTTTGTCAGAGATGTCTCTTACGTTATAATGAAGCACTCTTAGGAATCTTCGTTATTAGTCTACCTAGACGTTAAGTCTGGACATTCACAGCTTATACACTGTCTCTACTACAGTGAGTAGAATGCATCCATTATAATCAATTTTCATAGACAATTCTTTTTTAATTATTTGATATGGAAGATATATTGAACAATTAATTATGGTTTTTTATGCTATTTCAATTCCATGTACAGTCACTTGCCACCCTTCAAATCAACATTAACTATTTTTTTACATAGTACTTATAAAAATGCAGTTGGGTTTTAGTGTTAATATAAGCAAGAGATAAATGCATTTTATCACCCAAACAACATCAAAAATCATTACAAAAGCCAAATTGCAAATGTTTGCAGCTACCTGAGACAAGACTGTGAAAGAGCTCCTCTGACTGCCATCTCAACATTCTCAGTACCTTTATTTTTTTTTTATCCCTTGGTGAGTCTACCTTTCAAATGCAATCTTCCCCAGAACATTTACACATCATTGAAATTCTTGTGGGAAGGCTGAATCGTTCCATTCCCTGAAGAGATCAGCAGTTGATAGTCCAACTCCCTATCCAAAACTGATTCTTTGAAGTTTTCCGCTCACCAGTCCACTCAGGTTCCAGAACTTCAGTTCCAAAGGTATCTCACTATCACTTTCAGAAGTAACAGTAAAGCATGGAACGAATTTTTTGAAAAAGGATTCGTTGCATACCCAGTCCTTTTCTGTTGTGTGTGATCTTGAGAGAAAGAAAATGATCCATCTTCCGTTCTCATGGTTTTCTGATTGTCCTTTCATAATCAAAAAAGTCTTTCTGTTATTAAAGTGAATGAAGGAGGGGTAAACACACAGCTTAACACTGAAATATTACTCCCTTTAATTGCTAACATTCTCTCTACTCCTGAGGATGTCTAATGCTATTCTTATTGATGGAACAATAAGATCCACAAAGCCAGAAGAGAAAATATATTTTACACATGGGAATCATATACTTTGATTCTCCCCAGTAGGTATTAATTCATATAAAAACTTGTGAAGATGGAATTTGTTGTGGTATTCTTTCAACAATTTTTTTTTCTCTTATGAAGAAAACTATACATTTTAAACAGTTTAATAATAATCTATTTAGTATTTAACTATTCAAAGAACAGCAGTATCACATCCTATTTATAATAATGAAAAGGAGAGCTAGGCTTTGAGCTCAAATACACTGAACTAAAAATGGTAGTTTTGCTCCTTACTAAAGCAGAGATCTTATTTGATGGGACAGAAATGAGTGTCAAAAACCTTGCTGAGCTCAAGATCTCCAGTAGAATGAAAGAGACTTTGAAAGAGAGACCTTTCAACATTTAAAAAGCCATGTGGATTTAAAAAGCACATTTTCTGTTCTAAATAAAGAGTGTACTTTAAACAAAGATAATGTAGATAATTATAGGATATTCACTTTCTGTAATTATTTAAATATCCTCTAAAAGGAAAAAAGAGCTTTGTCCAAGGAACTTTATGCAGATCAAGTGACTATGGCCTCATCTGTTTTAGCTGATGTTCTGTGAATACCATCTGTGGTAAATGCCTGACCAACTCAGGTAGCACAATTGTCCTTTCTGTCACCTGAGGCTGGGGACCTTGTGCAGCTTTTAAATTGTGTGAGAATGAAGCAAAATGCATTAAGGAAGCATAAATATAAACATAAGCTGACTGCTAGACTGAGGAAGAAGCAAATGTTCTTTTCAGGAAAGAGGAGAAATTAACCTCTACCATGAACATCATATTCTTGTCGGTGAAGATATCAGGATGCTGTTGTCATGTCATGATCTCCCCATGACAGTCTGCTTGAGAAGGGCTGAAGCATCAGCCCTGGGAGCCAGAGGAACACTGCAAGAGTGAGCATCATACTAGAGGACAGGAATAAATACTAGGAAGGAGGGTGGGTTGTATGACAATTCTCTCTTACTGTGAATGAGGCTTTCCATTTGAATTCAAACTACTATACTGATGTTTTAAAAATATATATTGGTCAACAATAAGTTCTTAATTCCATATATGGTGTGTTTCCTTTTGCCCATATCAATATTTTAAGTGCAACAGTTTCAAGATAACATATTTAGTTACCAAATAAGTAATAGGAGATCCCCAGGAATTGTTCAGTAAAGTCACTTCTTTCTCGTGGGAAAAATCCAGTGAAGTTTTCTGTAGAATGTATGTGTTTCAATGGTACGGAATAATCAATAAATTGGTTTGGGGAAGTCAGCTGTGAATCAGGAGAGTATAACGCTGTACCCTTAAAAGATCTGGAAGCCAGTGATGATAATATTGCCAGTGATGTTATAAACTTTGGTTTAAGGGCCTTGTTTGTATCCTGACAAGCACCTTAGGGGCACTCTGTCCATATTTTTCAACTGCCCATTTTTTCAACTCAATAATCCGAATACTAAAAATCCACTTAAAAAACAAATTAAGGTTTAATTGTGTATCTCTGGACTCTAGAAAAGAGGGCATTCTATCTCCAACAAAATCCTGGGTACTGGAAACATTGTGTCCCCTCGGTGTGTAAAGCCTTAAGTCAATGTGGACCTACTAAGAACTGCAATGCAAGGGTGAGATTTTACTTGATATTGACATAGTACCACAGATGATTGAATAATTTTCATAAAGGTGGAATGTAAAGATAAAATGAGCATGATGTGCCTACTAAAGCTTTTAAGAATATCATGCTCATAAATAATTTAAAATCACTCTTCTGGAAAGAGGTGAACTTAAATCAGGTACAGGAGGCTGCTTAAAACGCGTTACATACCCTCAGTCAAGTTCTAGGGAGAACTGTGTTAGCAATTACTTTTTCTGCATATGCGTGAGTGATGGGGGTACCATTGAATTCTCTTTGTTGTATGTTCTATTTTTCATTCTTGCCAGGAAATAATTAACAATAATTATTAAAATTTCATCAGAATAATTTCAATATTTATTTATTAATTTAGTGCTATGCCATAAATAACTAGTATAAATAAGTACTGCGTCATAAACAGCTGCTAAAAAATCTGAAATAGAATTCAACACCAGTTTTTATTTTTTGTTTGTTTCTTTTGTATTTTCGTTGTAAGGTCTAAAAAGCAGCAGCGAACATTAGACTTCAGGAGAGTGTTCCATCAATATGGTTTTAGAGGTCTCCAAGGCACTGACTCTTTTGAGCAGTCAGTGAATGAAAAGCAGATGCATTTAGAGAAGTGGGTCATGAAGTTTCTATACTTCTTTAAGAAAAATCCATGTTGCACACTTTATACCAAAGTAAGAATATTTTTTTTGTTAAGACATGTCGCTGAAGATTTTAATTGGCTTTTTTTACCTTCGTATTAGAATAACTACAAAGTAATTAGTGGCTGCATTTCTATAGTAGTGAAAAGATACATCATTGTGAAGATGTTAAGGACACACTATTTTTTTTTTCTTTTTTTCTTTTTTTTTTCTTAAATACTTTATCTAATGAGCATGAGACAACACAGGATTCTATCAACTAATGCATAAAAAGTCGTTGCTCTGAAACATATAATTACAGCTTTGATAGCCTGGATTATCTTTTAGCAAAAATTACCCTAAAAAGCTAATTAAAATATCCACTCTCATGCTTCATGCCTGTGCTTAGAGTCTGCTGGAATTTAAAATAGCAGAATGTGGTAATACAAGAAATCTGTTCTCTGTGCATTTCCAAAAGAAAGTAGTCATTCCTGAAAACCATAAATGAAAATTTACTTAGAGAGATGGATCTAAGATGTAAGAGTAGGTAAGTGCTCTTGTGTCATCCTATAATATCGTTTATGAGTTGTTGGATTTGTTGGGTTTTTTTGTTTTTGTTTTGTTTTGTTTTGTTTTGCAACTACATTGCAGTGGGAGAGTATGTATATATTTTGCAAGTCTTAGTAAAAAAAGGTGTTGCATACTAATATCATAATTGTAGACACTGCTGTATCACACTATATATCACTCAGTGACCACAAAAAAAATACCATTCACTTACTCCAGACTATATGTTATCATGCTTTATTTGGTCTTGATTTATCATTCTGCATTTCTATAATTTTTAGTATTGCTATGATTTCTACAAATAACCACCAAGACATGTCATGTCAAAACAAACATTGCAAACATTTTTCAGTATCTTTAAATAGTTACTCTATTTTTTCCTGTTTATATAGAAAAAGAGCAGGTAAAACTTAAAGGGAACCAGTCTGTCTGTGCTACTAACTTCCTTTGAAAAGTAATGACATTTGAAAAGTCATTTTATCTGCATCAGTCTCATTAAATATAATTATAATAATTAGCAAGGTCTCAGAGTATTATAGTTCTTAATTCTTATTAATGAAACTTCAGGAAAAAATCTAATAACTGATCATTGTTATTGTTGTTCTTTTAAAAAAGAGGAAAGAAAGATAAAATACAGTAACAAAGGAAATAGGTTTGTGATAACATTAGACAATCCTGTTGTTTGCAAACATTTAATTTTGATCCCCATAAAATATTGTTGTTGACTTCACTGTGCTTTCAGGATCCCGTCCTTAGAGAAGGCAGAACCTGGCTAAGCTGAGTAGAACTAGGGTGGGAACAGACAATAGAGCTCAGGTTCCATTGAGGAGTTCAGCAGTGTCTGTACCCTCTGCACAGAAAGAAAGCTCAGCACTGTGCTTCTATCGATACTTCTCCAGTGAGGAAAGGGGAGATGGCAAAGGTGAAGTGGGACTTTTCATATAAAATGGCACAAAACTGAAACGAGTAGATCACCGCCTGCGAACCACCAGTCCATACCTTTTGTACTGTGGGGCACTGCACTGCAAACATACATGAGGTTCTGCCCGACCCGTCAGTCTTAGGCTGAATGAAGAGAAAATGTGAAATTATTCATTATATTTAAATGAAACTCCCTCCCTCAAACAAACAAAAAAATCAACCAAAACCCACAAAAAGCACTTATTCCAAGACGAAGTTACAATTATGAGGATTTTCTACATCTAGCTCAATTTTGCCTCTTATCTCACTTTTTTTTTTTCTTTTTAATATGATGTTTGGGTCTGATATGAATATGTTATTTGCTTCTTAGCCCGTTCTTGACTTGTCATCTTTCATCTTATTTCCTGAAACATCCTTCCATGAAATGCAGTCAAATCTACTCGTTCTTCTTTTAAAAACATCCTCTGATAGTCACTGATTCAGTCAAGCATTTCAGTCTTAACAATCACATGCCCTTGTATGATCAGTGTATATTGCAGCTACAGAAAAAAATATAAATCAGGTCTTCAAGAAAGGGAGCTTGTTGTCTGTACAATGTTCATTTAGAAGAACATATAAATATTAACAATGCATCATGGGCTAAAAATCAACCGGTGAAGTAGTTCATGCATGTGGATTAGAAAAGTTAGTTTATTTGACATTTAAATGACTTGCTTCAAAAAAGGGACTTGAGTTTTGTAATACACAGAGTATCTTAAATTACATTCATGGTCCTAGTGTCTAAGAACCAAGAGAGAGATTCAGTCCACTTAAAATTAGTTATTTAGAAGCCAAATTGTGAGTGGAACTTTGCTGGGGCATGAAGATCAGCCCTGCAGAGAACTATGCTCACCTGCTCACCACCATGACACAGGGTGTCCTCAGTCACTGGGAGGGAATACATGGGTTGAAGCCAGATGAAGCCCATTGCTCTCTTCAAAGTTCATTTTGTTTGCTGCTCAACTTTTATACTCTGTATTGGACTGGGTGTTGTATACGTTTCCCTCATGCTAGTCTGGCTGGCTCAGAAAGACCTTTGCACTTTTTTCCTACTTTTTCATTTTTCTACTTTTTTTTTTAAATTAATTTAGGTGTAAATATACAACCAGTTCATCCACTCATCTGATATAACCAGTTGATCCACTCAACTTATACAACTATTTATCTAAAACAAATCCCATCCGCTGGTCCCCTGGTCCCCTATGTCTTGTGATATTTCAGCTGGTCACAACCAAACTGGATGTTCTGACTGGTATGTGTTCTGTGCAGCACCTCTATGGAGTTGAATAAACACTTTGAAATAAAACTTGATGTCCAAATCAATCTGAATTAAATGTTGCTGGCAAAGTTTTCCTATTGAAAATATCTTTCCAGGGTAAAAAACATGTCCATATCATAATTTTTTTCCTTATTTTTATTGATACTATTCCTCATGAGACAAACAAAGTAACTCACAGCAAGTAAGAGAGAACAATATCAGTAGAAATAAAGAGAGATTCTGCCTCCACTGTTTTCAGCGGAGCCAAGATCTCGTGGAAGACTCATATTGAGCACGAGAGCATTCAGCAGTTGTCTGCTTACTCTGTTACTCTTCATATAACGACATATGCTTATCTATTCACACAGATAATAAAAACCATTCAAAAGATTACCTTGAATCTCACAATTTCAAAGGAGTCCTCTACCTAATTAAATATCCTAGCTTTTCATCATAAAAAGTCCAGGTTCTGGTTTTTGAACCCACATTGACAAATATTTAGGTTTAAGCATCACTGTAATATTACTGTGCAGTGAAAGTATTGGAGAAGGAGGCCATAATACCCTTTTAGGCTGACAGCACACTTCCATCGCCTTTCTAATTTGCTAGGTCAGCTCCATGGATAATCTAACTTATTTCAGTCAAACACTTCCAAAGGTTAGCAAACACTTAATATTTAAACTATTTCAGCTTATGTGGCTCTTTTTTGACAAAGTCTCAGAAAGTTTCTCTCAAAAGAAAAGTAAGGTAGCAACTCTGAAGGAATAGTAATTGCTATTCAGTGAAAAGTAAATGATTAACAGCTGGGAAGATGATACCCTCTGCAGCTTCAGGAAGAAAAACACATATGAATGCATTATCAGTATTTAAATATTTATGTCTACATTTATATAATGTTTACCATTGTGGGAATGAATAAAAGAAAAATAAGTTATTGACTCTGTTTAGCATCATGGAATTAAATCATACAAGGATAAGTGATTTATCATAAAACATGTCTCTTAAACAGTCAAATACTGAATAACTATATATTCAATAACTATATATTCAAGAGGCTGTGCAAGTTCTTTAGCCTTGCTACCAAAGATGACCAAGAATTTTCAGAGCTATGTTTTTTGTTCAAAAAAATATGATTTAATCAAAAACATAGTATTTCAGAGGAATGCATTTTGATAAATATTCCACCGGGAAAAGCATCTCAGGTACAAGACTGAGTTTCCCATGAGAAAGCTTATAGAAGAGGGGCGAGTAGTGCAATGGTCCAAACATTCATTTGAGTTCTGACAGAGCAGAGATTGGAGATATCCCACATTAAAATAACTGTCTTCATACAAAAAAATGCAGAGACCTTATTATATGTTAATGTGCCATGCAATATTTCGGTAAGTTTTGAGGGACAAAAGTCAGTTTTATCATTTCACTAGAATGGTAAAGAGGTAGCCCAAAATGATCTGTGTGATGATCTAAAAAATGATCTATAAAGAAATAGCTGTTTACAGTAGCACAAGCACCTGCTGTTCTGCCTGTGGGATCAGCGGGGGATCAAGCTGTAGAAAGCATCTGTTTCTTACTTCTACCTTTTTTCCCTCCATCTGTCTCTTAATCCAAGAGAGAAATGACCCAGTGAAACTCTGTTAGAGAAGTTCGTAGTGAGTCCCAGGGAACATGTGAGGGTGCTATTAATTGACTGCTCTCCCCCTTTTCTGCCCATTTTAACAATTCTAACAGGTTTGGTTGCCCTCTCTTCACAGAACTGGAGGGAGGGATGTAGCCTTTGGTTATTTTTTTTAATGTTGTCACAAACTAGAATCAGAAGTAGTTCTAACAGTTAAAAAAGCTGCACCAAGTTTTTGCCCCAGGCCTGCTTGAACAGCTTTTGTTTGTTGTTCATTGCAGCTAAATTCAGTCTCTTTGTGTAATGTTTCACCTTTAGTCAGTCTTTCACCATAGTCACCCTTTAAAATTGACAACACAATTAGAATAACAAAATATGACGTTGGGTTTATTAGTTTTTATAAAATTTCAGAGTAAGAACTGAAAAGATGGCACTTAAGGTGTTTACTACAATATATCATGAAAATATATTAAAAAAATTAAATCTCATTGACATAGATATGAATTATTAAATGATTAAGTGAATTATTTTTGTGACCCAATTAAAGAAGTAACAATATACGAAAAATAAGAAATTGGTGGAAGTTTATACTAAGGTACTTGAGGGGTATGTGGTAAATTCATTTTTCAGTCATATTTTCACTGAAGAAAAAGAAGTAAACATGAATTTTTAAATTATATTCAAGAAAGAATGAGCACTAAGGGAGTCACAAAGACTAAAAGCAGGCAGAAGAAGAATAGGTCTAAACCAGACATATTCGGGCAGATAAGGAATTTGCCTATCCTTGATACCTGGAAACCTCATAAAGAAAGAATTCATGGAGGTTTTTCAATAAACTACTTATATGTGATTCTGTGGAGGTATAAAAATATTGTTCAGCATGTATTTGTTATAGATACTAAACGCTAGACCTGGTGAAGTTATTGTTGAACAGGTTTTATCAAGAAAAAGCCTGACTGAACTGAACTGAATTATTGTTCGGGAAAATGTAGGTTGGGTCAAAAATGCCGATGAAAATCAGAAAGGCTGATAAGCTGACCAAACAGCCAGCTGCTAGTTTATCTGATTTTCTGCCAGCATGTTTGCCAGCTTTCTTGCCAACTGGACCCCAGGCTGGTGGGCTGGCTAGAAACCGGGCAGAATCCTTGGTTTCTCAGCTTGTCTACTTCCCAGCTGTCCTCCTTGGCTGGTGCAAAAGCTGGCTAACTCCTCAAGTTGCCACCAGCCCAGCTGGCTTTTTTGAGGAGTCCAAAGATTTCCTTAAGTTCTTCTGATATTCAGCATCCCAAGCTGTCTGACTTGTTGGTCACCCCATTATCTTGCTGAGTAAGGGAAACCCCTCAGTTTCTCATGTGCCTCATAGGTGTCTCTGCTCTGTCACAAGCTGGAAAGTTGTATTTATGTCTGCTTGAGTATCTGCCCTGTTGATGGGCTACCTCTCCAGGTATCTAGATGGGGAAAGGTTGGCTGGTAGCATTGAAACATAAAGTTTGAAAAACAGTAAAAAGTTAATTTTTTTATCAATATAAATATGGTAATATAAAAATGCAATGTCAAACAATATATTAAACTAATATCAATAATAGATGTAATAGTCTGTAAACTGAATTATTTAATTATTAATTAAAGGAGGGTGAGCAGTAATTATGAACTCTTCACAATGACATACTAAGGTTTGTTTATCAAAAAAAGGCATAAATTGCAAAGTCACTGCAGAATTCCTGGTGCTGCAAAGTATTTTCAAGTGCTTTTGTAAGTGATACTGGATTCAACCAAAAGCTACACTGTTTATTGAGATCAAATGTCATTTCAAAAATAAGGGGCTACTTACTTTTGTCCAGTCAAGGGAATTTTTCAATTCATTTTGCATTTCTAGTAATGACCTTTTTCCTCAAATATGTAAATTTTATACATTTGTAATAAAGGGTGGTAGCAAATGGAGGTTGCATTTTATTCATATGTTATATTCACCATTTGCCATTCATTTTCTCCTTACTAAGGAAGTAAAAATGGAACATACATTTCCTGTGACCTTCTATGAATACTTCAGATGTTGAGGAGTCTCCACTGCTTGAAGATCTGTCTGTAGCAGTTTTCATTTCTCTTTCATTCTCCTTCATTCCTTTCAAAACTGGGGTTACAGGGTCAGTGTTAAGAATACAGAAACAGAGTGTGTAGTTCAATAGCACAGATTTTTGAATAGTTTCATTCAAAACAACCAAAATGTACAGAAATCAGCACAATTAATTCTGTAAAACACTTCGAGAATTATGTTTAATGACCTGGAGAATTAAGCACAGAATTTGTACCATAATACAGTGAAAAGTATATTACAGCATTCAACCAGAAGTCTTCACTACAAAAAAAAAGAGCAGATTTCTGAGAAAAGATTCTTATTCCTTCTTTTTCCAAATGTCTATAACTTTCTGAAAGAAACACAAGCTTTCTAAGAGATTTGTTGCTAGGATATTTATTTGCCAGCACACTACTGGCAAAAGGTTTCAGGGCTCCTCTGTAATTTTAAACTTTGGACATCTATTCCTCAAAATACAGGAGCTGTTACTGAGGAGTCATATTCCTGGAGGAACTTTGCATCCCGTTGCTTTCAATGAAAAATACATGGCTGATGTTAACAGATGCTGTAGATTTTGATTGGGTGGATGCTTGCTAATTCATAACAGCAGGTAATTTACACTCGTGCCTTACAACATCAGTCACTTCTGTGCTCGTGTCCTGTTTAAATACATTTTCCAAATGTGAAATTCAATTGGGTAAAGGAGAATTAAGAAGGAAAAGAGGAAATAACTACTTAAAAGGAAATTTGAGATTAATCAAAAAATTAGAATAAATAATTAAAACTAAAATAATTTTAATTTGTATAATAAGAGAAGAACTATTAACTGAAATGTTGATTACAGATCACAATAACACAAAAGAAGAAATACATTGTTTCTGGTAGCTCTACTACAGTAACTGAACAGGTCTTTGTTTTGGGGCTTTATCTACAACTGAAACAGAAATGTTTTTAAAACCCCTCCTTTTGAATGCCAGGAAGAATGACAACCTGAGATATAAACCTTTCCTGTGTAATGCAACCCAAACCAATTTACTTTCTAAAAGTAGTTTGATTTTTCCCTTACCGTAGCGCTATCAGATAGCAACGTGCTCTCTGGGGACTCCATTCATGCTGAGATTGCACCAAAGAGTGATTGCGCTGCTGAATCAGTCTGTAATCAATCTCACATCCTACAGATCTCCTTTAGTATTTTTCTTTGATCACTGTCTAATGGGAAACACAACACGTTAAAGAATAATGAAGCTTCAATCTAATTGTATCTTTGCTGGAGAGCCTCTGGGCACCCTTTTGCAGCCTCTAATGAAACGATTCTAACAGTCCATGTTTATCCACGTGGTCTATAGGAAGGATATATGATTAATAAGATTTATCTTTATTGTAAGCATATGTTAACTTTCCATTTGTTATTTAACACCTTTTCCAGTCTTTCTGTACTTACTTCACTGGTTTCTTCTTTATTTACAATTTCTAATCAATAGTTATTTCGGTCTGTCTTATATGAGGGGAACCTATACTTTCATCAGTTCAGTGAGTGCATTAACACATTTTGCCTTCAGATTCATATTCATTGTATAATGAAAGTAAAAGATATTTCTAAAAATACCTATCACTAAGCCAAAATCATGTTTCAATGAACCATTTATGTTTTGATTCCTATTATTCATTATTTTTGATACATTTCCGACTTTGCAAAGTATTATGTTACTAAAATAGTAAATGAGAATGTATTTAGTTAAAAGTGTATCAATATCTTTAATTAATTTTGATTATTTTTATTAAAAGTCATAAAATGCCTGTGAAATTCTAAATAAGTTGTATGGTATCACGTTCAGTAACAAAATATGCACTGTGTCAAAATAGATGATCAAGCTTTAGTCAATATTCTGTTAAATTTCATACAATAATGGATATACTGTATTGTTGATTAAGGGTAAAGTAAGAAAAAACATACAAGAGACTGTTTAAAAAGCTGTGCTGTGCTTTTTTTTCTTTTCTCCTTGGCTGAAAATGCAGGATAACCATGTTCAAAGTAGACAGTCCCCTTCAGAATTAATGTCAATGCCTTTGGGGTTTTGTGTGTGTTTTGTTGTTGTTGTTGCAATACCTCTTTGTGAGAGTACTTGTAGATGTTACAGTAACAACACTGTTGTTGCTATGTCCCATCACTGTTTTGCTCCTTCGTTCTGATATTGCCTGCTCCAAAACACTTTTTTTTCTCATTTCTGGTAGTTCACAAAGTATATTTCTCAGATGGTAAAATGTCAGGAAGGATATCCACATTTATAGTCTTCTTGATGGAAAACGTAGAAAGACAAAACTTTTAAGGTGAGTGGAAACGCAAATTCCCTTTTTCATCCTTGATATCTGCAGTTGTGGGAAAAACATTTCCCTTCAAAGCCAACATTTCCAATCAACCTTTGAGATATCTGACTCTTTTATTCTGCCTGCAGTTTTCTGTGGTTTAATTTTCATGTGTACAAATCTCCAGAGCTAGCCTGTCAAACTGTGTATGGATGCTTGAGGAAAATTCAGATGTGAAAAATGTGAGCACAACATTAAAAGTATTGAACTCTTATCAGCTCTAAAACAGAAGAGCTCTGTGTTCCAAAAGTAATACGGTCAATGGAGCTGCGTTGATTTTTACAAGCAGAAGATCTCAGACTAAATTGCTGAAGTTAGTAATAAAGGAAATATTTAACACGTTTCAGACTTCAAAGTGATACCAGCCACGTCACTAAATTGCTTTCCATGAGGTTTTATCGACTTTTACGTTGCTTCCTGAGACAGTCTGTTTCAAATATTCTGAGAAAACAAACCTTGAAGTTGGCTATTAGAAGTTGCAGGAACTGGGCATTTTTATTTGATGTGTATTTTTTTGAAAAATTTTAAATCTGGAATATGTGTCTGTGAAAATACCAATTTACAAAAGCACAAATGTGTGTATATAAATATGAATATGAACATATATATATTCATACATACATATATATGCACTCATGCTTTTTCCCTCTATCTTGCTTGGTGAACATAACTGTTCTCTTTTAAGTAATTCATAGAATCATGGGATGGTTTGAGTTGGAAGTGACTGTTAAAGATCATTGAGTTCCAACCCCCCTGCCATGGGCAGGGACACCTCCCATTAAACCAAGTTGCTCAAAGCCCCATCCAGCCTGGTCTTGAACGTTTCCAATAGTGGGGTATCCACAACTTAGTCTGCTCAGTCATACTCTGTCTCTGAACAATCTTCGTGTAGTGATGATATGAATTAATAAGGACCACTTGCAGGATGATAATATGCTCTGAATCAAGACTAACATTTGTATGGAAAGTTTTACTTATGCAGATCAATATGTAGTGTAGGAAGACTGCTATTTACTGTTCAGTACCTAAAATACATGTGAATATGCTATATATTGCAGGAACATTAGTATTTTAAAGAAATGGGGAATATCACTTTGAGTTCAGAGATTTTATTCGGCTTCTTTGCTGGCTAAAGGTCTGATAAAAATGCTATACTACAATAACATCCTCTCATCTCTTCCTCCACATCTTACTGCAGAGACTGCACTGATAGGAGATACAAAATTTCCTAAGAGTTGTGCCAGCAAGTATTTCCCTGTAGCAGGGAACTCTTTCTAAAAGCTTTTTGTATATTTTGTAGTGATGAAGTAAGGGATTAAAGAAATTTTTGCACCATTAGTAAGTAATACTTGTTTTTCTGTACATCTATGTTGTGTGTTTTGGAAGGAAAAAACAACAAACAAAAGGAACCCCCACAACACGTCCTACTTGTCATGAACCAGTTGAGAGACAGTTTCTCTGGTTCTTTTAAAATTAAAATGCTATTCCAGTTTCCCTCATGCTGTAACATAAGGGAAATGTTGTAATATTATTAATGCTCTGTAATACAATTAATGCTCTGTAATACACTATGTTGTTCCTATTACACTCTGATTCTTTCAAATCAGTTTTATTGAGTTCTAGTTTAGAATACATTTTTCACAGAACTTTAAAAGAAACTTATTAGCTAAGATTTTTAGCCCTATTCTTAACTACTGTAAAAACACCCTCTCCCCCCACCAAAAAAAAAAAAAAAAAAAAAAAAAGACAAAAATGACATTTCTTTTGAAGCTTCTGCAAATGTAAGACTTCATTCATTTGAAGGCAAACTTTCTCTCTGTGTTCCTCAGTGCATTATCTGGACTTCTAACTTAATTGATTGAAACACATTCGCATGCACTAAATTACACTTCCGTCTGAAACAGTACCATTAAATGCTACAAAAGATTGCGCTCCAATGAAACCATTTCATTTTTCACAGGATCACATTTAATATTTCCATGCAAGTGCGAGATCTCATTTACCAAGATGTCTGAGCTCTGAAAAGGTTGGGGTTTTGTTTGGTTTTGGTTTTTTGTACATGATGAAACCCTGTAATAATTTCAAAGAGAAAAATAAACCAGACCCAAATACAGCTGCCTGTCTTGCCTTTTCCAGACTAATTTTTGGTATAATACATGTCTTGTTTCTGGAACTTGCATAAAGGGATTGCTTTTCCAGTTAGGTGCACTTTCTTAATTGTTGCTATTTATCACAAAGTCTTAGTATAAAAATCAGTGTTCTTCACAGATGTATTTATCTGCAGTCTAATCGCAATCTTTTATTTCTTAACTTTCCTGTAGGTAGTGCCTGTTGTCTGATCAAAACACAACGCCCTTTTGGTGAGAAGGAGTAAAAGTCTGAAAAAGGCAAAATGGTGCATAGATTTGTCACATAGTTGGTCATAATTTTTGATGGTTTCATTATTTCAAAGCTTCAAATTGAGTATTTCCAATAGTAGAGAAAAAATGTGAAATATCAATGGTCAGTGAAATATGATATTTTTAAGAACACCGATAAAAGAAAACATGAAAGATTTGTCTCAAAATGTGAAGACAGTGAAGTTCCCATGACCTGATTATGGAAAAAACATTCTTTTCTCAGCAATACTCATCCTCATTTAATACCCATCTACAGATAAAATCATAGTCAGAGGATGTTGAGAAATATAATTTTATCAGGATGAGAATCTTAATCTTTTTGTTTTTCTATTTTCTCAAAGAAAGAAACAAACAAACAAAAAGCCTCCAATAAAAACATTTCAGTACTTTTTCTTTCTTACAAGACAGCTTGTAGGAATAAAGCTGATGTGCACAGTTCACTGGTTTTTTTAGTCCAAAATCCTAACTGGAGTTTTTTAGATTGCTGTTCAAAGAGTTGTAGTATTTAGCAATAGATTAGAAGTCACTGCATAAGCTTAATAAGCATTTTGCCCTGGTGTTTTGGTGTTTGTCTTCATGAATGTCATAGAATTTTGTTAGAGGTCTTTGTTTTATTGAATTTGGTGATGATTACTATTAACAGGTATCAGTATTGATTCTTTAAGCAGTGATTCTGTCAATGACTGATATTGTACAAAAAACAAGATAAAGGCAGCTGCTGACCCTGCAGCTGGATATTTAAATACTTGAGAAGCCCATACAGTTGATTAAGCTTGAGAATCGTAACGTGTTTTGCATCTTTGTGTGGCCACACAGTAATAACTGATTATACTCCCACTAATTTGTGGGATGAGTTGCTCAGTCAAGTTTCTTGTTATGTAATTTTAGTGTGTAGACCATTGGCCTGAAAGTATTATGAACTTACAGTTATGGAAAACTTTCTGGAAAACTTTCCAGATATTTCAATTATCTTATGCACAACTATTTAATTTACTCTTTGCAGTCCAATGGCATTCACTTATCCTCTTAGTTTCATATCCGTGACTGTATAATCAAATATATATTTATATTACTAGTTTCTCTTTCCATAAGTACTTACCCTCGAGATCAGACTGATTTGTAAGTCTCAGGGTTCTGTTGGTGTCTTCTGTTATTATTTCTTACCATTTAGTGTATTCTATTTTTTCCAGCTATTTGAAAACATAAAAATTTAAAATTAATCATGTCTCTTTTGACCTTGTTTTTATTCTTTGACATCATAGTGAAATCTGTTCCATTTTCCTTTTTTTAAGGTACGATGGTACGTCTGATCCTAACTGTGACAGTTAAACCAAAGTATCTTTCTATTTCTGTGACCACCAATATGTTCCCTCTGGCATTTTCAATCCTTATGTCAAAGATTGTTTCAGAATAATTAATCTGAGAGTTAAGAGAGAAGCACAGATTCATGTATCAATCTATCCCAAACTTCTTCATGTTATAGACTATGGATTTTAACTGCCAATTTCTATAATGATTATAAATGGTTATTTATGATTTATGCAATTAAAAAGCTTCATCTATACATTAATGCTAGTAAAATAACTGCATATCTGCAAATGCCTATAGATATAATGATGTAGGACAGCTACCACGTATTTCTGGAACAGAAATACAGGGATTCTGACATTTTACACAGTGTGATCAAAGTTCTAGTAGCTATTACTGAAAAGGTTCTACACAATTGGTCTGTTAAGAGGATATGGGCTAAAAGAGTCCAAGATTTTAAAAGCTTAGATATAAATCACAGAAATAGAAATGAA
The DNA here is from genome assembly GCF_964106895.1 of Numenius arquata. Classification (NCBI taxonomy): domain Eukaryota; kingdom Metazoa; phylum Chordata; class Aves; order Charadriiformes; family Scolopacidae; genus Numenius; species Numenius arquata. The sequence goes on from NC_133580.1 coordinate 67,631,062, forward strand.
TATTAATGAGGATTAGATTAATGCATTTGCTGCTGTTAATGGTTGTTGTGTGTTTATGCAAAGTATCATTCATTTCTCTCTTAAGGGCGAGTCAGAAAAATCAAATGTTAATGTATTTTAATTACTTGCTTTGGATAATTATTACTAATCAATACATAAAATATTGATACATATTTATTTAGCCACTTCTCTCGTATTCTTTGGCATGTGTTATAACTATATTCCTTTTTCTAAAGACACATCTAAGAAATAAATTGTTGAGTTTCTCTGATTGGAATCACCACTGTGGATACATCTTTGTTTTGGCTGGAAAGCCATAGCACAAAAGCAGAGTGTTATGTGAGAATTCCCAATGCTGCTGTCTAGAGCTTTTGACTTCAACACACAAGGGTTATGAAACCACTTCTTTAAGTGCAGGTTGCAGAGATCAAGAGGAAACACTTCCATTGATTAATGCAGACATTATTTTCGGGACTGTTTGAGAGTGTCATCCACAGTAACACCAATAATATTAGGAAATGAATAGGTTTATTTGAACAAGTAAGACAGCAGGTTCCAAGAGATGGTTTTATGTTAGATTACCACCTGTACACTTTTGAAGAAGTGGTGCCTATGTATTATGAGGCATCTTGTGCTTTTTGGGTGCATAAGAAACACAAATGGAAGTAAAGATCTCTTTTCTAACTTCTAAGAAGAAATGATCTGTTCCTTGGGCGCTATTTCCTAATGATGAGGGCTTGGTACACTATTGTTGATCTGAATTTCCAGCCACGTATCTGGTGCTCTTTCCTGCATGTGAGACACATTCCTGGGTAAACTGGCTCTGGGAGCAACAGCTTCAGAATATCAGATGGCTTAGAAGTAATAATGTGGAAAACCAACTTTATTCTCAATAGTAACTAAGAATAGTAAGCACAAATTTCACCTGAAACACTTCTGAGATATTTCACTTACCATGCATTTATTTATAGCATTGGAAAAAAAAAAGAAAAGCACTTTGGGAAAATACATAATACACAAAGATTGTCCATTCAAAGTTTACAAAGTTTACCATGAGAAATTTGTAAGGAATTTGTACATAAGAGTATAGTTCCATATTCACAAGTTGAATGCTTCCTTTTAAAGATTTATCTTTACCATATAACTTACTGAAGGATACCTCCCACTGCAGTAAAGGGAAATGTTCTCTATCCAAACCCCAAATTTTTGGATATATATTGTTGGATACGCTTTACAGTTATGGCAGTTTAAGAGGTTGAAGATACGTAGATCTTAAATTTTTATTGTTACATGAAACTTTTCTTTCAGGCTGCCTCTTCAAGCCCACTGCTTCAATTTGAAGGGCCCTGAGAGGAAGCATGTTCTGTGAGTCATCCAGGCTGACTGACTGTTCCTTTGCAAAGATGCAGAACCACAAGACACAGAGAAAAAGAAAATGAAAATAAAAAGAGAAAGGAAAAGAGTAAGAAAAAGAAAAAGAAAAAGAAAAGAAAAAAAAAAGAAAAAAAAGAAAAAGAAAAAAGAAAAAGAAAAAGAAAAAAAAAAAGAAAAAGAAAAAGAAAGAGAAAGAAAAAGAAAAAGAGTAACTTCCTTGCAAAACTATAGAATTGCACCAGATTTTGGTGTGAGCATGCTATATGGAAAGAGTGATCATATTTCTTCTTAACAATCCCAAGGTTTTTTTATTTAATCACAATGCATTCAGATGACTTTTAACTTTTTCATAGGGAAAAAAGCACTACTCTTTCATTGTGATTCTTGTTTCCATGGATGATAAGAGACATTATTTTCACTCTCCAGAATTTCTGTATCTAAAAGAATTAATAGTACTTTATATTAAGTGGTAAAGGCTCCTTTTCCTCATGAAAATTAGAACATAGTTTTAACTACATACGTAACTATGTTCTAGTTTATTTTGCATGGGGTAGAAACAGGTTTTCAGACAGCACATTTCTTTCAAATTTTAAAGTGAGAAAAAGGAAAATAAAGAGTTTATTGGAATTTTTTTTTTAACTCTTTTCTTTATTTCTAAATATTAATCCATACTGAAATAAAGTCATATTTCTTTAACCAGTGTGAAGTACGTTTTTAGATGAGATTTCTTAGCCCACGTAATACAGGAAATCAGACCAAAATGTCCTAACATACTTTTAAAGTAATAAAACCCATAAACTCAGAGAAAAAGAAAAAAAGAAATAAAAATAATGGTATAAGCCTAGAATATTCTTATGTTCATGTACTATTGCAATCTTAATTGAAACATGCAAGTATAAAGCAGGTGCCTGAGAATTATGTAGAGATCTGCAGGTACGCCTAGACTTGAATTAGGCTGATTACCTCACTGTTTCTCTCCCCTGTCCTCAATTTGTTTGTTAGGAACATTTTTCTTTCTTGTCCTTTCTTTTTATCTATTTTTTTTCATCAGTTTTAACCTAATATTTTCTCAGTCCATTTTCATACGTATTTTTTTCCAGAAATTCTTTTAAAAGAAAAGTGAAACAAGTACTAATAAAATATAAGTCCAAGTGTCAATCCAACTCAGTTTCAGTAGATCCATGTACAAAACTGGATTGTACACCAGTTTCTTTTCTTACCTCAAACCTACTCTCCAGACACAAAAGCTTGGCATACCCATTATACACACTGGTAATTTTTATTCTCAGTTTATGTGGTTTGTTCTTGTCTTTTGTAATAAAATGTGGTATGTGGGAAAAGAAAATGTTCCAGATATTCTTTTGGCTTAAACGAAATTCTTGCTTTATCACACTGGCTACAAAGCATTCACTTTGAAAGCTGGAGGTGGTTTTATTCACAGTGGTGCCTTGTCTCATAAAATTAATTGCTCAGACATGTTCTGTAGTACACTAAGCAAATCCTTGATGGCTTCTAGAGGCTTTACAATAGCCTAGGAAATGTCACACTCTGCTGTGGTATATTACACTTGTAATAGTAGCGTCACTAGTAATAGAACCATAGCTGCAGTCATTATAATCAAACTGTAAAGATAATGACACTGTGGAAATACATTTTCTTTCTCCCCAAGGATAGTTTCAGAGGGCTGCTCTACAAAGGGCTCTATGGACGTATCTGAAATGACTGGTGAGCTTCCTCCTATAAAATATTTTGACTATCACAGCACAGAGCTGAAGCAGCTATATACAATGTGTGCCTACCAAGGACTTTTGGAATAGGTTTCCTTAAGATGTCTCTAGCCTCTACAAGAAGATAAAAGTTCAAACATAACATTATTTAAGCAAGGAGTCAACAAGGGCCAAGTGCTGAAAGACAAAGCCCAACAAAATATGATTTTAATCAGTGCCCACACAGGCTGGAGTTAAAACACTGAAAAATCAAGCTTCCCAAACGAGAGAACAAGCCCATTCTAACATTTGGGTTGAATCAAGTGATTATCTGGCATTTTAACTATATATACTTGAACTATATATATACTATATATACTTGAAGCAGCTTCAGCACAGAACATTCACCTAGATAGTTTTGTGCTTTTTCTTCCAAACCTTCATTTATATAGTGCACAATCTTTACTTTTTTTTTTTTTTTTTTTTGTCAAAAAGACAGGATCAAATACATAAAGACAGGTAAGTGATTTTGTGAAAGGCAATGAGATGAGGTTCACAAAGATTCTCGGGCATGACAATGATCACTCTCATAATGATTAATTCTCTGCCTGGCTCTGTGAATTCTCAAAGCCTGTTATGGACACTTTACTTTGCAACTGTCACGGAAATCTTACATTTTTTGCCCCTGCACAGCGGAGCAACTTCAACAAGAATGATGAAGGACACTTTCTTCTTCAGCCTTGCCTATTTGTGATTAACTGCTTTTTGGGGAGATGTGCACTGATATCATTTCAGACCAAAAAGAAACTCAAAGTTCATACTGCTGAGTAAATAGTTATTGATTTAGCATAGTAAGATAGTTTCTATCCTTTTTCATTGATGTCTTGGAAGCAAAGAGGTATGTATTTTGCAGGAGGCATTTGGCACGGCATGACCATGTTTTTATTTAAACCAATGAATCTTAGTTGGCTTTAGATGAAATATAGATTTAGAGCGGCTCAGCTCTGACAAAATGACTTCAAAAAGGGACAGCACTTTCAATGCTTAAGTAACTTTACAGCCAAAACTCTTACGCTTATCGACTGTCAAGTATGCAGGCAACTCTGCAGCGTTGCTGCTGATTTTTAAATGGGACTTAAATTCCAATCACACTGAAAAGTCTGAAGTGCCCCTTTCCTTCTGGCTCACAGACTTAGCTGAGGACTCAATAGGGAAAGAAAATAAGCCTATAAAACAAGGTCATTTACTTGTGAAGAGGAAAAGCAAACAGTAATGCCTTTGAGTTCGGTCTCCTGAAGTGCTAAAAAGGGAAAGATCAAAAACAGAATAAAAGAATAAGAAAGAATAAAAGTGAACTAAATAATAATAATAATAAAAAAAAAAACCAAACCAACCACAAAAAAAAAAAAAAAAAACAAACACACAAATGTAAGTCAAAAATCCTATAGGCCTAGTTTTTAAACTGAGCATTTCTTCCCCACTGAAACACAGAGTTTGTTTGCCTTGGGGGAGGAAACTGTCTAATAAAGTAGTAAATAGCAACCCATAAAAATACCTTGTTATTAAATACATAAAGATATCATATTTGGGCATTTTTAAGAGTCTAGGCCCTAGAAATATAGTGATAACCCAGGAATCCCTCCAGCCATTTTAGAGTTTATATATGTTGCAGAAGACAGAATAAACAGTAATGCAAAAACTCATTGATAAAAGTGCAATAAATGGCTCAAACTAAAGTTTTTCCCAACTATGTCACAAATAATCTTGAACATACACACTATAAGCTTAGGTGTCCATTTCCAAACTAAGTGTAATATAATACAAAAACATTGATCTACTATGAATTATTATGGTAACATGTATTTTCCCCTAGCATGTGCAAAAATATTAAAAAAATAAGTAATAAAAGCACCTAAGAACTGGAAGACTGACACCATTTTGTCATGTTGTTATGTTTTTCAGTTTTCTTTGCATTATTTATGAATGGAATATGGATTATTTTTAATAAGTCCTGTAAGAAGTCTTTGTCCTCCGTGGGTAACTGGTAGCAGTTCAGTGTATACTATCTGCTCGTAGAGGAAAGTGAGGAGATGCAAATACTTTTCTCTGGGTTAACACATTGTACCGATAAGCTGTTAAAGAAGTTTGACCTTTATGTGACATAGTAACTATACTTTTTTTTTTTTTTTTTTTTTTTTTTTTTTTTTTGTAGCTAGGAGTGCTTATTTGTGCATCTCTGTCATCACTCCCAGCATGTCATCCAAGCTAATGATGCAGCAAAATGCTTTTGCTGTTTTTGATGTTGCTGCATGAAATTGCTGTTTAAAGGAGAAAGCCACTGATTTATTTTTTTTTTAGGGACAGAACCTTGAACACATGCAGGTTGCCTCAAAATGGATTTACAAAACATTTCTGTGTGATTAATACTGTGAAACAATAACTTCCTTTAGTATATTTATTTGGCAGATTCATGAGGTTTTTAATGGATCTAGATCCAGTATTTCCATGAAGCACTGATATTGGCTTGCATATGAACGACGTTGCTAAGCAGGGCACTTTATACCAAGGGGCAGCCAGCACTGGAGTCACCAGTATTAATATCAACAGCTATTGTGGATTAGAGAGCGAGAGCACGTACATTCATGGAAGTCTAAAATTACCAACTTAATCATATTCACATATCAAGTAAGACAGTTCAACTGTTAATCATATTGGTGACTATTTCTATAAGTAAGGCTATATTCTGCCAGCTGACCATGAATAAGGATGATCTGCACAAGTTTAACTGGAAACTATCACATAGAAGGAGAAATGAAGAGCAGAAAATCTTAATGAGCTGTATCCCCCTATACTAAACTGCCATTAATCCCCAATGAAATAATGTTAGTTTTAAGATTGCTGAGAATCTGACCTTCCCAATTTAAAATATCTTTTAGACAACACCTGTAAAAGTAGGAATCATAGAAGCACAGAATGTTTTGGGTTAGAAGGGACCTTAAAGATCATCTGTTCCAACCCCCCTACCATGGGCAGGGACAACTCCCACTAGACTAGGAATGCAAGTGTATGTAGTGCACATGTGGATCATATAAAAAAAAATAAAAAATATGGTGGATGTTTGCCAAAACCTGATCACTTTAAAAAGGAAGATGACCATCAGCCCCCAACTGATGTTGTTAAAGAGGAAAATGACAATCAAGATTATTAATAACCAGTGATATTGAAGAGATTGTTGAAACAAACGAGGAGTAAACATGAAAGGCAGTATAAAAGAAATATGAAAATTAGATCATATATAGGAATGAGCAGTAGGGGGAAGCTGGTTTGACACTTTCAGAACTTCTGCCTAAGCTGGAGAGAACAGCCTCTCCATCAGATAACTGTGAGCAGCCTGCACTTGTTCCTGGAGTGACAGTATCGGGTGCAAGATTTGGGGACCCACAGCCTTGGAGGGGGGTGTATGTGGTCTTGGGGGGGGCTTTCACACCAGTGTTCACATTACCAAGTCATAGGGAACAGCACGGGTCCATATGAAGCTGGAGCATCCCCATTTCCAACACAGGTGTGTGCTCTTAGGGGACCCCGCAGCTCCAGGAGAAGGATATCACCTTATATTCCCCGTGTCCCGTGAGAGCGTAGGTATGGCCACATCACTGTGAGTGAATATTTGTACAGGCTTAGAGTTCACTGGGAATCTTTATAGAAGGCTATAAAAATAAATATGTAGGTGTTTATTAACATTTTGTAGGTGGTTAATATTGTGGTATATCCATTATATCGCCCATACAGATCCTTCTCATGCGGTTCACTGATTGCTGGTTAGTTATGTTAATAAATATATAAAAGGCTTAGCTAGGTTTTTGTGTTTATTTTATTTTATTTTATTTTATTTTATTTTATTTTATTTTATTTAAACTACCTAAACTGAGCAATTTGACTTTGAGACAGAAATTATTAGGAACAATATGGCAAAAATAACACTGTCACTCCCTCATAGCTGAAAGGAAATGGATGGAATTGAGAGTACGATATAACAGTTTATGTAAATGATTTTCCAACACAGTGCAAAATTAAAGCAAAGGACTGGTAGAGCCAGTTCATGCTCCCTGGAACTCCCTTTTATCTTCTGCAGAATCAAATTTAATAGTAATAACTGGAAAAGAAGTTAAGGGCAAAATCTTGAAAAGTACTGAGTTGCCCAGCCCATTTGAAATTACCAAGGTTTAACAAGCTCCTGAAAGAAAAATGCTCTTAGATTCATATAGCCCATATAGTTGTTTTACTTATGCTCAATTTATTTTTTTCTGTAGGAAATCTAGCCCAGCAACGTCTTAAAATATGTGCATTATCAGGTTTTCACTTTTGAATGTGTTAGCTTTGCATCTGCTCTCAATTTTAAAGACAGCTGTCAAATTTGTGAATTCCCACAATTGTTTTCAGCAACTTTCTAGATATTTGAAAGTATTTCATCAAATGGGTGGCTGATAACTAAGGGACTTAATGAGCCAAAGACTCTACAAAGATTTTCTGTAGAACTTTAAATATGATTTTTTGAATACTCACAACTCACAATTATAATCAGTTTTTCTGAATATTTTAGTATTCACTTAAATAGCTACGTAACTTCAGGTTGTTAACAAGTTATCAATAACTGGAAACTTCCATTGCTAGAATAATAGCAATATTTTCTATGGGGATGCTGCATATACTAAAATAGTGCCAGAATAATAAATACGTGTTTATCTTTCACATATGCCAGAGACATAAATTTTTATTGTTTTCCTACTTCTGGTGCATATGTTGTTATTCTGTGAAAGAGCTACCAATGTCCATGAAGCTGTAGAGAGGAGAGCGAGCTCTTCTTCAGTCCCTGTTACGAATTTTCCTATGTATGAGCTATATGATGTAGCATGATGCAATTTTCTATGTAAAATTTTGTATTTCTTACTATAAGGGTCCTGAGAGCCGTCCTGGTGGGGGCTTGTGTGCCAGGGCTGGGGGCCAACTCAGCACCAGTACAGCTGTGGGCAACCTCATCCTTCTGATTGCTGGGGGGGAGGGGCTCCCAGGTGCCCTGAGGGCTAAATTATGACCAGGGCTTACCCTCTTGCCCGTGGGGATGGCCCTGGCTGTTGAGGTCCTGCCCTACTGCCCCCTGGGAGCATCCCCCATGGCTCCCAGCATCCTGGTCCTCAGGAATCCCCTGGCAACTACTGTGCACTGACAGATATTTGTTATATCTTTTCCCATATATTGCTCTTTAAGTCGTGTTCTCAAGAAATCGGTGGTGGCAACACTTCATTCCACAGCTTCACTTACATTAATATTCATTTTGTGACACATGGCTCTGACCTTGTGAAATGCCCTTCAGAAGGTTAATATGAATCTCCAAAGCCTCTTTGGGTTTAAGTCCAAAACCTGGGATTATCCCAGTCTAAATCAAGGCTATGGATTAATGAACATAATTTAAAGTTATTCATTTAATTGCAACATTCTGGCATCTGTTGAGTTCAAATTTAAGTTTACTATTTTAAAAAACAAAACAAAACAAAACAAACACTTGTTTTCAGTTGGTATATTTAAACTTTTAAAAAATTATATTTTTTGCATTATGACTACATCATTGAAAAGTACCCTTGCAAAAGAAGAATGAATAAAGAAGGATGCATTTAGCTTTTCTCTCCTTTTATTTTTTTGTGTGTTTGAACAGCTTGCATGATCCTTCCAGTATTGTTTTCATTCATTTAATGTACTGACATTTTTAATACAACAAAACTACCATTTCCATATTTCTGGTTATCTCAGGGAGAGTTTCATTGCAAAAGAAATTTCAGCCCCAATTTACTATACTCAACAAATTAGATACTTTCTGGGTGTCTTGAATTCCCATTCTGAAATGTGAGAAGGAATGGGGTGTGGAAGTGGGACACATTGTAGCCTCACTGACGTTTTAAGAGATATGCAAAAAAACCCCCCATTTTCTCTAAGTAAGTCAATTTGTAGAAAACTAAGAACTCAGCTGTATATTTATGAATGGTGTTTGTTATATCAATTAATGACTTGCAGAAAGATAAAAAGAGAAGTTATAAATCATTTCTCTAAAGGACAAAGAGGAAACGATGGTCAAAAATGAATAATTTTAAATAATTATCTGAAAAAAAAAATAAGATTATTAAAGAAAAAGTGGAGGAAAAAACTATAAATCCATGATGGCTTTTATTTTTATGTCATTTAGTCAGCAAACTCTGAAAGAATAATAATAAAGAACAATACAACTAAATATGCACATTTCTATTAAGTACTTCCAGAGGAATGGCTTCGAGATGAAGAGAAAGAAAGTAGATTAGAACTCTTCACCTTGTGAAAAGGTTAAATAAAGACTGGCTATACCAAAAGTGCATAAAACTATGAACAGAAAAGGAGATAAATAAAAACTAGTTTTCAAGAACTAGTTAAAGAACATTTCTCTTGGGTGAAATTATTAGACATTAGGTTAGAAATAAAATTTTAGAAAAAGAAAATAAATATGATGAACTAGGAACTCTTCTCCATAGCTTTAAAAAATCTGAGAATTTAGCAACTGTGAAACACAACAGCTCAGGAAATCCCTAGGCCACTGGCTCCTGCACTCTGGAATGTTATCACTGGGGAAAGTATAATCCTTTTCATACTCTTTTTTAAGTTAACTGGTTAAGTTAAATGGTCTTTTTTAAGTTATATGGTCTTTCGAGTAGTATCTGTAGAAACATTAAACTGAGAGCAAGTTTATGTCTGGAGCCCTCGTGTGAAGGTGTACAGTTTTCCCCTGATTCTAGCACCCATGCTGAACTGTTATTCATAATTAAAAATATTACTTAAACAAAGTCAGGTGCCTTAATAATTTGACCAGCAGTCAACACTTTTCAGCTCGGCTGATGTGGAGATACTCAATGAGAATGGAAATAACTCGCACAGGAGAACTGAAGGTGTATGGAGGTGTATACAAACATGGTCTTGATATAGATCATCCTCCAGAATTCACTGACTGATTACCAGGATATAGCTCAAATCCTTCACGCAGAAGAAGGAATGCAAAGTGGAGCTACTTCCTTGTGGGAAAATAATAGCCTGTGGCATATTGGTTAGAAAGTAGAATCTTGTCAGGCTTTCATTTGTGAGAAAAAGCTCTATGTGGCTAACATTGTAAGAACTCAGAGCCCTGATAAAGTTTGGTATTAACTCAAAGCCTAGAGAAAGACCAGTAAGTCTCAAAAAGGGACTGGATCTAAGATGTAGCTTTCTATTTATGATTTTCTGTTCAACAGCTGAAGCAACACTCCTATATTCATCCAGGTTTTTCTGGTGTTCTGCACACGCATATTAAGGGGGGGAGATCCTTTGAGGTAGTTAGCTGCCTAAAAAGTACAGATTGTGAAGACTGTGACTCTTAAACACACTTTTTTCCAATCTAGCCATAACAATTTTGAACATAGACATGTAAGAGTATTCCAATACATTTTTTTCATCTTCCACAAAAACACTATTTGATGGTTAAGTAATTGGCTTTGCAATAAACACCCATAAAAATAGTACAAGAATATAGACAAAGTAAGAATAATGTAAACAGAAAAACTCTTTGAAGACAGACATTTTTGACCCATAATTTGTTTTTCTAAAGTATTTGCAATGTTTATGAGGATAAGGGGATATTTAAAAGAATTTCAATAGAAATATTTCTAAAAGAAGTTGATACAGTTCTTCCTGCTTTAATGAAATAAAAGGCATATGTAATTAAAAAAAAATTAAGTCGATCTATAAATATAGATTTTAATGTAATTTGAAAGGCACAAATTTTTAAAGTGATATCAGATACTAATTGTAAGTGAGGTTAACTGTGGTTAAAATCCATCTATCTCCCAACTGCAAAATTACATTTTGGAAGTTAAAGTTATTCTGAACTTTTTATCTGTTACATAAGCAGCTTATACTTCTGTACAAAAGAAATAACTCTTTATCATCCACATTTAAAAAGAAGACCACAACTCTTTTTTTATTTCATTTTATTCTTTTTTTTTTGGAAATCACAGAATACCCAGCAGAAAATTAACGAGATTGTACTCAGGGAAAGCGAAGTATTAACAAGTAATTCTGATTAGGATGTTGAAAACACATTAACATGTATAAACTGTTGAAATTGTTAAGTCAATAAACAAAAGTTATGATTATGTGCAGATTCAGAACAGGTTGTCCAGAGGTTGTGGAGTCTCCAGCCATGAAGATCCTCAAAAAGCCATCTGTACATGGTCCTGTGCAACCACCTCTAGATGGCTCTGCACGATCAGGGAGGTTGAACAAGATGACCTTCAAAGGTCCCTTCCAACCTCAATCGTTCTGTGATTCTGTGAAAATATAACCCCACTGAACTCAAATGTTAACATAATTTAATTAATCCTTGAGAAGGTAAGTTCAGTTAAAAAAAAAAAAAAATCTATGTTCATGAAGTACAAGATTTCTGGCTCACACTGAAGCACATCTTAAATGTTTTGCCTAAGTATGTCGTATATTTCACGTGTTTAGCTCTGTGGTTGGTTATTTAAATTTATTTGAAACTCCACTCTGTTTTTTCCATGTTGGTGTAGGGTTCGGAGAAGGTCTCCACTTGGAGATATCTGATGGTAACCCAAGATACCCTTGGGTTAAGGTAACGTGATACCAAACAATCAATTGAACGGTTTTGTTTATGTCAGAAACTATTTTAGCAGAAAATCCTTGTTAACTGTAAAGGGTTGAACAGCTCTATCCTGAGTTGAGCGACACAGGACTAACTTCTCTTCTAACGCTGGGGAAAACTGCACTGTATTCTTAAATGAATAAATAAAGAAAGAAAGAACCTATTATGAAAGGTTATGACCGAGTTTCAGCAGCCCATCAGACTAGTGTGGAGAACTTCATGTTTCCTGTTAAGTAACTGAATGCACAGATAAATATGGTTTTAGATTGATTACCTTACAAGTGCCTTCATTTTCACAGCCTCTATGAGCAAAAAATTCAAGACAAATTCAGAGATGGTTTCAAGCATTCACCTCTGAACTCTTGGAAGGACACCTGACCTGGTCTGTCACCACACTCTTTAGGCACTACAGAAAAATGATGAGTGAGCAAGTGAAGAACTTTAGTTTGAAGCACTTTTTTAAAAACTTTATTTTCTTTATGGTGAACTTCTTTGGTCTGTGGTCTTTATGGTGATCTTCTTTGCAACTTTCTTTTCTTTATGCGATTGAACAGCCTCAGAGCGATAGGGAAAAAATAGCTTGTGTATCCCCTCCCTCCCAGCCTAGTAGCATTGAAACTGTGTTACAGGATACTGTTAAAGTAACAACTAATAGTTTGGAAAACTGCAAAACTTGCATTAGTTCCTTATTTGATTGGGATTTTTATCATTTTTATCATGGATTTGTTATTAGCTTTGTTCTAGGAGGTCACAGGTCAATGAGATTTCATTGTAATAAAGGATGATTAAGTATATTCTGTAATCTAAGTTTCATTGTACTGACAGCTATTCAGTACACAAGATATGTACACCGTGGTCTCCATGGAAACATCCATTACCTGGTATATATGTCATTAATTAGTTTTCAGAATACAACATTTATTATGTGCCTAACAGCACAACAATAATTCAAGATCTGACAGTACTGCCATTACAAAACTCTATTACAAGAGGATTTAACACTTCCATAAAATTTCAATCTTACTGAAATTTACCACAGAATTTTTCAGCCTGAGTATCAATACGTATTCATTGAGTTTTGCGTTAATTATTTGAAATAATGGCTATTATAGTTATTTGAAATAAATGGTTATTTGAAATTTGGGTTAATTATTTGAAATAATTAAAACCTCCCCACTCTCATAACCTCGTTGTTGGCTATTAATAATGAAAAATTTCCATTTCAAATAAGTAATTTTGTGAGAAATTATAAAGGTTGGATCAGAGCAATTAATATCAACCACGTGTTTAATGACAGTGTTGAATTAACTAAGTTTGATACAAAATCTGAACCTGCTTTCTTTCTAACTCAGCAGGCAAATCCTTTTTTTTTTAAACAAATAATTTTCTTTTTCACTGAGCAATTGGTATAACTTCAGCACATTCTAATTTTTATTAATTAATGTTTTGCAGTGAAAATGTTTTCCATATTTCATTGATACTTTTTATTAGTTGTATAGTCAACAATATTTTGGGAGAAATTAGCTTTTTAATTGACAAGATGAAGGGAGGTCAACTGCTTTGTCAGCCAGACAAATAAAGTAAGCAAAGCAGCCAACAAATATAAAAAAAATGCTACTTAAAATGGTAAATCACCCTACTTCCCTTTTGCTTTTTTTTTTTTTTTTTTTTAATATAGAATTTGAAGGACACAAGCAATCAGCAATTTCAGTTTTTTTAAAGGACAGCAAGAATTAATGGAATGGTTTAAGTGCTCAGCATGATTTGGGATTACGAGACCAAAAGGTGATAAAAGGACCCTTTTACTGCGAAAGGACGAAGCTGAACTAGGAAGAGGGTGCATTTATATCAGCATTAAGAATGCATCCCATTAGTTCTAAAGTTTGTGAAATCAGTTTCCTCTGAATCTCTCAGGGATAATTCACCTAAATTAGCATTAGCTTTAGGAGGGAGCTGTGATCTGAATGCTGCTCTCTTAGTTTACTCGAACAGAAAAAACCTAAATTTAATTTATTTAGTGACCTTTGTAGATTTCAGACTTGAATGATTTTCTTTCATTTCAGTCCTTGGTAGACTCTAGACAGGAACTACCACTTGTAAATGGTGATTGCCTTATTCACAGCAATAGACATAGAGCCTTGGGGCTCTTTTGTGCTTCTCTTACAATGTAAGTGTAAGCATAGGATAAAATGTTTAAAACGATGGTGTTGAAAAATCCAAGTTAGCTAATGATTAGGCTAACTACAATTACACTGAGACCCTGCTTTTGTAAAAAGGACTAAATTGGGGAGAAGATAATGGTGGAAAAGCATTTAAAATAGATCTGTGCTGTGTTAAACGGGTTTGATTTTAGAGAAGCAGGACAGAACGAGTTTCAAAAAGAGACATGGACACCTGAATTCAAACTTATCATCCCCCAAATTTCCAATTTACTTTGGAGACCATTTACTTTACTTTGGGAGCTTCTGTATTACACAGGGATGTTTACATTTAAAAAGACTCTAGTCACAGGAGATTCTGCATTTGAACAGAAGTATTAACACATCTCAGCAACATAATGTTTTGCTCACGCCAAATATTCATTATATTCTTGAAAGTATTCCTCTGCCTGTATTTTCTAAAACATTTGATGAGTCTTCAAAGAACTTAATGAGTTGGACCCCATGAAAAATGTAATGGCAGCTGTCTAGTTCTTTAAAAATGACTCTGGGAGAGAAGATAATGATATCATTTCCAGTTCTGAAGGCCTATATTAATTTATCCTGCTTTAAAGTGTAATGCAGAAATAGTCTTTGGATTAGAAACTATTGCCCTCATACCACAGACTAAAGATCCAGTGATTAAACCTGAAGTTAGTCTTTGTTCACAAGCTTGTGAGTCTCAACAAATTAAGCATCAATTCTTTTTATGATAAATGTTTACAGGTATGAAGTGGTGGATATAATCCTTTCAGAAGGAAGCAGAACATATGTCTCAGTCTTCTTGTAGACTCTCTAAATTCTGATGACTATGAGTGAAGGGCAATGCCTTCTCATGTCAGCCAGGTTAAAACAAAGGTAGAAGAAGGATCTAAAAGACATTATTTCACATGTCCTTACTAGTCAAGACTTAGACAACTCACTATTTACATGAAGGTTTGTAAGACTCTCTTCTTGGTGTTTATTCATTTTCAGTTTGGTTGTTTCCAAAATTTGGTACTAGGGTTTGATAAGGTTTTGGTCAAGGCTGTACTCAGGTCTGTGTATTCTGCTGAAAGAGAAACATTTCAGGGCTCAGAATTATGGCAAAGAAAAAAAAAAAAGAAAAAAAACAAACTAAAAAACCCACAACCTTTTAGACTGGGTTGGAGCAATTAGCAAAAAAAATCTAACCAGAGGTGAAATGAACTATATATAGAGCGTGGATTCCATATGGTGTTCTAGACTTGCAAACACCTCAGTGTCTAAGTAGCAAATTACTCAGAAACCCAAGGCTCAAGTATCTTGAACTTGCTTAAGTTTCCTGCATGTAGTATTTGTTAAATTAAGATATATAGAGATACGTGTAATGAGCTGCTAATATAGGAAGTAGAACAGACTGTAAGAATATTTATTCTGTATATCTGCAGTGAGGTGTAATAACTGTGATGAAACTCACTACAGTTTTGTGTTTGAGGTACAGGAACATAGAGACAACTAAAGCTTTCTTTTTTATGCATTCTTCATTATTCTATGTGGATCTAAGTTCTGATATTTTGGTAAATAAAATAGCAACAATGAAACAAATATGCCAGAGATTATACATCTGTAAGGACAAGGAATAAAAAGAACCCCAGTTAATTTACTGCTAAGTGGAAAACTTTGTATGTTTTAGTCACAGAATACTAAAGACTTCTCACCTCTTATATATTGCTTTTTTTGTTTAATCACTGATTCTTTAATTACAATTTTATTAAATAGTTCAAATCAAATAGTAAACCACAAAAAAATAAGAAATAACCCACTAGAGGCTTTGTTTGGTAATCAATTAAAGCTTGTAATTATCAAAAAGTAGGCAATGAACTTATTTTCCATTATCTCAGTTGTTGTTCCACGAAACTGGTTTTCTTTGATTTTTCCTTTTTTAAATTTTTTTTTAAACCAAAGCTTTTCTTAAGATGACAAGGTCTTTTGTGTTTAAGATTCCTATTGTGACTTGATTACCAAAGCTATGGGGTTCTAGACCACACTCTTTCTTTCTTACATCTGAACTCAACCTGTAAATGTTTTTTTCTGCCTTTCCCCACCCCCTGCCCCTGTGACTGGTTTTATTTGCAGTATCCATAAATAAACCTACTTGCTTAAATATGACAATGCCCTTGTTTCAGGGCATAACATATATGATATGTATGAAACACTTAATTGCAACAGTCCAACAATCTTTGGAAAAGTGAGTGCGTCTATGTTTGACAATATGATAATGCTATAGATTAAGTACTTAAGAGTTTTTAATCTTTTCTATATTTGGGAAAGGATTCAGTGAAGAAAATATACAATTAGCACCTGAATTTCAAAAATGTTTTTCAAATCACTAGCTTTTAGCAAAGTTTTGGACAAATTTTCTTCAAAAGATTCAGAGTGAGTTTAATCAGATTTAATTATTTGCTTTTCATAAAACAGTGCTCTCAAAACTTCATCAAGTTTCCTTTGAGTCTGTCTAACTTAGTGGACAACAGGAAGTGTACAGAGATGGCACAGAGATAGTGAATGCAATCCAAGAAAAAAAATAAGTTTGATGCTTCCATGCCTTGACAAAATGTGTTCTTTGGGCAGCTGTGTGTGAAACTTCAGTTTTGTTTCACAGATGCTGGTGTGAATATTTTCTTAGGATTTGATCCCAGTGGGTTGGTACCTTCTATCCCATCCTTTCTTCAAGGTTCACTTTCAGTTTCCGATTCAGAGAAAAACGAAAATGCAAAAGAAAAATCATCTGGTTGCATGGCAAAACTGTGAAGTTTGCATGATGGTCTCCTGCAACCACACATCTCAAAACTGGAAGTATTCATACATGAAATACCAATGAAAATTAATAAATCCCTAAGTAAATAGACCTAAATTACATTTTATACTGCAGACACCCATCTAAGATTCTGTTTCCAGATGTTTGCATTTCCAGATGTTTGCAGTGGCACCTTAAAGGCCCCAACCACATGTCCTTCGAAATAACCCTTTAAGAATAACACAGATTCAGGAAGTATGTGACAAACATTCAGCAAGGAGCTTTTTTAATCAAATATCTACCAAGAAAAAAATCAGCATCTAATTAATAAATTGTCAGTTGTATACTCAATGCCAAGGGAAAGAGAAGATCTTAACATGCCACTGATTGTAAATCAGTGACTTTGAAATATTCCTTTCTGGTCAAAATAACATGGGTAATGGTGGTTCAGGTTCCTAAATAATTTTCTGCTAAACTCTGAAGCCCAACATGATTTAAATAGACGTTGGGATTTTTGTGTTTTGTATTTGGTTTAGGGCTGCATCTAGAGCCCTGTGCCCAGTTTTGGGGCACCTCAGTCAAGAATTATATTGTTAGATTGGGTGAATGTAGTAGATGGTCATCAGGACAGACTGAGAGAGGTGGGCTTGTTCAGCCTGGAGAAGAGAGAGCTTTGAGGAGAGCTAAGAGCAGATACACCTATGGAAGGGCCATCAAAAAGAGAGAACCACATTTCTTCACAGTGACGGCAGAAGGATATGAGACATTGGCATAAATTGAAACAAGGAGATGGTCCAACTGGATACAGGGAAAACCATTTTCCTCAAGAGAACAGACAAGAAGTTGAACAGGCTGCTCAAAGAGGTTGTCCAGTTTCCGTTCTTGGGTCCAATTGGACCAAGTCCTGAGCAACCTTGTGTGATTCCAGAGATGGTCCTGCATTAATGTTGGAGGCTGGACAATAGACATGCTGAACCTCAGCTCCCTTCCAACCTGAGTTATTCTATGATCTTAACATCCTATGATTCCACTATTGCTAAGGATTCTGTCATGAAATATTATTCATGGTGAAGTTAGTTGGAGATCTTCCTTTGATTTCACTGGGGCTAAATGCTGGAATGGTTTTATTTCATTCTGGTATGTAGCATTTCTGTAAAAGCAGCAACTGAACCACCTCCACCCTCCCCATCCCATGCGTTTCTACATTAATACTTGACCTGACAAAAGTGACCCTATAGAACAATGTACTGAAAATAAATTAAAAAAAAAATAAATTAAAATCATTGCATATAAAAAAGGCAAATTTTATTGGGATTAGACATGTAGGTCAATAGTTTTTTCAAACCTCTTTACGGGAGATACAAAGGTGTCTACAGTATATTTCTTCATTGTAACAGTAAAGGGGCTTCACTGTATGACAACGTCCAAAGCATCCTTTCAAGGTTGCGAAGTAAAACTACTTGTGGTAATATGTGTGGGTGGGAGCAAACTGATAATAAATGTTATGTGCCCATAGGTTACAGTCAATTTGTTCCTACATTCAGCTCTTGATTCTTTCCCAATGAAAACAGATACCTCACAATGGCACGTCTGACAGATACGTGTTTTTTAGCTTACTGGGTAAGACCAGAAGACTTGTTCTGATTTAATAATCTGACCTCCTACATATCACAGGTGATGTTTACAGTAACTGATGATTATAGATAATTAAAAAAAAACCACCTTAGAAAACAGGTATTATTCCTTTTTTGGAGCACAGATTTTCCAGCTGTATACCCATGTCTTTGCATACTGAGCACCTGACATTATTATGATGATAAATTTTGTACTGCAGTTAAGGCCCCATTCTGAAAGCCTTGTTGTAATGGAAACATCTGTGAAATGCTTTACTCAGCAAGCAGGTAATCAAAGATTTAAGACTGCTAGGACAGGCAGGGCTGAAGTATCTACCAGACGCCTTCTCTAAGTGGCTACTATATAGTGTAAATAGTCCATAACCAACTGGAGAAGAACACTTTAGATTTGAATATCAAGCACAGTACAACTAATTTTATTCCCATCACACAAAAGCTCATGACAGATACTGTATATAACAGACTCAATGCTATCTATGTGTCAATGGCATTTTAAAAACAAAGGTAAGAGCGAGCTTCCTCATCAGGAAGGATGAATACTTGTCACAGCAGCTGTCACCAGAGTCCTGAGTTTCACGATTTGCCTGAGATTTTCTTTTCATGCCCGTGACTTCTGGCATTCTGTGATTTTTGATTCAGTTGGTGGAATGAGCTAGTATACAGTTGTACACTGCAGGCTTTACAAGGAGCTTTAAGATAACAACCCTTAGGACTGAAATGAAGGCGAGCAGAGAGCAGGATGTCAGCTTCAATGACAAGACGGAAGAGACATGATGGGTCAGGTCAGTGGTTTCATGAGACAGGTTCAGTATAGTAGACCATTGTGGTAAACAGGAACAACTAGACAATATAAAGGATGTAGGCATATATCACATATTAAAATCCAAAACCGTTGTTTACTATTTAAAGATTTAAAAAAAAAAAAAAGTCAAAACCATGCGGACTGCATGATTCAGGCTATATAAATGAGAGAAGGAAGTAGAGAACCTGTGAAGTCAATAGATTAAACAAATATTTGAAAAGCTGGGACTGAAAATGAAACATATATCAAGTTATTTCTAATGCTTTAGTCATGATTGCCTTGACATTGTTACTTCTGATCTAAATTGCAGTCACAGACCTTCACGAGCATATAATTTGTTTTACTTTTCTGTATTTATGAATACTCTAGTTTTATGCAAATTTTAAATTGATAGTTTTGAAGATACACGACCACCTTATAGCTTTTTAAAAATAACATATTTTCTTTTAAAATAAAATAGATTTGAATACCAGATCTTGTTTTAAGAAGCCTCTAAAAAAGAGGTTTTTAAAAAACTCTATATATCACTGCAATAAGTAAAACATTAATATTCCTGTACTTCTGGTCAGATACGTAATTTGTTTTCTCAAAGTTGTCTTTATTCAGCTCTTCATAAACAAAAGCAACAGTTGTGCTTTTGTAATTTGGTTCTACTGTTACAAATAGACTACATAATAAATTTCAAACATTTGCATTATGTTGACATTAAAATTTGTCTCATATTAAACAGATTAAATGATCTGAAAAGCAGCAATTTGTAATCATTCTTAAAACTAGAATGCTGAACCTCTTGCAGAATGCCCAATATTTAAGAATATACAAATGGTCTTGTGATATCTCAGATGTCCTATGTTCAGGAGTTGAAGAAAGAGTGGTTTTAATATGGTATTATGTTTAAAAACAGGTATTAACCAGCAATTACCTTGCATGTAGCAAAGTAGTACATTTGAGTCCAGTAGAGCACTTTCAGAAATCTTAAGACCTATACTCAGGCCAACTGTGACTTAGTTCTGAGCACTAACTTGCAAAAGAAATCTTATTTCTCTCCCAAAGGCTGAAGTGTATCAGACATGAAGGATCAGCTTTATTTATTTGGTCGTTTTGGACTGATATATTAAACCTTTATTTTAAAACACTGTGTCAATTTTACGGACTACTGAATAAACTCTGTATTTTAATTATATGTACAGTTTGTCAATGAGTTAAAATCACATTATTGTGCAATTTATTTATTTTTCAGTTAATTTTTTTTTTCAACTCAGATGTACTTAACCTTTGTAACTTGTTCAATGAGAAACTCCAGTGAACTGTATCACCACACACAATTAATGGTTGAGCAGCCAAAAATAAATGAAAATGCCATCACGGCTTAGCAATTAGTGCATGGATCATCTTCAAAAACTTACACTCTTTTCTGTCTGCAGCATTTAACTTTGCTCTGTGATTTAAATTGTATTCAAAGTGAGTGGCAATATTCAATTACTGAAGTAGTGTATTATGGGAAATTGTCACAATTGTGATTAATTGCCCTTATGGAAAACAATTAATTTGGTGTCCTGTTGCTAGGTCAAGTATAAAAGCTAATTTCCTGAAGGAAAGAAATGTTTATCAGCGTATCTTTTTTGATGTTTTAATCTCAAGCACTCAGCGCTTCATTCGCTCTAAAAAGTTTTCTTGCATATATTAAAAATGCATTTGTGATCTAAAAAAGAGATAGTAAAGAAAGTTTCATTGACAATATGTGTGAAGAGGACAAGAAGGACCAGTACGAGAAAAAGGAGAGTCCTTTCAGGTTTTATCACAGGAAACTTTTCACACACGTATTGGCAGTGACATCACTAGTCAAAACTGGTTGAATGACACAATTTTAGCGAAATGGAAGAACAGTTGAAAACACAAATAGTGACACAAACTGCTCACTCCCTCTTCCTTTAAAATACATGCCAAAATAAAGCTCTTTTCTTCTGCCAGCAAGCACTAAAACAAAAGGCATTTTTTTCTATTATACATCCCAAAAGAGGAAGAAGAAAGAGTATTTATTCTCTACCACTATTCTACACCACTCCTTTGTAGCTTGCTGTCTTTTTTAATTTCTTTCTTTACTCTGGTTTTCATTCCTTCTTGAAGAAAGATTTTTTTGTGTGTGTGTATTTTTATCCCTAGATGTCATATTAAGCCACTAATCTCTGTTAGTGTTTCCAAATGGGTAAGTGGGTATGTAATATCTCTAAGTTACAGTACTCCCATTTTTTTTGAGACTTCTATTACTTTAATACATTACCCCTTTTGTTTTCTTTAATGTTTATAAATCATTCGTTCTAAAAATACAAAGATGCAGGATGACATATTTACAAGATGAATATGTTCATGAATATTTACACCACATAATTCCAGACATCTAAGTTATGTGCCTGAGTTAGGAGAAAAGTTCCCAAACAAGCCCTTTTAAATCAGTTGAAAAGAGGAAGACCTTAACATAAATGTTCTAAATAGCCTCTACATAGCACTCTCTCCCCTTCTCCCTCACTGTTGTATATCTAAGTACTCTAAATAAAATAGCTTCCTGCAACAAATTATATCCTTGAAGTTATTATTCTTAATCATTCACGTCCTTTCTACTTTTTTCCTTAATGGTATTTCTATGAATATTACTTTTCTCTTAATTTCAAACACTATTGATAAACAAAAGTAATTATTATTGGTTTATTGCTTTCTTTTCCAAGATCATATGTATAGAATAATCTTATTTTAGTACACTTCAAGATTTTATTAGTAAAATCCCAAACAATGAGGTGAATAATGAAAAATTAATACAACACAGTAGATCTCTCAAACAATGGTAATGTTCGTCTATTTAGCCAGAACTATTTTTTCACTAAATTGGTTCACAAACTAAAACTAAGAAGCAACCAATGGCATGTTATAATATATGTATATATAATATATGTAAACATGCTATAATCTAATTATCTAATTTAGGTTATAATACAGCTATTATAGCTATGGCTATTAAGTTTATACTTTAGTAACTGTATATTTTAGAATTATGACATGCCTAAAAACCTTTTTTCTTTTTTTTTTTTTTTAAATAGATATTTAGAGCAGAATGAGACTCATGAAATTCAATAATAGACCGTGTCTGTCTGTGACACTCCTACAAAGGAGAATTTTTATAAGATGATCCCAACAATACATTGTTAGCAGTATTTATGTAACTCACCCATCCAAAATAGATGTTGAGGGAAGGAAAATTACTTCTTTATTTGTTATTTTATGAGTATTTTTTGAAATAAACAAACAATGGTAAAAAGTCTTATTTAACGACCTCAATTGAGCTATTTTTACAACATATACTAAAACACTTTGCTGTAAGGATATTTGTAATCATTCTGGTGTTTGGTTTTGTTGTTTGTTTGTTTTTTTTTTTTTCTTTTATCCGTTACTGGGCTAATAATAGCACTTTCAGAGATTTACACATAGCTTTATAGATGCTAGAATGTTAGTAATGAATTAATGTTACTATTAAAGAGTATTTAAATTTCCCATTGAAATAATCATAATCCAAAGATATATCTTTAGAATCACAGAATCATGGAATGGTTAGAGTTGGAAGGGACCTTACAGATCATCCGGTTCCAAACCCCTACCCTGGGCAGGGACACCTCCCACTAGACCAGGTTGCTCAAAGCCCCATCCAGCCTGGCCTTGAACCCCTCCAGGGATGGGTCAGCCACAGTTTCTCTGGGCAACCTGTTCCAGGGTCTCACCACCCTCACAGCAAAGAATTTCTTTCTAGTGTCTAATCAAAATCTCCCCTCTTTTATTTTAAAAACATTACCCCTCATCCTATCACTACACTCCCTGATAAAGAGTCCCTCCCCATCTCTCCTGCAGGCCCCCTTCAGGTAATGGAAGACCATTATAAGGTCTCCCTGGAGGCTTCTCTTTTCCAAGCTGAACAACCCCAACTCTCTCAGCCTGTCTTCATAGGAGAGGTGCTCCAGGCCTCTGATCATTTTCGTGGCCCTTCACTGGATGTTTAATAACATCATAGGAAAATGATTATATTTGGCAATGAAAATAATGACTATTTCCTTTTGGCTCTCTTTTCTTTCTTTTAACTGATCTATTGGAGCATGCAGTAAATAATCACATCAACATGAGCACTGAAACAATTATCTCATCAGGAATAGACTGAGAAAAGCCTACTAGAGGTTGGAAATTTATTTAGTCTCTAAGTTATCATTGTGCACTAATAATAAAGTACTCTCTCTAATTTTGTGTGTGTGTCTGTGTTCAAGTTAAGTGAATAAATTGAAAAGCAGAGAAAAAATAGAGATGGTAAAAAAAATGAAAATGAGAAGAGTTTTAAAAGAAGTTCATTGAAAAAAATGTAGGGGGTTAATTGATAATTATTATTTTTACATAGAAAAGTGTTTGATATTAGAGCAGAGCTGTCCAAGCGTTTTGACAAAAGCATAACGAAATCCAAAAATGGGAAAGTGAAATTAAATATTTCAGCTCTCATATCAGATACTTTCTGGCCCCTAAAAAAATTCACAGCAAAACAGTTTCTGGGGAGAATGTGGAATCCACATTGTCTGGAGGGCAAAACACAATTAGCTATATTTTGAAATATATGACTGACAGCAGCTCATAGTTAGTGGAAGGCAAGGAAAGAGAAAATTATTATCAAATAGTTAAAATTAGAAAGAGTATTGCGCCCATTTCAAATTAGCAGAGGCTGGACGGCAGGGAAAATGAGTTTCAGTACCTGCGTGAAACCCCACAGCTATGATATAACAATGATATTATGAACTGGGATATTTAGGTCAAACTCAATTTAACGATCTCTTTTCTCTTCAGTATCTTTGAAAGTATAGAATGTTTTGATTCTTTTCTATTATATCCACATGCTGTTATAAATTATTTTTGCATTCCTTTAGCTTATTGTGACATCTCTTGTTCAAAAAATTGTGACAGAAAACTTGTTCTTAATGCAAAGGTATGAGTTTCAGGGACTTGGAGGTCAGACAAAATGTATTCAAAATAGAATTGACAAAATAAAGTGATTTTTTTAATGATATTTGGCATAACTAAAAGAAAAATTAGTGTCTAATATTTATTGGTGTCCAGAAGCAAGGTCTCTAAACAAAGAGATTCAGCTCTTCTATAACCTCACTCTAACTCTTTGGATTTTGACATATTCAAGTTTAACAAATGTAATCAAACAATCACTCTGCCAATATGACCTGATTTCTTTTTCCTAAGCACTTGCGTGCTAGGGACTTTTTGCTTATTCTTACAAAGGACACAGAATCTAACTATGCAGGGTCTGCTCGGGTGTTTATGGTGTCAGACTTTTATTCTAGAAGGAAATGTAAAATGATTTTCATATTTTAAATAGATTTTTCTGCCACTGCTTTTTCTGCGGCAAATAAACACTTGTTATATTGCCAAGGGAGACAATATCAAATGTTAGTTTGCAACTTTGTTTGTCCATCTTAAAGTTCTTCTACATCCATTAAGTATCTTCTAATCAATATAATAAATAAAAAATAAATACAATAATAATAGTAATTATCATTATTGTTATTATTAATAAAAACAACATCTGGTCAAACTATAAAATGAAATTTTATGATATTAGTTAAATATAATGAAAGTTAACTTTTATTATTGCTGAGAAGAACTCTTGTTGATACATAGAGTACCATAGGAAAAAACAAATCAAAACTGGCCAGCTATGATTCACGCACAGACTTCATTTGGATTAAGTTTTGTTCTTTGTTGATTAAGCTAAATCAATTTTGTTTCTTTTTTCTGCATAACATCATTGCTTCTTTTAAGTTTTACAGAAAGTGCACAATTTTCTAAGCAGAGTTTCCTCTTGGCTCCAGAAATCATAGAATCATAGAATGGTTAGAGTTGGAAGGGACCTTAAAGATCATCGAGTTCCAACCCCCTGCCATGGGCAGGGACACCTCCACTACAGCAGTAAAAATATGTTCAACACTAGAAAATTCTTTACTTCATGTTTATTTTTTTGGACTATACAGACTATAACAAACTTTATTGCTATGAATCTGTATTGCTATGAATCTGCATTTCTTTAAAAAGCAGGAATTTTTAATTGAAAATTATTTAAAATTTATATGTAAAGGTCACATAATCTTCTTGTTCTTCTTGCTCCTAATAAAAAAAATCCAATAAGTTTTGGATTTGCATTCTAGAAGAATTGAACTCTAAACAATGCATGTTATTCCTTTAAAATATAGGTACTGCAATAAAATTTTGTATCCTGAGTTATCCTATGTTAGCAGAATAGAAGAGATGAATAATGCATTATTCTTCATGTATAGTAATGTTAGTAAGCCTCAGAAAATATGTAATCATTTTATTATTATTCATTTATGCACACAGTTAATCATAAACTACAAAGGATTGTTGGTTTTGAACCCTTAAGCAAAATTTATGAGGTCAATTTTTAAAGAAATATTCCTCTGGGCTGTAATTAGTATTTTGTAGCATATGCAACCTGATGTTATTGTAGGAGGAAATTTGAACATCTGTGTGTATTATTTGAAAGATTTAATCCCAAAGAACCTTCTTACTTTGTGATGTTAGGGTGCGTGTTAAACAAAAACTGAGTAAAGCAGAAGGACTCATTGCCATCTCTTTTGAATGCTGAGAAATATACAACGGCTTTGCTTTTTGCTTTGTGTCTTAACCTGTTTGAGCCTATGGCACGATAGATGTAGGCTCTGAACTGAACCCTTATTTACTTCAAAAGCCAATTCAATTATTTCACAAGTTCTTCATAGCTGTTGAAAGATATAATACAGATTTTTTAAACAGAGAAATATATCCCACATATAACTTTGTCCAAAGATACATGTATACACTTTACATTCAGGATTCAATATATTGTACTTTGAAGGTGTAAACCACTGGAAGTTGATTTATTGTCATCTAAGTAAATTCAGGAATTAAAGAAGATTGAAGAAACTGGGCTGGTACGTTTCAGTAATTATTCCTTTGAATAGACTGGGGAAAATTATTATTTTTTTTTTGTTATTTACCCTAGGAAGTTTGATTAATATTAATGGTAAGAGTATAAAAAATAAAAATAAAATAAAAATAAACCATCATCAATTCTGCCAAAATTATCAGGGAAGTCCGGCAGCATGAAACTTGCACTCTTCTATAATCAGTCTTTGATATTATCTCACCTTTTAAAGTACAGATCCTCAGAATACAAGGTATTGGTGAAAACCAAGTTCTCCTTCATGACACAACTGCTGTGACTCCCCAGTAGGAAATTTTATATAGCAAAATGGAACTCAAATATTTGATCCTTGGAGATATCATTTTGGGATTCCATACATAAGTCCCTGCAGAAAAGCATTATAGTCGCAGTTCCCAGTCCTGCACTAGTCCCCCTTTTTAGCGGCTTAAGTGTTCCCCTAAGTTATTTTTATTTAATTTTTCCCTTAAGTTATATAATTACATTTAATTTATGTAATCAAATTTTTTTGTTTAATTCATATAACTAACAGCATTTATATTTTTTCCAGTATAATCAGTGAAAATATTGAGTTGCTGAATGTCTGCTTTCAGAGTACAAATGATAAAATATTAACCAGATTTCATTTTTCATCTGTATGTTTTTCATTAGAATCCTTTTCCATAAGTCCTGGAATCCCTTTGCCTCAAGAGAAAGGGGAGAGAGTATTGGAACCTAAGGGACTGTCAGGTGTCTCACGGATTTGATAGAATCAAAAATTGTCGTAGCTTTGAGAAAAGGTACTTAAGGTATTTACCTGAGAAAAGTGTACAATTTGAAACAAGTTTCAAATAGCTAACAATGGCGTGGGATATAAGGGGTTTTTTTTTTATTTCATAGGTATGAAAAAAAGGAGAATTGTTTCTTTGGGTTGAGAAACAGGAAACTAAGATAGCTCATGGGAACTTTTCAGTTTGTATAGCATTTTAACCAAAGAAACATCGAAAAATTTGGAACCAATAAATCACAGAAATATGCTTGGGTTTGTGATAAAAACTTCATATTTTGATTAGATATTTTCACAGTAAAAATAAAAAGGTTATTTCATTTATAAAGTGATGCTTTTTTTGGAACATCTAAACCAGTATAACGCCAAGTACCACAGTTTTTCTCCAAAGACAAACAAGAATTGCTCACCCACATATAAAAGACCTGTGCATTTAGGTTATATAAGGGAACTGAGGAAAGAATTCAGTTTAGGGTGAACTGATTATCTGTCAAGTTATATAAACAAAGGGCAAAAGTTCAGGTTTATAAATAAAGAGTTTGGGAGCCAGATTTTCCAGAGTATTCAGTACCAACTGCAGCTACTTTTCTTGGTGAGAGTTTGAGTAGCCAGTCCCCAAACCTATCCATATAATGTTTAGCAGAAATTACAAAGTCATATGATGAGAGTTCAGATATTTTCTGTTTAGTTGTAGGATATCAGGACAAACATATCTTCTCTCTGAATCTAGAAATGAGATCTAGTTATTTTGTTCGCTTTTAATTAGATATATGCGTTTTCCAGTGGAATATCAATGGAGCATCGCATTGTGTTTACATGAGTGTCCATATCTCTCGTGTACCTGTTATATCTTACCATGTCAAAGATTTCACAACGAGTACTTAATTTGTGAATCATTAATAAATAGTCCATAACAGCAACTTGACGTGTTAAGCTATTATAGGAGGCAGTAGCCTTTATCTTTAACAGACAAACCAGACGACTAAAGGCCAAAAAGTTTTTTAAGATGTCCAGTGCGGAACACAACAAGTTGTTCTTTTTGCCATTAGATGGAAGTCTTCCAAAATATTTAAAATTAAAACAGGAATGAGACTTCATAGTAAGGAATTACCAAGACAATTAAGAAAAGAAAACAAGTCAAAGATATTAATTAGTTTAGAAGGCTGGTTGGAAAGTTATCACAATATATCACCTTTAGCAATGATCAATAACTGTAGAACAAATTTACTCGCTTTGTAAACTATAATCAAGGGACTTGCCTGGGAAAGTGCAAGGTTAGGATGAGAGGAAATCCAGGGCTTCTCAATCCACCAAAACATCCTCACCACGAGGCTGCATAATGGTATTCCCTCTTGTTAACTCTTGCCTGACACTGAGAATGAATATCATGAATGGCCGCAAAACATGTTATTCAGTGAGTAGCTGGATTACAGAAATGTGAATTAGTAAATATTTGTAA
This sequence comes from Numenius arquata, assembly GCF_964106895.1. Classification (NCBI taxonomy): domain Eukaryota; kingdom Metazoa; phylum Chordata; class Aves; order Charadriiformes; family Scolopacidae; genus Numenius; species Numenius arquata. Next base: position 67,659,496 of record NC_133580.1, read on the forward strand.
AAGTTATTTTATCTGGTAAGTTTGGTTGATTTTAGAAGTTCTCATTTGGTTTTGTTTTGTTTTTCTTTTGAAATAGTTTTGGAGCATTTTGTTGGGGTTTTTTTGGGGGTTTTTTTGTTTTTTTTTTATTGTTTCTTTTTAATGTAAAAATCATAGAAAAGTCAGTTGCTACCCGGTTTTACTATGTTTTATGAGCTATTTCATTTCCAGATACCTAAAGAAAATATTTCCTCACAAAAAGCTTTTAAAATTCTTGATGCACTAAAGTAACTTTTCTGAAATAAATCACATATTCACTGCCAATGATGGAAATATCGAAAGCCATGAAAGTATGACAGGGTTCAAGTGAGCTGAAATTGAATGTTCTGTCAAGGTTTGCTGCAAGCCCATAAAACAAACCTTCATCAAATCAGCAAGATAAGAAGTAAAAGTACCTTCTAGGAAGACAGAACAAAAAGTAAAAAAAATAAGCTGAAAACAATGAAAACAAAGCAACTATTTTTCAGGCAGAGAAACTATCCAATATGTTTTATGCAAAAGTGTTGAAAAGCCATCTATAATTACTGTAAAATGTTATAGATATATTTGTATTTTGTTCTTAAATACCTCCTTTTAAATCTGTGGGCTAATTCAAAGAAGCAATGAGTAACTAATTGCCATAATCATTCAAAGATTTATTCAAAGATCATCCAAGAGTGACCTCACAATGACATCAGCCAACTCCCTCAGCACTCATGGGTGCATCCCAGTTGCCTTAAGCATTCTCTAATAGGGTCCTCTTCCACCAGGGGTAAGTCTCCCTTGCTCCAGAATTTCCCCCTGGTCTACATGTCCTCATATTTCTGAAGGCCAGTCTTACTAGTAAAGTCTAGTAAAGTCTTTTTTAACCATATCTCTGCATGCTTGGATAGTGTCTCCCAGGTTACTTGTCCCCGTTTCCACCTTCTGTATATTTCCATTTATTGCTCTCAGTGTAGTCACAGACTTCAGTTAAGCAGGACATAAAGAAAGAAGTATCAGTTTTATCTTTTCTTTCAAAAATACTGTTTTTTTTTCATAGATGAACTGTAAAGTTAAAATTAAGCTATTTTTAAAATGTCGTCTTTGCTGACGTGGAAATAAATATTCATGTAAATCATTATTGTTTTCTTTTAGGGCTTTTCTTTCTTTAATTTTCAAAATGGGTTCTCTTCAAACTAGACTAGTAAAGAAATCATCTTAGAATAAATCTGACTCAAAAATGTATACCTTGATTTTTCTTGATGTCTCTTGCGCCCACAAAATATTAAGAAAGCCTAGTAAAGAGTATGGTCATGCTACAGATGTTGGGGTTTTTTTTCTACCAATAGATATTAAACCCACATGAAAATAAAAATCCAAGGGAATTCTTACTCATGGGATACTTACAGAGTTTCTAAACTTATCAGCCTATAAATTTATCTTTGGAGATGTTAGCTTGAAAGTAATTTGTGATAACGATCACAATACATGCAAATAACCCCTAACAACCCAGCCTCAAATACTGAGAATGAATTTTCCAACAACATTTCTAAGTTTCTAATATTTCTAAACCTTTGTGGCTTGGAACATGTGTTATAAACCTGATAAATCTTGGTGAGTAAAGCATGATTTTCTTTGAACCGAATATTTTTTAGATTTCGTAATGGAGATTACAAGTGCTTTTTGTGGAGAAAATGCCATATTCTGTGTTAAATTACTTCAGCATGTTTTTTTGTGATCTTTTGCATAGTTTTTTATTTGTTTAATTTTACAAATACTAGATAGTCATATAGTGAGCCGTTATTGCAAGGTTATCTCAGAAATATGTGAAGGAAGGTCTAGCCCAGTTAATCCTGCCAGTATATACTGCATTTTGCTGAAGATTGGTGCTTTCTGACATAAGGCTGTTCAGCTCAAGCGCTTGTGTTCTGTACCGTTTTTCTCCTTGTTGACATAATGGATAATACGAGGGATTCACTTTCTTAAGAAATTGATCCATTTTTTAGTCCCTTGGTTGCATATGTGCTGCTGTATCAGCAACAGAAGGTTGTCTGGGGAAATAAGTAGAAATAAAAGGCAAAGGGAATTTGGGAGAACGGGAAATGGAGAGTGAAAACAAATTACTGTGTGAATGATAGCCATTGACCTGATAATGTAGGTCCCTTGCTGAAACCAGTCTAAAACCTCTGTGACTATGAGGTGTTCTTAGCTTTAGACAATGTGGTAACCATTACACAGTGTACTTTTTGAAGTCAAACCAATTTGATCTTTAATATTTGTACCTGGGAAATTTTGAATTAGGTTGTCCATCATTTGGCATGGCTCCCTGATCAGGGGAGAGAATGAAAACCATTTCAAATATTAAATATAATTTAATGCAGTGTATTGGGTTTGTGTGGCAAGGTTTTGGTAGCAGGAGGGCTACAGGGGTGGCTTCTGTGAGAAGCTGCTATATGCTTCCCCCATGTCTGATAGAGCCAATGCCAGACAGCTCCAAGATGGACCTGCTGTTGGCCAAAGCTGAGCCCATCAGTGATGGTGGTAGCACCTCTGTGAGAACATATTTAAGAAGAGGGAAGAAAATGGCACAACCGCAACTGCAGCTAGAGCAAGGAATGAGAACCTGTGAAAGAAACAGCTCTGCAGACACAAAGGTCAGTGAAGGAGGCGGAGAAGGTGCTTTAGGTCTGAGAGCAGAGATTCCCCTGTAGCCCACGGAGGTTAATGGTGGAGCAGATATCCACCTGCAGCCCACGGAAAGGACCCCTGCTGGAACAACTCATGAAGAACTGTAGCCTGTGTAAAGGACTCATGTTGGAGACGTTTGTGAAAGATGGTCTCCCATGAGAGGGAACCCACACTGGAGCAGGGGAAGAGTATGGAGTGGAAGGGACAATGTGTGATCAGCTGATCCAACCCCCTTTGCCCATCCCCGTCCTCTTTACATGGACCTCATGAATGCACAACTGGAGTTATATAATTGTTGTGGTTTCGGCCGAATTTACCAAAACCAGACCAACAGATGGCCCTTCCCCCTCCTCTCTCCCCGCCCCGCAAAAAGAGGAGAGAGGAGGAGAAAGAGATAAGGAGATTCAGAAGTTTAGAATGAACTAAACTACTTTAATGAAGAATTAATATTAAAATAAAAATAAAGAAGAAAATAATGAAATAGATACAATATATACAAAACCGTATCAAGCTCCCAGGATGACAGTCACGTCACCGGCAGGCACTGGGGAAGTCCCAGACTGGACTCAGCGACAAATGGGAACTGGATTCTAGCTCTGGAGTCAGGAACACATGGATCGGGATCAAAGGCAGATGAACAGACAGAGTCCTCTCTGGACGTCGGCCATCGCAGGAAGGGGACTGACCCTTTGATCCCTCAGCTTTTATACTGAGCATGGGGCAGATGGGATGGAATACCCCAGTTGGTCAGGTTTGGGTCACCTCTCCTGTCCCCTCCTCCCCACCGATGTGACCCCTCTACGTTTTTCCGTTTCCAACCCTCTAAAGGGGCAAATAACGAAATGGGCTGCCCTTGGTTGTTATAGCAATAAGGATAAGCAAGGGCCTCCCTGCTCACCATCCCTTGGCATGGAGCACAAACATTGGGCTGATCATTCTGAGAACGAGCAGTTTTCTCCACAATATGCCGTTAATTTCAGAGAGTTAGAGGAGGCCTAGCTAGGATGTAAAGTTACAGAACAGAAAATTGGTTCAATTTTACTTCAAACCGGGACAATAATCAAGATTTTAATCAACAGCCTCTCACTTGAAAGTCGCTTCAAGGGAACCAGTGTTACAGAGCATATGGCCCAAAATATGGTTAAATTTTTGTAGTCAATGACACTGATATACAGAACTGCTAGAATAAGCCATTGAAGACTCAAAAAATAACTTTTGTAGTATTCTTTAATTAAAAAATAGCATATGCCTTATATATCAGCAATCAATCTTCAGCCATTTAAAAATTAAGAAATGCTTTACAGCTTTTCTATACTCAAGAAATTCTTGCAAAAAGAAGAATTTTTCTTAAAAATGAAAGAAATTCGATAGCAGAACTTTCAGTATTGAATCTGTTAGCAACATAAGCTGTTCATTAGCACATTGAAACACATTAGTTCTGCACTGGATTCTTTAGAGATAGTTATTTTATGTATTCAATTCTTTGTCCGATAGGATTATTTGTACATTGATAAGGTTTAAGATTCATGTGCAAATTCAGATGACTAATTTGCTTATTTTCTTGACAATTAAATAATTTTACTATTTTACTTTGAAGAAAAAGATTTTATACTTCATTATTTTGCATACTTATGGTGATATGTATTCCTATTCTTTCTACTTATAGGAAAGTATATTAATTAATAGTATTTACCTGCCTTGGATAAATCTGAACATCTAAGAGTCAAGAAAGCCAGCAACAGAGAAGTGGTGTTCTTTGAAGTTTTGTTTGTTTTCTGTTGTGTTTGGGTTTTTGTTTTGATTTTTGTTTTGCCTTTTTTTTTTTTTGTTTGGGTTTTCGTTTGTTTGGTTTTGGTTTTGTTTCTAATATCATGCATCACACTCTGTGCTTCTAAGTCCAAGCCATTATTTTCATAAAGAATTTAAAGCCACAATATCACACTGGGTCACACAATATGAAGAACTTCATATCACATTTTTATTGCCTTTCTCTGGCTATCACTGGTACAAAGTTCAATAAAGTTTGTTTCGCTACAGTGCAGATTCCAGAAAAATGCTCACTTTTTCTTTGAATACATGGAACAATCAAGATGTTACTCTATTTGATTTCACTTTATTTTCATTCCTCAAGACTTAAAATGTTTAACACATTTTATATGAAAGTTATTTTGGGTGTCCCTCTATACAATGGTTGACATGTTTTGGGATGTTTCTGGAGCAAAAGGTATTTAAAAACCCTATTGATATCCCAAGTGTTTCTTTTACTGTATAAACAGAATTCCTGTCCAACTTTTGAGAAGCTTTTTTTTTTTTTTTTTGTCTTTTTAAGTCTCAAACACTGTTTTTCAGCTGATAAGTTAGTTTTTGTGGGTTCTTTGGGAGTCTGACTTTCAAAATACTATAAACTAGGATAACATAACAACTCACTTCCTACCAACTTCCTAGCTACTGATTCATTCACAACGCTCCTTAAAGCATCCTACTTAGATGTGGTTCCCTACTAATCACTACCTTAAAGGTAAGTCTGTCCACCTGCTATTAATCTGGTTAATATGTTTTTTAACAACATTAAATAGCATACATTTTAATGAATCTGTCAAGGATTATTACATGTGTATCTTTCAGTATATCTGTACTTATCATTACCGACCTAGAATGTGTAATAAATGCAAGTTTTGATCAAATTTCTTTTCTTCACACCTCTTCTTATCCAAATAATTGTAATGATTTATATGTGGGGTGTTTTTTTGTTTGTTTTTTTTTGGTTTGGTTTGGTTTATTTTTTTTACTTTTGTCTTTTCTCTCATGAACTTAAATTAGAAAAAAACCCAAAATACCTCCTCCTCTTCTATGTGGGATCAGGATGTATATTTGTCACCAACCTTATAGCAGCAGTATGAAATGATTCTATTATCTAAACTAACTACACATTAAGGGCATTTTGTTTGGTTTTGATAAATATTATTATGTTATTATTACTGGAAACACATTTATGCATAAATGTGATTTAATGCATAGATAGGTGAATTCAGGTCACAAACGTTGGCGGTTTTTTTGCAGTCTTATGGGGAAGATTGTAAAATCACTAACAATTATTTGAAAAATACTCAGGTGGTTAAGTAACTCTCTGTGGTAGCATCTCTAACTTGTACCTCTACCAGTGAGAAGGGGAAAAAAACCCTTGTAATTTTACTTACCTAAATTCTCTGTGAACAGCTTGAGGACCTCCCACAGATAGCCAACTGCAACAGCTTGTAGACCTTCTGCAAGATATAAAATAAACCAACCAGGGTGCTGTAAAGAAAGACATGTTGTATTTTTTTTGAGATATTTTCTTCTATTTCTGCTTTATTTATACTGTTTATAAAAGTAAATTACTTGTCTGGAGTGCTGCTCTTGGAGTAGACTGATTCTCTATGGGGAAGAAGCCTACCAAAACCTTTTACTTTTATAGAAAACAGTTGAGCTTTAACTCGGGGGATGAGATCTGCAAGGTTAAAAAGCTTTGCTTTCTAAAAGGAGAATCAATCTAATTTGAGAATAGTGACAAACAAGCTGAAATAAATCAGGCGCTGTGGAAATTACCTGGTCTAGCACTGACTCGGAATAAATAGGCATACCCAGAGTAACTGTGGTTTTGTAAACAGTAGTAAGCTTCCTTCTTTAAGCTATAACAATCACAGGGGAAATAAAATAAAAAAGCAGCTCAAAATTATTCTACTTGGTGGACTGCTCCATGACATATCACAGATGTGAAAGGGTGCTGCAGCTGCATTCAGTAAATATTTTCATGTAAACTCTTACATGTTGCATCTTAGGTTCTCAGCTACTGCAAGCTCATTACTAATTACTAAGATAAAGCTTAATTCTTTTGGGTAATAGTAACAAATTACATAAAGAGTTTAGACAGACATATACATATAATACATTCAATTTCTTTTCCTTTATGCTTGTGAATGTATACAAACAGAATAGTATGATTTATTGACTACTCCTTGACTACTAGAGGTATTTATTCAATATTTAAATTGCCAATGAAATTCATTCTGAAAAATATACCATTTCGGATCAGGAAGAAAAGTTAAAGTGTTTTATTCTTTATTTTTCCTAATTGGAAAGCACCCATGCCTTTCAAACTCATACACTGAAACACATCACTTTTCATAGGAAAATCAACTTTCCTAAATCTAAGTACTACATTTTAATTACTTGAACAACTCATTCAATTCTAGCTCTACAATGTCTGAGCATCAGTTTTAGATATTTTTTGGACCTTTCTGACCACACAATGCTCCAGCATAAATTAGGGTTGCTGAAATGATACAGTAACATATGCAGTCTTTCCTCAAATAGCACCACATTAAAGTCAACACTCAAGGATTTGGTTTCCACCATATATTTACACCCCCTTCTCATTGCTAGCAGTGATGACCTTCATGCTTTTCTCTATTATATTCATACCATTAATGATTTGCTCCAGTAAGGGGAAATTTCATCTGCTTTGCTCACTGGGATCAAAGAGACTGAAAATTTAAACCTAAATCCAGAGAAAATATTGTTCTTGCCATGCTTACTCACTCTTCTGGATTTTGCTGAAAAATATTCAATATTGAAAAGAAATACACAAATGATAGATACTATGAATAGATCCTATCTTTTCCCCTTAGATAAAATCTAGTTTTAAATTCTTCAAAATTCTAAACTTTTTTTTAAAGTGGTGTCAATATTCAGTTGTTTGAAAGACAACTTTTATAAGTGAAATTATCAGTAAAAATAATAATGTCCTCTGAAAATACACTTTAAAACACAAACTCTTATGGCATAGATTCCAGTGTAAACACAAAGCAATCCTGACCAGCTGAAGGTCTTCAGCCTAATATTTGTGTTTCCAACTGTTTTCAAAATGGCAGCTCTTTCAGTTTACATTCAGGGTGCTTGATGAGTAGAATTCAGGTGAAAACCTGAGAGGCTTGCCAAGGATTGCTAGATAGGGCCTTATTTAAACATAGTGGATGGTATTTTAATCTGCTTAGAATGGGCTAATCTTTGTAAAAATATATATAATAAGTATATATATTTTCTTTTTAATAATCGTAGCTTGGCTGATGAAAAACCAGTCAGATTGTCACAGCACATTAGCAGCTGTAAATGTCACAGATGTTTTTTCTTAAACACTCTACATCTGCATTTCTGTTGAGCAGAGTCATTCTGTTGTTGTAGGTTTGCTCAAAGGCTCTCAAGGCAACGGTGCAAGGTCTTTGCTATAACAGATGGTCTTTAGCTGCAGTTTCCCGCTTTGTGGCAAAGAGCTGGTACCACACAGTTGAGGATTTGCCTTGAGCGTGTCCTTACAAGACTTCAATGGGCTACCTGTCAGCCAGTCACCAGGCTTTTAATGGGCATAAAAAAATGGCTTAAGGCATTCGTGTTGTTCATCATATGTGCCAGATGTCCAAAGCAACAGAGCTGAGCCTGCAGGAACCTTGCTGTGATAGTGAGCATTTGATACTGATGTAAGATAACAGGATCCTAGACTGAGAAATTATTAAAAGACTAAACATTCAATATATCATTAACCACTTTTTCATCAACAAGATTCATGTAACATTTTAAAAAAAAAAAAAGAATACAAATAAATATACACCTACTGAGCTATTTTTATTTTGAAGAGAACATTATTTGTATAAATATTAGATATTACACACATAATTTCATTCAAATATCCATTTCTAGCAATAGTAAGTGTTAGCTGACATTATACATTTGATGTGGGGAATACAAGTGTAACAGTAGTCATTGAAAAATGTATTGAATCTAATTTTATGCCAGAGTTTAAGGCCTATTTTAGCAATATTCCTTTTTTCTCATAATGACCCAAACTAAAAAAAAAAATAATTTGAAAATTCTGCTCAAATCTGCAATTGGAATCCTTTTATTCTTTTACTTCTTCTACTTCAGTTGTTAAGCAGCTGTGTTAGCATCAACAATTTTAATGACAATATACTACCCTATTGCTTTATTATCTATTTCTGATAGTCTTGGGCACCTTAAAGGTTTAAAAACTCAGCGTAGCTGGAAGGCAGGCAGTTCTAATTTTAACAATGGATTTAATAAACAGATGAAACGATTTCTGATTGTGAGCATGTGTTCTGCACCAGGGGGAGTGGGAGGAGTCCAGGGTTCTTTCCAGACCTCAATAAGAAAAGCTTGACAGCAAATGGAGAATCAGAATATATTTAATAATAAAATGGAAATAGGAAGAGAAATATCGGTAGTGAGTAAATCATGTGCCATCAGTTGCTGGGACCCCACTGTTGCAGAGCATCAGGCAGAATACGAATGAATTCCCATGACACACTGCACAAAATCCCATCTATGGAGAGGTTCTGTCTCCCTTTTGTGCCACGGTGCCTTTTGTCTGTCTAACAAACCACACCATGGATCTTCTCCTGACAGGTAGGAATGCTATCACTTTTGTGCTATCCACTAGAGCACAGCACAGACCAGTGTGGGACATTCCAACATGTTCCCTTACAGTGTTGCAGACATGACTTGCCCAAAGTCACTAACTCCTCACATACAGTGTCTTCCCCGTTTAGCCAAGCTGGCTTTCTACTATGCTTCATAGACGGGGGTGAATTGGTTTTGTGTTTTGAGGAACTTGTCTTCAAAGGGTAACCAATCTTCCTGGGCTCCTTTGGTTTTTAGAGCTGTTATGGATGGTGTCTTGCTGGCTACTTCCCTGAAAAAGGGGAAATCCCCCTTCATAAAGCCAGGGGTCTTTGTTGAGGGCTTTAGAATACTTCTTCTCTTCAAGATCTTAAACGCTGATGGGTATCAAACCATCCTGTCTCATGGTAATTGCAGCCAAGGCTCCACCTCCTCTACTTGTCTATTATCCAGATCATTAATGATGTTGAATGGGATTGAACCCAGTATTGGCACCCCTCTGGGGTACACCACTAGTTATTGGCCTCCAACTATACTTCGTGTCACCGATTACCACCCTCTGGATGTGGCCTGGGCTCCCTCACTGCCTGCAGATGGTTTTGCTGACTCTTTTTTTGAGTTCTGTGGCAACTGGGGAGGAAGAATCTTAGAAGAATTACAATGCACAATAGGAAAATACTGTCTGTATTTTGGGTAGCATCTACATTTATTTATTTTCTTATTCTTCACCAATACTGATGTCAGTTTTTTGTTTATCATTTATATTTAATTTGACTTCTTGTGCTTCTAACAGTACGTAAATTATCTATAAAGATTAAAAATATTTTTCATTAGGATTTTGACATATATTTTCAACCTTAGTATTTCACTTCTTTTTTTCCCCTGAAGCTGTGTCAACTGCATACGCTGGCAATTGTGTAGATACAGGGGTAACTCCTCTCACTGAAAAAATATACATTTATACGTGGACTGTTTAAAGTAAAAACAAGATTTTTACAGTCCTAAATTAACAGTAGTTACTTCTGAGCTTTTAAATTGTATTTTAGGAAATTCTGGGGTAAAGTATATATTCTTTGTATTTATACATTTTTACAATTAATAAATGTGGTATTGATGTTCATTGGAAACTTTCCCTACCACCATCAGTTTTTCCATATCTCTAAGTACCCAGATTCACTCTGGTCTTAGCCATTAAACATTCTGTCTCAGCTTCCACATGAAAACTTACTACGTCATCAAATCTGCTTTCTTTCCCTTAAAGTCCCTCTTTAATATGCATATCTGTTATTATAGCTAGGAAAAACCCCAAACCTCACAACAGGTATTTGGCTAAGGGAGTATGGACAATAAGGACAAAATCATAGTTGTATATAAAAAATGAAACATACACATGCTGCACAAATTTTTGCATTTCCTTCTTCTTATGGATGCAAACCTTTCAGCAATTTTTTAATATACTTGTACATTACTACGAGGACACCATGTTATCAAATGAGCAGACATCAATGTTACCAACCTGTATTTTCTGTTTTATAATCTTCAGTGAGTTTTTAAAACAGTAAACAATTTCAATATTAAAGGTACTGAGGAACAAGTAAAACACTACAATTAGAAAATGTTAATTCAAACTTGATTGTAATTATATGTCCTTTGTTTTAAGCAAAGCCATTTTTGGAAAAAAAAAACCCAAAAAACAAAAATCCAGGACACCAGCAAACAACAAAAAATCTGGCTTAACTTCTCATGGTCACTGCATTTTCATTTTTCAACCATAACAACATTATTTCAAAAAATTTAGTTACAAGATAAAGAATTATTAAATAATATTTAAATATATTAAATATTAAATAATTATTTAATATTTAATAAAATATTAAATAATTTTAAATATTAAGTTATATCAAATAATTAATTTAATATTAAATAATTTTATTGAAATTGTTTTAAATAATATTTAAATTAAATATTATTTATATTTACTATATATATTTAAATATTAAATACTTTTTCCTCAGCCAAGACAAACTGGAAATAAGAAAAATATTTAAGACCATTTAAATAAAATTTAATGATAAACGATTCACAGAGGAAACATAAAAGGGCAAGAAACACTTTTTGAAATATTTAAAAACTAAAAGGGGTGTTTCTTAAATGAATTTATGTTTTTGGAAATATTCTTCTAATACTAACCAATCTTCTGAAGGTTGATAATATCCATTAACTTAAACTTTAAAATAATAGCTGAAAAAAGCTAAGTGGTGTGTCTCAACATACTTAATTTTTACCGACTTTTGGGTTGCAATTAATTAAAGATAGTGAGTAAAATTATCAAATGTGATCTGAAAGCCTCTTACTTCTCCACCAGAGAAGTCTGCAATTTAAACCTTATACTGAAGAAAAGAATCCGACTAATTTATTCTTCAGAAAGAACTGGGACCACATCTGCTTAAAAAGAGACAGCATCTTCTGAAACTCCCTTGGGAACACGTATAGCAGTTATTTCATCTTGCGAGAACACTGTTCTTAAGCTTTGGTCTTGCAAGCCAGTGGGGGGCCAGCCACATGGAGAAAAAACGGCAGGATCCTCCTCAAATCATTTTTATAATTCTGTTACAAACTTCACCTGAAAGAGTGATGTGATTTTACAGAGAGGAGTGGAAAATTGCGTGTCACGCTTTTAAACAGCTGAAGGCTGGCTGTCAGCAAGAACTGCGATCAGAAACGTTTGACAGGCTCGGCGGTTGGGGAACGTTTGCTAAACTGTGTTTGCTTCCTTCAGTGTTGTGTTTCAGCTGTTCCTAAAGTGACGCTGCAGAGGTGGCTGTGGGGGAGAGAAAAAAAAATATGGTAAGAAAGACAGTGAGTTCTAACAACACAAAAAGTAGGAGAGCTTCTGTACTTCCTCGTACAAGAAACAGATGTTTAAATCTATACGCATTTCTGTCTTCTTGCTGTAATCAATACTGTGCAGAGAAGCTATTAGTAAATTAGCTAAATATTTCAGGTGAGCAACCAGGTAACTTTAACAATAGCTCATCATAAAGAATTATAATTACAGATACAGCATTAAACAAAAAATATTTTTCAAATAGTATTTATCTGTATATGGCATTAAGACAAGAACCTTAATGCAGTTCACTCTGAATGAATACTGAGAGAAGACAAAATAATGTAATGCATTTTCATGTTACACTAGGTTTGGAGGTATTACATGATATTACTTTATTGTACAATATAGTACATTATTAATTAGATGCTTACTTAAACAAAAAAAAAAATATATATTACCTTCCTTTCAATGTATTTTTATGGAGGTCACAAGCTTTTGGATATTTTTAACCTCTTCCTTGTCACTGACTAACAATAGGCACCAGATGTTAAATGTTGTGTTCAATTTATTGCTGCAGGTAGACAGTGAGTAATCATGTCCACACAGGGGGTGGTGGGTAATTTTGCTATTAAAAATCTCTGCAGGAAGGTGGAATCGTTAGAAGAAATTTAGATAATAAGCCCTGGAGTCCTCAACACAGGAAGGACATGGACCTGTTGGAACGGGTCCAGCAGAGGGTCATGAAGATGCTCAGAGGGCTGGAGGACCTCTGCTGTGAGGACAGGCTGAGAGAGTTGGGGTTGTTCAGCCTGGAAAAGCGAAGGCTCTGGGGAGACCTTGTAGTGGTCTTCCAGTACCTAAAGGGGGCCTACAGGAGAGCTGGGGAGGGACTCTTGATCAGGGAGGGGAGCAATAGGATGAAGGGGAATGGTTTTAAACTGAAAGAGGGGAGATTTAGATGAGATATCAGGAATAAATTCTTTGCTGTGAGGGTGGTGAGACACTGGAACAGGTTGCCCAGAGAAGCTGTGGCTGCTCCATCCCTGGAGGTGTTCAAGGCCAGCACACGTGGTAGCATAAGGGCGGTGAAATAAAGCCAACTCCTGAAGACTCGGGATCTTCTATTTCAGGTGTTATTTTGCTGACAGAAGAAAGCTGGATCTAGACATTCAAAGCAAACTGTGTCTGCATGTAAAGTTGGTAGTAAGTCAAGGTGATTATATTGTGTCTCTCAGTAGGGCTTGTTATTGTAAGCTTAGAGTTGCACCGACCGCAGTTATATTGTGCTGATGTACCCTGAAGCTCCAAGGTAGCAAACTCCTGTCCATTTAGAATTCATAGCATAGAACGGTCTCCTGAGAATGTCTCCAAAGTAATTGTTAGCATATATCAGGTTGTTTTGATCAATTTGCCTTCAGATATTGTTAAAAAGAAGGCTGACTAGTTTTTTTACCAGATGGGAATGTGTCCTTATGTGAAAAATACCCTGCTTTTTATAGTGCCGTTTTATTGCGAAACAGATAGAGAAGAGAAGTAGGTTTAGACATGGCAATCAGAACTGTTTCAATGAGTAAAAAGATAACAGAAATTTAACGAAAGACAATGAAATGAAAAGAGGAGCTGTAGAAAGGGAACAGCTCCTGTTAGATTTTCTTTGGTAACTTGAAATAGATCTTGATAATTAATTTTTCATATTAGTCTGAAATGCTTCAGTTAGCTAGTATTGTTAGCTAGTATATCTGGAAAGCATAGAATTTCAGTTCTGGAGCAAAGCAAACAAAATGAGGAAGATTTTCAGTGAAAGAAAAAACCTTATATATGTTTTGTCGGCACATTTTTCACCAATCTCTAAATTACAGGTTTTAGAGATAAAGTAGATATCTTTGCAAAACATCTTTAACCACTGGCACATTCAGCTTCTGTACCGGATGGTACGCGTTATCCCTGGGATACTCTTGACATAAATTTTGTGGGGATTTTATAGGCTTGTTTAGTTTATATGTTTATTCAAGGTTAAATGTTAACTGTAATACTTTAGGTATAGAGGGAAAGCTGTTTTCTTACCCTTTGTACATTGACATAAAATACAGGGTTTATTTGATGTGTAAAGCATAACAGAAGGTCTTTGGTTTTTTCTTTCTTTCAACTGTGCTTCTAAAAGTTCTTATGTTTGGGCTCTGTTCATGGCATGACATCAGCAAGGAATTATTCTCTCTCCTTTGTTTGATCTCATAAGATGCAAAACAATTTATGAATTTTGTTGCAGTTCATAGTACGAAGAAATAAAGGTAACACATAGTTTTCTTTAACAACACGTTTTCTAAAACACCAGCAGATTAACTCATCATAAGAATAGTCACGCAACTTTTAAAAATTAAAGATAGCATTTAAAAAACATTAAGATTTTATTCAAAAAATATATCATTTCAAAAATGTCACATGGAAACAGTAGTTTACCTGTTTTCTTTTTTGGGATTCACATTGCTTTTTAGCTCACATCAGTCTTTTGGGTCATATTTGACAAGACATTTGTACCTTGGAGAAAATTATACAGGAAGCAAGTATTAAGTTGCAGATTATTTCAATTCTAAAACCTTCGGGTCCACGAGGATGTATTGGCTTTACATAGTAATTTATCTTCTGTGTTATTAATTTCATCCACAGTTTATGTAAAAATATAATTAACAGTGATATACATACTAGCTAGTCCAGTGTCAATTCTGGAAGTATTTTTTTTTTAATGTTGGAAACTTTCTAATCCATAGTTTATGGATGAAGGGAAAAAGAAAAAGAAAAAGAAAAAAAAAAAAAAAGGAGAAAAACAAAAAAAACCAACAAGACAGGCACCCAAAGATTAAAATTGGTGCACAAATACCAATCATTATGACATGTTTTTAGTTTGAACAGCTGAATCTCCATATAGAAACATAATTTGCAATAAGGTCTACTAGATGCACAGCTTCTTCAATGTTTAGGAACTAGTAGAAATGTAATTAATAGTGATATACGTACTAGCTAGTCCACTGTCAATTCTGGAAGTAGTTTTTTTCAAATGTTGGAAACTTTCTAATCTATTTATATTCTTTAAATATTTATATTCATATTTGGTTTCTTTGAACCATTGGAGCATTGTAGCTGGTCTTCTAAAAATATCATAAACATCTCTCCAAAGGTCAGCATGTCGTATTTATTCTGTTTGTATACCAAGGGTCTGTGTGTGTGCTCACTTGAGGGCCAGTTCTCATTTCTTTTCCTCCAACTTACCAGGGCTTTTATCACAGCGTAGACAGTCTATTTATGATCAAAACATCAACTAAAAATATCAAGTGAACTGAACACTACATGGTTTTCCTGCATCTGGTTTCTTCAAGCGAAAGGAACAGGGGAAGGAAGTACAACTCGAGAGAGAGGCCTTTCACCAAAGTGGCTGGTTTCCTTAAGCAGTTCATAGAAAAAAGAAAAAAAAAAAAGAAACAAAAAACAAACAAAAAAACCCCACGTCATCGACCTAGTTTTACATGAG
The DNA here is from genome assembly GCF_964106895.1 of Numenius arquata. Classification (NCBI taxonomy): domain Eukaryota; kingdom Metazoa; phylum Chordata; class Aves; order Charadriiformes; family Scolopacidae; genus Numenius; species Numenius arquata. The sequence continues at coordinate 67,674,987 of NC_133580.1, forward strand.
CCAAGTTCTCTGGGGTCATCTGAGGAATCTCTCTGCTGGTCGTATGTTGAAAGTTCCAAAAGAGGACAGCCAATTAAAAACAAAACACATATTGAGTGTTCAAGAACAGCAATTCTTAAAACTTCCTTTTTAATGGATCTTTGATTTATCAGTGAACATTTGATTTATTAGTTATATGTTTTCGCAGAGGCACCATTGGCTTAGCTGAGGGGCTCGGCTGTGTTTTGAGGTGGCTCCATTGGAGCTGGTTGTCCCACTGCCCACCACTGCCATGGACACCCAATACAGCACTGCATGCTGTCTTGCATCTGCTTTTTGCATAACATCTGTCTGCATTAAAAGTAGGCTATTTTTCTGTAAATGCTGCTGTGTTTTCCTGTGACATTTTATAAGATTTTTAGTTCACGTCATATTTGACTTTCACATAGATTATTTTTAACTGCTGGTTTAAACAGCCATCAGTCTGTCTTCTCCACATTTATTCCAAGTGCTCACTGGGTTTTTCAAAAATATTTCTCAAGTTACTGAGGTCATAGGGAGAGACTGGATTCTCTCTAATCAACATGGAGTACCAAAATTGTGGTCTTACCAAAATTTTAAGGACAGATTTGGAGTTTTGTGACTTGGTAGCTGAACTGCAGTCTTGGAGAACAGATGCTTAAAGTCATCACTAATACATGTGAGAAGCTTCCCCACTAGAAAGTAGGGCAAAAGGTCAACAGTGTTAGAAATACTTTTGGATCTTAGAAAAGGTGAAAGATCTGCTGAAGATTATTTATTTATTTGTTTCTTTCTAACTCCTCAAGGCTTCTTAGGCGAGAAGAGTAGACTCACTACAACTTACTCATTAGCATCTTCTCTTGCTATGGAAAAAACATGACTTTTACTAATTTGCTAATCTATAAATCTGGGGGGGGTTGTTTGTTTTTTTGTTTTGTTTTGTTTTTTAATTTTGTGATTTTACTCCATGCATGTTCCCACAGATGAAGAAGATAGAGAGGTTGCAAGTGTGACAGGCTTGGTCTTCTAACATTCGCAGGCACCATATTTCCATATTAGTTGATGCCAGGCTGTGGTGCATGCCATGATAATCATTATCATTGCAAAGCTGAAAATGTTACCTTTTTAACATTAAAGCTGTATTTCTGACTTCTAACATTCTTATTTATCACATGAAGAAGGCAGACTTGTGGCTTACCAAACATAAAAATGAGTCTTGTCATAAGGTTGAGTACATTCAAAACACCAAGGCAAGACTGATCAGAGCTGGGTAAAGGCCTAGCCTGAAAGAAGGAGGACAATGAGAAAGAGATTATTGATCATGGGTGATTGTTTTGAAGTGTGAGATTTCAGGTTAAAAAAAAAAAAAAAAAAAAAAAAAAGTGTTATAATGCAATTTATACAGAAACTTAAAAAAATCTTTAAACCTTAGTTTAAAAAAAAATCCATTCTCTGAATTAAATTTGTATTGAAATTATTAAACCAGGTCAATTTAAATTCCTCCTTTGCCCTCATACTATCAGTTACATTGAATACATTTATTTCAATCCTATGCCTATAGTAAAATGGTGTGAAGTGTAACTGCTCTGTTGAATTGATCAAGTTTCAGAGTGGGAATTCCTGTTTTAAATGTGGGGGTTTAGCTATTCACATGAACGATAATGCTGATAAAAACTCATAAGGTTAGAGGTACTGATAAATATGATGTTATTTACTTAAAGTCTATACTAAAAATAACAGATCTGTGATTTCTACATTCTGCTGCATTAGGTATTCCTGTCACTATTACGTATTTCTTTCAAATAAAGCTAAAATATCTTGGAGATATAAACTCAAGCTGAATATATTGAAAATCTGAAATTCATGGCTAAAATAACAAGGAATTTCTTTTAATTTCTTAAGTTTAGGCTGTTCTCTAAGATTTATTATCATGAAAAAATCCTAGTGCTTGTTTCCAGCCACATCTGTACATCAGGGCTGAGTAACATCCTTTGGTCCACATAAAGATGTGCCTGCAGACAGCGTGTTCTGTGGTAATCTTGGACTGTGTTTTGTTCACCCACGAGCTTAGCCTTGATTGAACACAATCATTCTTGCTGACATGGACCCGGGCCAGGGTGCATCAGAGGCTAACCAAATTTGTCCAATTTAGTTGAAGTGATTTGATTTAACTAGCAGTTGTTACCTTTCTGTTCTTTCTCTTGACAGGCAGATTTAGAGCCTTATAAAATACACAGCCTGAAAGCCAGGGCACCACTGACCTACACTACGCTGGATCACCCTGTGAAAGCTCTAGCAAAATAAACAAATTAGCATTTCATAATCAAAATGATCAGCTCTGGGATAACTTGAAGGGACAGACTTTAAATAAACATCGTCTTTCCTACACTTAACAATAATATGTCTGGTTTAACGGTAATTGTTTCAAACTGAAAGAGGGGAGATTTAGATGAGATATTAGGAAGAAATTCTGCACTGTGAGAGTGGTGAGACACTGTCCCATGTTGCCCAGAGAAGCTGTGGATGACCCATCCCTGGAGGTGTTCAAGACCAGGCTGGATGGGGCTTTGAGCAACCTGGTTTAGTGGGAGGTGTCCCTGCCCATGACAGGTGGGTTGGAACTTTATGATCTTTAAGGTCCCTTCCAGCTCTAACCATTCTACGATTCATTCTATGATTCTATGATGGTACCTATAATCAACTAACAGGAAAACTGGAAAATGGAGTTTGATTTGACAATGGCCATGGGATACCAGACCCGGTCTGGCGATCTGAAGGATGCTGGTAACTTAGCACTTCGGAAGGTCCTTGGACTTCAAACTGAAGCAAATGAGAAAGCACGTAAGATAAAAAAGTCTCTGAAAACATCTATATTACCTATAGCTGAGGAAAAATAAAAATAAAATGCTGCCTTAAATTAAACAAATGAAATTTTCAGATTGCCTAGAAGGTTTAGAATCATAGAATCATAGAATTAACCAGGTTGGAAGGGACCTTTCAGATCATCTACTCCAACCATCAACCTAACACTGACAAAAACCATCACTAAACCATATTGCTAAGCAAATAAAATTTACAAAATAAAAATTTAAAAATAAAACCCCATACTAGCTAGTTGCAGTGGTATTTTTTTTTTTGTAGTAAACAAATGAGTGTAAGTAGAATAAAAGATGTACTAATGAAAATGACTGAAGATTAATTATGAGATTGGTCAAGCCTTAAAAAAAAAAAAACAAAACTGTTTTAAAACAAACAAAAATTCATGCCTCCCGTCCCAAACCCCCAAAAATCTTGTCTAGATTTTAAATCTTGTCTAGATTTTTAAATCTTGTCTAGAATCTAGCCTCAGATGAGAAAGGTTTTTTTTTAGTTAATTCACAGTATCTCTCTAAGAGGAAAGCGCCCGTTTAGCATTAGAGTGCATTGATTCCCTTCACCCTCACATGGAATTCCTTTCTAATTTCTGCTTTCCATTCTCACTTAAAAACACCTGTACCAGATTTTCAAGTAATGTAATCACATGAAACATTAGTTAATGTGTGTTCTACTTCTGAAAAAAATGTAACATAAACTAAGAACATCTAAAGCATGTCTATTCCTCTACCCTTGAAAATATTACACATTTAATGCAAGTGTAATACTCTCTTTGTCTTGCAATAAGTGTAAATTAATCTGACATGAGATCATCTTGAGACTTATTAAAAAATACCTTCCATTTAAGCATTATTAGGATCTTTTTCAAAAAGATCAGTTTCACCTTTGATAAATTATCAGGTTTTTTTCCTGTAATGATGCTTGCCATGTCTTCTTGTAGGCTAGCTGGAAGGGGACATTCAAGACAGATAAGATGCATTTGTTGTCACTGGGGCTAAACGTAGGACTTTTGCAGCATTTGGAGTATTCCAGGCTTCTGGTAGGGTCTCTTATTTATTCAGGACAGCATTCCTATGAAAGCCAGAAAAAAACTCAGTGTGTGCTGTTAGTCTCATAAAAGCAAACTTTGATGGTTTTGTTTTGTTTTTCTTTGTTGTTGCAAAAGTTAAAATTCACAGGAGATTCTGCTGTGAGGAAAAGTTAGAGAATGTTAGCAACAGATAATAAGAAAGGGATGTATAAACCCATATATCCTGCTAATTTAAACTTACTTCCCAATAGCTTTAGGGTAATATCAGAAAATTGTTGCAGTCAGTAGACATCTGTGGTACAGATGCACAAAAGATATGATGCAAAGAAAGGCCAAACAAAACAGTCCAACATGAAGATGCCCAATTCATTTTTTATTTGCCAATTTTCAATAAAATGGAAACTGCACAGAGAGGAACGGCTTAAAGTTTTCAGACACATAGCTATGTGAAACTTCACTGACACTGGTAAAATTGTCAAAATACATGGATAGGGCAAAACTTCACTTAAAATATTTCCCATAAGCATTTTTTCCTGTGAGAGGTTCAGTGAATACAGAGGCAGAACTATTTTAAATGGTTATGGACAGTTTCTACAATATCTCTGTAACAGCTTTTGATGGTGTTCTATACCACAATATCTTAAATTTGAGACTAAAAGCAGTGTAAACATAAGAAGAATAGCAAAGATAGGATTATCAATTGTGATCTAATTTGTTGCTATATGTAAGAATCCAGACATAATCATGCAGATAAGTTTACTTACTTGAAAATACAGTGAAAAACTTGGATTATTTTAGTCTTCTGATATTGGTACTGGTGAAAACTTCTGTCATTGATACCACTTTTGTTGTTGTAACATACGTAGCATTTTCTTTCAAGAAAAAATAAACCACAACAGAGCAACAAACCCTTAGGATATTGCATACTAAGGGAAAAGGATTTACTTCTATACAGTGAATAGTTCTAGAAATGTACTGTATCCAAACTGTACTGTTTTATGAGTTTAAAATATTTTCAAACAATATCTAGTAAGGCATCTTAGGACAGAGATTGTATGTTGTCTCGACAATGTGGCTTTCAAACATTAATTTGTTATGAAGATGACTATTGTCAAGTATTTGCTCCTCACCTATGCGATATCAGCTCTTATTCACTTGAATGATGAATGTTTCATTCTGATATTATTCACTGGAAAAGAAATATTTTTAATTTTGATCTAAGTTTATTGTTATTTAAATCCATGGAATTAGCTCTGTGGAAGCTGAAACAATACCCTTAAGTATAACAGACTTATTTTCTATGAAATATGCATCATAATAGGGATCACAATGTAATGAAAAAAAGCTAGTATTGTCAAGCGAAAGTAGTTTTCAGCCTTGTTCTAATTGTCTTTATTACACTATTTCATTCACTTTGTACCTGAAGGATTGGTTTTTATCCTGGAAATTGTTACAAAACCTCATTGTTGTTAGTCAAGTTACTCAAGGCATTTTTAATTGTGTAGTCTTCATCTTCTTGTTTGTTTGTTAGGCTTTAATTTAGAATTTGATGTATTGAAGTGATGAGAAAACAAGCTCTAAGTTTCTTCACACGTTCTGCATGTACTGTGAATGAAAATCAACAGAGCTTATATCTGAAACCCGTTGCTTAGAGCTGTAACTTCAAGCATTTCTTTAAATCAATGCTAGCAAATCTTCCGTTTTTAAAAGATATTACTAATATGTACTGGTTTTAGTGGCATGTTAGTAGAGTAAACTTTCTAAGCAAAAAAAACCCTCTAACAATCAACATTCCCCCTCACCCCACAAAAAAAAAAAAAAAACCTGCATCCTAAAAGTGCAGTTTGTTTGGTTGAGTTTTGTTTGTTTTCTTCTTTTCCTACTGATCTGCATTAAAATGTATGTAGCCTGGAGCATGAAAGCACATTAACTCTGTGTGCTTTCTTAATTATAATCCTGACTGGAAACAGAAAAAAGTTCATTATCTTCTTCTGAGTAGTAAATGTAAGAAAGATGCCAGAAAAATATATTGAAAGGTCTTTTCATGGGATTTTTGTTGTCCTTGAAGGGTTTTTTTTGGTTTGTTTTCATTTCCTTTAAGAAAAACAAACAACAAAACAAACAACAAGAAAAATCCCCAGCAGATCTAGGGAGACTTTGTGTTCTGAAACTTCTCCCTCACACGTTTATGTGTGGAACTTACTTCACTTTATATTCCAGAACCCAGAATTTGACATCTAAATACACATAACTGAGCTAAAATATTCCTATGTCCACAATTTCTGGTTGAAATCATGTCTAAATGATCTGTATAAAGTGGAAGAGGTGGTTTGTGGCTCAGCAGGAACTTGAACTTTGGATAAAATATTTAAGATTTTTAGCTTACAATTTGGAACATTCTGCCCTGAAAATAACATGAATGTAAGGAAAAATGGGCTGAGACTGAATTTTGATCATGACCAAGAAGAGTATCGTTGCTGTTAAGTAAGTAAAGTTTTGATTGAGTAAAAATCTTAAAAAAGAACTAAATTCTGCCTTTTGCAAAACCATTGTTCTAAGCATGAGAACATGATATTGTGGAAAACAGTTTCCCCAATATACAATTCTAAAACCAATAAGAGCGTTTCACTATATCCAAGCTCAAAATATATGGTACATCATTTTTTTTTTTTAATGAGTTTTCTCACTGACTTTTTTTCACCATTCAAAGACAGACTCTGTTCAGCTTGTTTGAAAATTCAGTTTCCTGGATGGCATTTAGAGTCAGAAAGTCAAAAATCCACCATGTCTGTATTTCTCTACTTTAAATTAGCTCATTTCTTTCTGCCTTTAGGACATGCATACTTTGATAGAATCATAGAATCATAGAATGGCTAGAGTTGGAAAGGACCTTAAAGATCATCTAGTTCCAACCCCCCTGCCATGGGCAGGGACACCTCTCACTAGAGCAGGTTGCACAAAGCCCCATCCAGCCTGGCCTTGAACACTTCCAGGGACGGGGCAGCCACAACTTCCCTGGGCAACCTGTTCCAGTGCCTCACCACCCTCACTGTAAAGAATTTCTTCCTTATATCTAATCTAAATCTCTTCTCTTCCAATTTAAAACCATTGCCCCTTGTCCTGTCACCACTCTTCCTGACAAAGAGTCCCTCTTCAGCTCTTCTGTAGGCTCCCTTCAGGTATTGATAGGCTGTTATAAGGTCTCCCCGGAGCCTTCTCTTCTCCAGGCTGAACAACCCCAGCTCTCTCAGTCTGTCTTCATAGGAGAGGTGCTCCATCCCTCTGATCATCCTCGTGGCCCTCTGCTGGACCCGCTCCAACAGGTCCATGTCCTTTCTGTGTTGAGGACTCCAAAGCTGGACACAGTACTCCAGGAGGGGTCTCACAAGCGCAGAGTAGAAGGGCAGAATCACCTCGCGAGACCTGCTGGCCACACTTCTCCTGATGCAGCCCAGGACACGGTTGGCTCTCTGGGCTGCCAGTGCACACTGCCTGCTCATGTTGAGCTTCTCATCCATAAGCACTCCCAAGTCCTTCTCCTCGGGGCTGCTCTCCAGCCATTCTCCACCCAACTTGTATTTGTGCCTGGGGTTGCCACGTCCCAGGTGCAGGACCCTGCACTTGGCTTGGTTGAACTTCATGCAATTTGCACGAGCCCACCTCTCCAGCCTGTCTAGGTCCCTCTGGATGGCATCCCTTCCCTCCAGCGTGTCAACTGCGCCACCGAGCTTGGTGTCATCAGCAAACTTGCTGAGGGTGCACTCTATCCCACTGTCCATGTCACCGACAAAGATGTTAAATAGTACTGGTCCCAGTACCGACCCCTGCGGAACACCACTCGTTACTGGCCGCCACCTGGACATTGAGCCATTGATTGTAACCCTTTGGATGCGGCCATCCAGCCAGTTCCTTATCCACCGAGTGGTCCATCCATCGAATCCATGAGTTTCCAATTTTGAGACCAGGATGTCGTGCGGGACAGTGTCAAATGCTTTGCATAAGTCCAGGTAAATGACGTCAGTCGCTCTGCCCTTGTCTACCAAGTTTGTGGCAGTATTGTAAAAGGCCACCAAATTTGTCAGGCACGATTTGCCCTTCATGAAGCCATGTTGGCTGTTTCCAATCACTTCTTTATTCTCCATGTGCCTTAGCAAGGATTTCAGGAGGATCTGCTCCATGATCTTGCCAGGCACAGAGGTGAGACTGACCGGCCTGTAGTTTCCCGGGTCTTCTTTGTTTCCTTTTTTGAATATTGGAGTTATGTTCCCTTTTTTCCAGTCAGTGGGAACTTCACCAGACTGCCACGATTTCTCAAATATGATGGAGAGGGGCTTAGCAACTTCGTCCGCCAGTTCTCTCAGGACCCGTGGATGGATTTCATCAGGTCCCATGGACTTATGCACCTTCAGGTTCTTTAAGAGGTCTCGAACCTCGTCTTCTTGTACTGTGGGTGGTTCTTCATTCCCAGAGCCCCTGTTCTTGCCCTCCGTGACTTGGGCAGTGTGGTTAGGGCCCTTGCCAGTGAAGACTGAGGCAAAGAAGTCATTCAGTAGCTCAGCCTTATCCATATCCTGGGTGACCAGGTCTCCCGTTTCCTTCCGGAGGGGACCCACAGCTTCCCTCGTCTTATTTTTATCCCTGATATATCTGTAGAAGTTCTTCTTGTTATTTTTCACATCCCTGGCTAGATTTAGTTCTGCGTGGGCTTTCGCTTGCCTGATCAGGTTTCTGGTGACTCGGACAGCTTCTCTGTATTCTTCCCAGTCTACCTTTCCCTGCTTCCACCCTCTATAGGCCTCCTTTTTGGTCCTGAGTTTGTTCAGCAGTTCCTTGTTCATCCACGCTGGCCTACTGGCTATTTTGCCCGATTTCTTCTTTTTTGGGATGCACCTCTCCTGAGCTTGGAGGAGGCAATCCTTAAATAACACCCAGCTTTTTTGGGCCCCTCTCCCTTCCAGTTCTTTTTCCCACGCTACCTTACCAATCAGATCTCTCAGGAGATCAAAGTCTGCTCTTTTGAAGTCCAGGGTAGCCAGCTTGCTGCGCACCCTCCTTGCTGCCTTATGAATCTTGAATTCTATCATCTCATGGTCACTGCAGCCAAGGCTACCCTTGAATTTGACATTCCCGACCAGCCCCTCCTTGTTGGTGAGGACAAGGTCCAGCACTGCTCCTTTCCTCGTTGGTTCCTCTATTATTTGTAGAAGAAAGTTGTCGTCGACACATTCCAAGAACTTCCTGGATTTCCTGTGCTCTTCTGTGTTGTCCTTCCAACAGATGTCGGGGTGGTTGAAGTCCCCCATGAGGACCAGAGCGTGTGAGCGCGATGCTGCCCCTATCTGTTTGTAGAGGGCCACATCCTCGCTGTCACTTTGATCTGGTGGCCTGTAGCAGACTCCTACTGTAACATCACCTGCCCCCGTGCTCCCTTTAATCCTGACCCATAAGCTCTCTGTCTTGTCTTCATCCATCCCCAGGTGAAGCTCCATACATTCCAGCTGGTCCTTGACATAGAGGGCAACACGCCCTCCCCTTCTGCCCAGCCTGTCCTTCCTGAAGAGCTTGTAACCCTCCATTCGAACACTCCAGTCGTAAGAGCCATCCCACCACGTCTCGGTGATGCCAATAATGTCGTAGCCCTGGAGGCGTGCGCACATCTCTAACTCCTCTTGTTTGTTCCCCATGCTGCGTGCATTTGTGTAAAGGCACTTCAGCTGGGTGCCTAAAGGGGCTGACTTATTAGCTGAGATGGCAGGTTGAAGGCTCTCTTTGAGTTTTTTTCTGCTCAACCTATGCTTAACCCCCTCCCCCTTCGATCCTAGTTTAAAGCCCTTTCAACAAGCCCCGCCAACTCACTTGCCAGTATCTTTCTCCCCTTCTGAGACAGGTGCACTCCATCTGTTGCTATCCGACTCGGTGCCATATAAAGTTCCCTGAGTTCAGAATACCCAAAATTTCGGTGATGGCACCAGTTTCTGAGCCACTTGTTTATCGCAGATGTCTTTTTATTTCTTTCAGGATTTCCTCCTGCAACTAAGGGTATTGCTGAAAAAATTACCTGTGCCCCTGATCCCTCAACCAGTTTTCCCAGTGTCTTAAAGTCCTTTATGATTGTTTTTAATTTCCTGGATGTATTATATACATCATCACTGCCTACCTGAAAAACTGCAAGGGGGTAATAGTCAGATGGGTTGACTAGAGCAGGAACTTTGTCCAACACGTCCCTGACCCGTGCCCCAGGGAGGCAGCAGACTTCCCTGTGAAGCGGGTCAGGACGGCATATTGGTCCCTCTGCCCCCTTCAATAGAGAGTCACCCACAACGATGACCCTTCTGCTTTTCCTTCTTGAACTAGTTGTGATGCCAGGTTTGCGGCAACTTGGTCTTTCTGGCACATCCTGCCTAGATGTACCATCCTCCTCTCCAACAGTCAATTCCTCCTGCAGGATTCCGTACCGGTTCTGCAGGGGTAACTGGGGAGGTGGGAGAGGCAGGGAGGGGATTCGCCTGCTTCGCCGACTAGGGACCTGTTTCCATTCCCCCTCTTCTCTGAGATCCCCTTCTACTGCCGGGCGAGAGATGGGGAGAGGGTCCTCTGGCTTATGTGGGGCCTCAACATGTTCCTTTATTTTCAGGGAGTGGGCCCACCAGTCAATCTCCCTCTCACATTCCCTGATACTCCTCAACCTTTCCACTTCCTCCTTCAGCTCAACCACCAGGCTGAGGAAGTCATTCACCTGTTCACATCTGACACAGGTGTCGTCACCACTACCCTCCATGGCAAGGGCCAGGCCCCGGCACTCCCTGCAGCCCGAGGCCTGGACACCCACGTGTTTGCGTGGGGCCTCTGTCTGGGTGTCCACAGCTTTCTTAGCAATAGCCTTTGACCTAGTTCTAGCCATGGCTGGATGTGTGCAAGCAAGAGGCAGTGGAAAGGTCAGTTGGAGCGAGGAATTGAACTTACCTTGCACAACGGCAGAGGCTCAGGACCCAGCTGTACAAGTTGCAGCGGCGTTAGGCACCGACCAGGACACCCACCCAGCAACTGGTTGCTGCTCGGTGAGCAGAAGCTAGCTTCTGCCCTCCCCGGGGCTTCTTATAGGACGGCGGTGTGATGAGCCGTGGGAGGCGCTGGCTCCGCCCAGGCTTAGTCAGCAGCCGGCCCACCAGCTGTCAGCCCCCAACACGCGGAGGAGGCTTTGCCCGGTGACAAAAAAGCCCCAAAAAGAGCTTTCCCTCGGCCTTTTCAGCTACAGATCGTTTCTCCCAGCGATAACAAAGAGCTATCTTCATCTCTACTGAGTTGACTAAACCAAGAGAGCAGAATTTGGTCACTTAGCTCTTTCTCATTACAGTGTCTTCCTCTTCCACAAGAGCTTTCCACAAGAAAAGCAGAAGTTTCTTATGACTGTTAAAGCACCTTCATCTAGAAAAAAGGAACTCGGAGATTTAGCTTTGATTTCTACTTAAACATATGTTTTGGGCGGTCTGGGATTCTTTTTAGTAGTTGTTCTTTAAGGGCTATTGTAGATGACATCAACAGAAAGGGCAAATCTCATATGTTATCATGGTGATTGTCAGAAGCAGGAACAAGGGAGGTTTTGGCAGCAAATTATCCAAAGAGGTCTAAAGAATATAATCATAGTGGACATAAGCTTTGATGTGGGAAGCACAGTTCACTGAACATGCCTCACAATACAGATTTTTTTAGGATACCTTTATTGGTGTGGAGACAAACAAAAAAAAACCTTTCTCAGATTAAATGATTTTGTGACACTTCTACTTATTTTTCATACGTGTCATAGCTAGAAGGTCATTAGAAATGACCAAAATATTATATTAATTCAAAGTGCTAGAGATACTGGATCAGAAGGTAATTAGGTTAATCCTTTTGATTTGTTTTTCAGGGTTACTTATTAAATTGTTTTAGAACTGCCAATTTAAATAAAGATTTTATTGTATAAGTGTACAGGTTCTGCTTGGGATAGAGTTAATTTTCTTTTTGGCTGTTCCTGAGAAGAACTTGCAGAGCATCAAGGTCTTCTAATTTTCTCACGCTGCCACCCCAGTGAGAAAGCTGGGAGTGGGCAAGAGGCTGGGAGCAGATGTAGCTGGGACAGCAGACCCAAGTTGACCAAAGAATATTTCATACCATATACTGTCATTCTCAGCAATAGAACTGGGGGAGTCTTTCCAACCTAGCCATTGTTTAAAGACTGTCTGGGCATCAATCTGCTTTTGGGAGGTGGTCATTACCTTTGCATCACTTGTTTGATTTTTTTTCCCTCACTGAAAAAAAAATTAAACTGTCTTTATCTCAATCTATCAAGTATTGGATATTATACTTTTATTAGTTTTCTGCCTCTTCATCCTCTCAAATAACATTACCAAAGATTTAAAATATTGTTTTAGGAAAAGTATTGCCAGTAAAATAGATTTAATCCCAAATTAAATTATTGCCTGTTAAAAAGGTACATTTATATTGTATGCTACACTACTAAAATTACAAAGTATTTCTTTCCAAAGAAAGTATAAAAGACAGCTAGATATGTCACTTTAATTTGGATTGCCCATCCTAAAAGCGTTCAAAGAAAAATGTACCCCTATTATTCCCTTGCAGCAAGTTTTCAGGTTGCACAATGAAACATCATTAGTGATGTGTGTCCATTTACAATCAAGTTTTTTTGCAAAGGTTTACAGTTTGACCTTTTTTTTCCAAATTTCTTACATAGCTATAGACCAAAAAATTGCCTTTGTTTCTGTCATGTAACTTGGTGTTTATGGAGATTATAGACTGCATGATTAATGTTATAAAAGTTATCTAAGTAATCCCTAGATTCATGTTTTTTCTATTTTTACCAGAACTAAAAGACATTTAAACTTTCTTTCACTGAAACTGAAACAAGATTGCAAGCCCAATTACTTTTTCTACAATAGCACATCCTCATTTTATCTGTACGATCAAGAATTTAACAGATTCCTGTTGTGTCACTACAAAACATTTTGGACATTCTTTTTAGGACTTCACAGCCCACAATTGAGGATTCCCAGTCCTTTACAGTGTTTTCATCCAAGTACATGGATGTATGTTTCATTATGTTGCCTGTTGTCATGCATTCTATTTCCATTTATGGGGGTTTTTTTGAGCAGTGATACACTGTTGACTAATACAAAAAACTGGAATCCTAATTCACAAAGTAGACTGAGATTTTTATTACAGACCCACGAAATGTGAGTCAATGCCATGCAGTGGAGAAAGATTAAAGGTTGGGTGTGTCATACAGGGAAAGTCATGTCAAGACGGTAATCCTGCATAATTTATGAGAAAAAGTGCAAGACAAGGTTTTGTGTGAATGCATAAACAAGTAGTTAGTTCAATCTATCAAAACAATTGTATTCCCATTCATCAGAGGTGACACAATGAACAGACACCCAGCTCTACTCTGCAGAACAGCTCTGGTGATCGTGATTTTAAATACCTGCATCTTTCACTGATGTGGCAGTGCTGGCAGAAACAGCTTATGTAAATGCAGTTAATGCAAAGCGATTGTATAAAAGGTGATTTGGGGGACGTGAGACAAACTACTTGACTTAAAAAACTCAAAACTTGTTCATGGAACAAGTTGAGTTACAGGGTGGGCAAAACCTCAGAATCACCAGTCCCGTTCAAACAAAATGAAACAAAACAATCACAAAGGAAGAAGTAGCTTAGATGAACAAAGGCTGTGTGTTCATTTGTTTTTCTGTTTTGCTTTATGAAGGCAACATTGTAAGAGAGCCCTCACATCTTGAATTCATCTTTTTTTCTCCTTGGCTGGTAAGCCCTTGCCGACACAAGAATAATTATGAAATCTGATTTTACACCTCAGGTTGTCGATAAATAAGATTTCTTATGTAGTCAGTACAGCAATAGCAGGACTTCTATTTAGCTAGTGGCTATTTGACACAAAATATTTGATTCCTATTCATTTTTTTCTATATCAAACTTATCTCTTGTATTTTCTGGCAGAGTCTGTATTTAATCTTCAGTTTACCTCCTAGATAGCCATTCTTGCCTTGGTAAGGTAAATGCCCATGTGGGAATTTTGTAAAACCAGATAAACAAAACTAACCCTCAAGCAGGCCAGACTGTTATTTAGAGTGGTCCCCACTTAAACAGAGAAGTCGTAGAGAGAAACAGACAGTTCTGAAGCATTTGAGTCCTCTTTGTTTTGTTTCATAATTGTGACTGCTTCGTCCCCCTCCCCACTTCCCAATACTGGATACTGTATAGAGGTATTTTTAATTGATGTCCCACAGGTTACATGGAATCATAGAATGTTTTCAGTTGGAAGGGACCTTAAAGATCATAAAGTTCCAACCCCACTGCCAGGGGCAGGGACACCTCCCACTAGACCAGGTTGCTCAAAACTCCATCCAGCCTGGTCTTGAACACCTCCAGGGATGGGGCAGTCACAGCTTCTCTGGACAACCTGTTCCAGTGTCTCAGCACCCTCACAGCAAAGAATTTCTTCCTAATGCCTAATCTAAATCTCCCCTCTTTTATTTTAAAACCATTACCCCTCATCCTATCACTACACTCCCTCATCAAGAGTCCTTCCCTATCTCTCCTTTAGGCTCCCTTCAGGTACTGGAAGGCTCGCCAGAGCCTTCTCTTCTCCAGGCTGAACACCCCCAACTCTCTCAGCCTGTCTTCATAGGAGGGGTGTTGCAGCCCTCTGATCATCTTTGTGGCCCTCCTCTGGACCCACTGTACTGCAGAGGAGGTACCGTCTGTAACGTGTACACTGTCCCAATCCTCTAGTTGTCCTGTTGGGAAACACTTGACTTCCTGTCTGCCTGCACATCTAGTTGTCTTTCCAATGTAAATACAATGACATAACATGGAGGATGTATACCTATAACCACATCCTTCCAGATGTGCACCTCTAACTCTTTCCAGATGTGCAGATAAAAATAGTACATTGCAAACATGGGAGGCAAGCCTCAGGGCACCTGGTATGGCTATAATCTGCGAGGTGGAAATAGCCACTGAGATCCATCATCACTCTTTTGATGTTCTTATTTACCTTAACTAGGAAAGATGTGTTTCTCGTCACTGTTGTGATGTTTAATCACAAAAAGGGGAACAACGTAAAATTATTCCTCGTTACAGTGGTGCTAGAAGGAATAACTGCAAGAATAAA
This sequence comes from Numenius arquata, assembly GCF_964106895.1. Classification (NCBI taxonomy): domain Eukaryota; kingdom Metazoa; phylum Chordata; class Aves; order Charadriiformes; family Scolopacidae; genus Numenius; species Numenius arquata. The sequence goes on from NC_133580.1 coordinate 67,690,076, forward strand.
ACCATTTTTACAGGAAGAAGTGTTTGTTCACTGTCCCTTCTACAGAATTTTGAAGCATAAAATGAAATTATAAGGAGGCAGCTCCAGAAAAAAACAAAGGTAGGTGATCACGTAAAGTATGAGGCTGTGAAACAGCTTGAGGTATTACCATAAATTTACCATGCTGTAATATACCATAGGATACTGTGAATGCAAAAGTTTGCATATATTCAGAAATCTACTGAATAAACCAACAAAAGAAAACTCTCTCAGGGACTATTAAATGCAAGCAGACAACCTCTGACTTGGAAAATGTCTGAATTGCAACCTATTAGGCACTGGGAAAGCCTTCTGGGAAAGAATCCAGCATGATTTTTCATTATTCCATAGCCACATTGGCGTTTTTCCAAGGCCACCACCAGACAGTGGATGAGCATACTCAACTATGCAGATCTTTGATCTGACCTAATTTAGCTTCTCTTATATTTCTCCCCTTATTATACCACAGGAAGCTCTCCATATATCAATTATTAGTGCAATTCAGTAAACTCTTCTAAAAAATGGAGTAAGATCAAACCAAGAGTCACAAAGTCTTCTTCTGATAAATACTTTAGCTACTAAGAGGAAGAGGATTATGTTCTTTCTCTCCTTCATCCTGTTTCTTGATGTGGACCAGTATAATTTAAATATTCTATATAAAGTTTACAATTTTCAAAAGGAAAAGAGATTCCTTTTTAGAACACCAAGTATTTAGTGATTTGGAGGTGATTCTTCAATTATCTACCCTGATCTCCAGCAAGATCTGCTTGATGCAGAAGTGTGTGTGTGTGCTGTGTATGTGTAGAAGAGGGTGTGAAACTTCAACTAATAAATCACTCTCTACTTTCTTCTTTTAGTAGTTTTCACCTATTTTTTGTCACGTCAGTTAGTGCTTTCACGTCTACAAAAATAATCTGATTACTCTTGATTATAGTTGATCAAAAATCATATCTCAATGAGGTTGATTAGGTATTACATTCAGATAGAGTGACATTGTTTTGTTTATTGTACCAGCACTTGTCAATGTTAAAATTATGCTGTTTCTAGCCTTTTTTTGAGTTGAGAGAGAGTGTTAATGGTTATTGTTGAAGATGGTTGGGGGGGATGTGTTTTATTTCCTCCCTCCTAATGATTAGATATTCATTTACACATAAAAACTTGTACAATAGATTATAAGAACACCCATCTCATATTGTTTTCTATTTTTTATTGTTGGTTTGTTTTGTTTGGGTTGAGTTTTGGGATTTTTTTCTCATTGCACTTTGCTAAGATCATGTGTCATATTATTACTTCTTGCTGTCTTTTAGCCTTTTAATATGGAGTCTGCTTGTATGTTTATATTCAATCTTTTTTTCAAGTACTATTAAAAGTACCTAATACTAAGCATTTTTACAGTAAACCACCCTTTGAAGGAAAATTATTCCCAAGAATTCCCCCTGTCTTCAACTCAGCTAATGTTTTTGAAAGTTTATCCAAGAATAAAAAATGTGAAAAAGAGAACCTTTTAATGCTGTTCAGTTTTAACTTTTTTTCTAGACACTTTAGAAAACCTCGCTAGCCCCATGTCAGCACTCTGGGTAATAACCAGAAGTGCCACCACTAAAAACTGAATTTCAAGCATAGATAAAACATAAGATATATAGGCAGCTTGCTTCTTCTATTCCTTTCTTTAGCTTTTGCACACATACTGATAAACAGAAATCTGTCAACAGGGAGTCTTTTCTTCAGTATCTAGTCAGCCAAGGTTTCCAGAAATTGAGAAGTAACGATGTTTGATATTCAGAAGGAAGGCAAATCACTGCCTGAGATGGAACTGTGGCAGATTAACAACATAAGTGTTAATTCATGGAAGATTTCATAGGTCTTAGTGTTAAACAAGAGGAAGTTCTGTCATTCCTGTAACAAGCCTCCTGCCTGGGGAGCCGAAACATAAAAAAACATTAGACAAGTAGGAAAGAGAAGAAACACGTAAGAAAAATGATGATTTTACAATAACATTCCTACTATAATCATCAATATTTTTTAGTTTTATATTTCCCAATAAATTGTCTTAGTTCTCAAGCAAGCCAGTATTTCCAAGAAAGTCAAGTTTCTGTCTTTTTCTAAAACATTTATCTCTTCTTGGCTTTTTTCATCTGCATGATAAACCTCTAAGAAATTCTTTCTCCTTTCACTCACAAATGGTTAAGATTTGTTTTCCTTGAGGTTCAGCTACCTTCTTTCGTTCCTGACCATTTAAAAAAATTATTATTTAGAACAAATGGCTTAGTTTTTGTTGTGGTTTTTTTTTTCCTTGCTATTCACCCACTTATCCATTGTTTCATAATGCCTCCACATGTCCTGCTTCTTTAGATGTTTCAAGGAAACTCCAAGACCTGTTTAACTTGTTAGACTGATAGAAACTGCACAGGTAATCCAGATGCCCAGTCTGGAATGGGTTGGTTCAACGATAAGGTCCCATCATGAACAGAATTAGTGACCAGTCCTTTTGAAATGTGGCTATTTCTTCTTCCTAAGAGAAGCAAGTAAACCAAGTAAAATAAATAAAAAGAGGAAGAAGACTCAGGTGTTAATTTAAAAGCTTCCAACTTTGACTTCCTTTCAGGTCATGTGGTATTTGTACCCTCCTGTGACTGCTCAGTTTTCCTTAAAATTGGGGCTGTTCTATGCAAACTGTGACTGTGAACTGTGACTGTCCATGTCTGCCTTTTGCTCTGAGTGTAAGACTGTAAATAATGCCCTGACAACACAGTGTTTGCACAGACTGAATCTACACGCTGAGGATCTCTTAAAATGTCACCAGAAATGATTTGTCATTTAAACTCAGAACTAGACCTTCCTCTCATTGCACTCAACTTCAGTGGGAACAAAACTATTACTTGAGATCAGTGTAAATGAGGTTAAAATCACCCTCCAAGAGACAGAGTTCATCTTCTTTAACTTTAGAGTTAAATATTCCTATAAATACCTAGTTAATATTCTCCAAGACAAATTTGAAAATGGGTGATTAATACCATTGTTCTAATATGTGGGATCATAAAAGCTGTTCCCTGAATTATTGAAAAAGCTTTGCTCTGAACCGAAATTTAATCTGACAGTCTACCTGTCTTGTTTTCAGTTTGGCTACATTTATGCAAAGGAGGTGATAATAGAAAGTGGTTGATCTCTCTCTAGAAAGATAATGCTGAGTTTCAACTCGATAATGGGTCTCTGCATTCTCTCAAGCCTCCTAAATGGTAGCAAATCAGAAATTATTGGTACTCATTGACAGAGAGAATGATCTTTAAGACTTAAAGTTTTACTGTCTATATTCTTTTTTAGATGTTGACAATTTTTTGAAGAAATAACACTATAACTGAAATGAATAATCTTCATGAACCATAAAGTATCAGTTTTACATGCCATATATTTTTTATTATTGAATATCTACCAAAAATGTATGCTTATAGAACTGATCATTGGCTTTCCTCAAGGTAATATGTGTATAAAAAACCATCTGAAAAGCTTAAAAGAAATCTGCTTTAGAGGGTATACACAGAAACATTAGCCTCTCCTAAATTTCATATGTGTTTCTGAGGAATAAGTACTCCTAATCTTTAAGAGGTCCATTGCAGGCTGCCAAAAACCTCACAGTATGCTGTGTCACACTGTAGTGATCACATCCTGTTCTGTGTTAATGTAGATGCTGGCACCCAAAAAAAGAAAAAAAAAAAAAAAAAAAGGGCAAAAAAAAACCCCCACAAAAAAAGAACAAAACCAAAACCAAACCAAACCAAACCAAAACAAAAAACCAGTCTGAGCTACTTTAAAAATATCGTTCAGAAACAAGACAGTTGAAGTTGTGTTGTTCCTAAAAGAGAGTAGGTATGATTTTTTTAAATATTTTTTTTACTTACAGTTTAAAAAAGACTCCAAAGAGTTTGATAACAAGCTAGTATCTGCTTTCCTCTGAGACCCCCTTTTAAATTGCAATGCAACATTTTACCTAACTCATTAAAGTTCTAAACCAGGCATATGTATCTTTCTGGATGGACAAACATATTTGTACAGAAGTTGGAGAAAAATGTATTTTTTATTACCTGGGAAAGGAGCGTACACTGAAATTTCTAAGTTTATGATGAAACTAAGCTTTCTCACAAGACCTGATGGTATTGATTCAATGGGCAAAATGGTGAAAAGTGAGCTTCAAAGTAGATAAATGCAAATTAATGCATCCAGGAAAAATAATAGAAGCCAAGTATGTGTGATGCGGAACAGGGAACTGGTGGGAAAAGATCAGGAAATAAATCTTTGTGGTGTTGTTGACATGTATCTAAAAATGTCAGCTATGTACCTGGAAAGAGGCAAAAAAAAACCCAAGCCAGCAAAATACAGAGCATCATTGGGAAGGGAATTGAGAACAAGAAAAAGCACATTTTTCTGCAGAAATCCTTGGCACACTCACATCCTCAATTACTCTAAAAAGTTCTGGTCTCTGCGTCTGAAGAAAGAAGTAGTAGAATTCAAGATTGTACAGAGAAAGGCAATTGAAAAAGTGAATGCAGTAACTGCTCTACAAGGAGACACCAACAGGTTTGTGACTATTGAATGCAAGGAGGAGAAAGAGAGCGTAAGGATATGATTTAGGTTAGAAAAACGGCAAGTGATAGACAAGCTGAGTTTAGAACACAATCCCACAACACTGGAGCTAGGAGACAGTCATTAAAGTAGTACCAGATCAGTTTAAACCAGTTAAGATAGCAGTTTTTTACATAGCATTTAGTGAATTTTTGGAATCTATTGCTGCAGGAGACTGTTGAAGCAGATAGTGCCTGTAGGTGCAAAAAGGGATTAGCCAAATTCATAAACAAAAGATCTAGAAGAAGATATGAGAGAGAATTTGCCCTAATTGAGCTATTGTGCACCGTCTGGGGAGGGAGTGGAGAGAGAGTGGTCATGACGGGAACAGACCTCAGCTAGGGAACAGGATTGCAAGTTCTTCCTGAGGACCATCTGCCACCATCGCAGGCAGAATAATAGACAAGAAGTGTAGTCTATTTTATTAAATATGGCACCTTTTCTAGGTTTTTTTGCATGTTTTTTCCAGTGCTACATGACTACAAATGATAATCATGCAGACTGTAGCGCAATCAACATGTTGGCCTGTTGACTGAAGTGGCCAAATTGTTTCAGGGCTCATTAAAGAAACAATGAGCCATTTCTTACATAAATATAAAACCATACCTTAGAATATTTATCTCCTCTGCAATATTTGAAATATTCTTCATAATATGAATAGGAAATAACACATATACTTACTTGAATTAGAGTGGGAAGTTTGCCACTTTTACATAATGTTACTCTATGTTTTTAATTTAAAATTAAAATTAAAATATTACAGAAGCACAATTTGAGAATTACTGATGTGTTTCTATCACCATTATAGATAGAAAAAGAAAATTTAATTTTCTACAAAATAAGTACTGTTTAATTTGCTGAAATATATCAGTTAAAACTGAATTAAAAATGAGGATTTATTTAGTGTTACTAAGTACTACAAACTCAAACGAGCTTTCCTGAGAAACATACAGGAAATGTCAAAAAAGAGAGGAGAAATAATGCATATGTAGATATGTACAACAGTGGGAATAAGATCAAACTTAATTAATTTTAATTTAATTAATTTGAAAAAAAAGGATCAAATAATGTGAACCTTGTGAAAGTTTGAGTTTAATGTAAAAGAAAGACCTTTAACTGCTTAAGGCTGCTTTGAAAACTTGAACAAAAGTTTGTTGGATTGGGTAGATTTAATGTGAGCATGTATATTTTTAGGAACCCTATTTCCCTTAAATTTCGAAGTCATTTGTTAACATAAACTTTACCTTAAAAATCTAATGAAAACTTAGGGTATAAATGGAGTCCCACTGGAGGGCAAATTGAGTTGCTCCTCCTCAGAACAGCAGGTCTGCAGTCAGAGAGTCTCTGGGATGCCACTCAAGGAAAATCCTCAAGGCTAAGAGCCCTCATCTTACAGGTGAGCGATTGTGCACATTTTGGGTCCTCATTTCTAAAGCTTAAGAATACTTGAGTCACTTGTGCAGTATTAATTCCTCATACATCTTGAACACATGGTTTACTAATGTTGTTGGAGTGTTGAATGATTTTGATAAACCTCATTTTTAGCTAGTTCTCTGCTAAGTAGCTTTGGTTAGAATAAAGTTTCTTTTGAGTTTGTCACCTATCTAATTGATTTTGTAAACCTCAGCGACACAGTTAATTAGGAAATGGAGTTGAGATTGAATTCATTTCAGATGTGATGTGATGTTTCATTTCTTATAGCATGTTTTTTGTTCACTTGAAAAGATGCAAGTGATACTGATATGTTAAAATACTAGCAGGAATATAAAACATGAATTACTGAGATCAAGAAAATCTTGCACACCAGACATTGAAAAAATGCAATGTTCAGTGAATTTGATATAGGTCATAGATATTTCATCTTTTGAAAGACATTCATAAATTATCCATCACGTGAGACGGTTTTCCTCTTGAATCAGATACGTTGTGCTTGAATCAGTTATATTTCTTATTGAAACACGTGCTGAATATCAGAACATATGCTACACACATCATCTGCTCAAACCTGCAAATAAGAAAGATTTCATATTGAGACAGCTACCGTGTATCAAGTAGCAAACTAAAGTAATTTCTTATCAAATTAGAAATGTTGATAGTTGAAATGATATAGATATTTTTTGTTACAGACATTCACTATTCTATATATGTTGTCTCTGAGATTAGATGCATTGCTTATTGAAAAAGATGGATTTCTCTTTACAATAATTATATTGTCTTTTTAACAACAGCAAAGAACACACTACATTTATGCCTGAATATGTTGTCTACTTTTAACAACTTGCCTCCTGATAAAGGAATGTGTCTACGAATTCCTTATCTGACCATCTAGAGAAATGTCATAAAAGTGCAGAGAGATCAAGTGATATTCATTGTATCAAATGTAGTTTTCTATGCCACCATTACAGTTACAGTCTCAAAAAGTCACTTACTAGGATAAATCATACAATCATAGACTCATTTCGATTGGAAAAGACCTCTAATATCATCAGGACCAACTGCTAACCTAACACTGCCAAGTCCACCACCAAACCATGTCCCTCAGCACCACATCTACATGTCTTTTAAATAGCTCCAGGGATGGTGACTCCACCATTTCTGTGGGCAGCCTGATCCAATGTTTAATAACCCTTTCAGTGAAGAAATTTTTCCTGATATCCAGTCTAAACCTCCCCTGGTGCAACTTGAGGCCATTTCCTCTTGTCCTATCACTTGTTACTTGGGAGAAGAGACCGACCTCCCCTCGCTACAGCTTCCTTTCAGGGAGTTGGAGAGAGCAAGAAGGTCTCCCCTCAGCCTCCTTTTCTCCAGGCTGAACAATCCCAGCTCCCTCAGCCGCTCCTCATAAGACTTGTGCTCCAGACCCCTCACCAGCTCCGTTGCCCTTCTCTGGACACGCTCCAGCACCTCAGTGTCTTTTTTTGTGGTGAGGGGCCCAAAACTGGACACAGTACTCGAGGTGGGGCCTCACCAGTGCCCAGTACAGGAGGACAATCACTTCCTTAGTCCTGCTGGACACACTGTCTCTGATACAAGCCAGGATACTATTGGCCACTTGGGCACACTGCTGGCTCATGTTCAGCCAAGCCCACATTCTGTCATTTTCAAAGCACGTGACTATACTTACATCAATAATGTTGATGTACTAATTACCTTTTAATATATTACTGATGGAAGTGAATTAAAAAAAATGTAATAAGGGTCTGATTTTCACATGACAGTAAACTGGGAGCAATTTCATTGAAGTCAGTGAGTTTTCTCTATATGAAAAAAAAATTAATGCTTAAATTGTGTCCTTGGGCACCAAAATTAATTCAAAATGCCACCTTAAGTACTGACTACTTTATTTGGTAGTAAAAACCTATTAGCTTCATGAAACATAATTTATTTTTTTAAATTGTTTTCATTAGGCATATTGGATAAGTACATTCCTAAGCTGTTGTCCTTCAGAGGTTTGTGATAAACCTTCCTAGATGCATATTATTGAAATCACCGATGAACAGCTGCTGAAGTCATTATGATTAGCTTTTCTCCATTTATAGATTACCACTTCTCATTATTTAGTGGCTTTTCCTGTAAGCATTTTTCACTTAATAGTGACATTGTGAATTTCATAGTTTTCCACTGTATCCCCTCTTTGGAGGGAGCTGAACTTGCAGAACATTACTATGGTAGATTGTTCCTGTCTGGCAGCCAAGCACTTATCCTGCTGCTTGATCATTCTTCTCACCTTAGTTGGAAATGAGAGAGACTGGGAAGACCAGGGATGAGAAAGTTTGTGGGTTGAGATAAAGACGGGGAGATCATTCACCAGTTATTGTGGTGGGCAAAACAGAATTGATTGAAGAAAAATAACTTCATTTATTGCCAATTAATATACAGAGAAATTACAAATATGTTAATTGTTTCAGTTATCTTGGTGGTGCTTAACAACTCTAGAACTAGATGCGGCAATCTTCAGAATTAAAACAGTACATGAATGCTGCCTGTGCTGAGAAACTAGAGTCTTAAACTGACCTATACTTTTTCATATTGAGTACTGAAGGTGGTTGGTGGTTTTGGCTAACCTCCACCTAGGACAGTCTCCCCAAGTTAGAGGGAGATATCTATATCTCTGTATCTTAAATGCATCTCGAAATATGAGGCATTGTAAAGCACTAACAACTTCATAAAATGTAGATCAGAAGAATATCCTTAAATATTACGACAATACAAGAAAACTATTTCTGTATGCCTATGCTTATTCACGGAGGAAAGTAGCTGAGTCTGCTTCCCTAGAAAGAAATGTCCCACATAGGTGGCAAGAGAAAATCTTCTTTCTTTTCCTCCTGTCTTTAACTTCTTGAGATTCTATTACAATGCATATGTATTTTTTCCTGGTATCTCTTAATAGATTTTTCAAAATGAAAATATGTGGCATAACTTTAATAAACTATTATTCTAGTGACATTTGATCTCTTTCTGGTTTTTGTAACAGTCCTACATTCCTTCTATCCTTCATCCTTTTTTTCTCGTGCATTTCCTGGCATGTATCTGCTCTATCCTTCTTTCTCTTCCAGAGTCATAACTGGAGTTTAAGTAAGTATATTATGGTTCTTCTATCTAGCTGTTCTTCTATCAGAGACATTATTTAGCCAGGGAAATTATTTTCAGAATGATAAACGAGATACATTATAGTAAAATTCCTTTTTACAATATACGTTGTCAGAGCTGTGTCTTTTATCTATATTATTCTTATAAATAATTAATTACAATCTTCCTGAAATAAAGTGACATGGTACTTTTTCTTCCTGTGCTTAATTTCAATTGACTGAAAGTAATATTTAAATGAAAGAATTTTAATTATTTTCAAACCTTCAGCCATTGTAGTAATCATAACACAGAGCAATTTTGCATTCCAGTATAAAGCAATATCTAAGTTCCAAAAGGAAAGAAAACCAAATATAAATACTAGATGACCCTGCAAAGTGGCTTATACATTTTTCTCCTGGTTGGTACTCAAGGAAAAGAAAAGTCCTTATTCTAACTGGTTCTAATTAGAAGCTTTTAACTGGTTTTCACCTAAAGAGATGTATTAAGTGTATTCACTTGGGTCATTAGCCTTGTAGTTTAAGGCAATAACTTCAAGACTCTCTGGCCATTATCACCCACAGTGTCTTTTACTTCTGAGTAGATTTGGTAAGTTGAGGCAAACTGAAATTTTAGGTGAATTCCTGCCCCTCCCCCCTCTTTTTTTTCTTTTCATGTAATTCTAGGGAGATCACAAATGCATTATTTTGCAAATTAAATTGCTTTCTCTGGAATATTACAAATGTCTGTGTTGAAGATACAAGTTGATGGCAACAAGGCCAAAGAACAAGCCTTAGAGTGAGGTGCATTTCGGCTGCTGGAGAGTAGGACCTAATGGCTGGGGGCTTGTGAAAATTATTCAACCAAGCTGCTGGTCCACAGCATAATCTCACTGACTGAACTTAAAATAATTCTTCACTTCTCTGATAAGGCCATTGCAAGATCTAACCTGTAGCAAGGCAGATATTTGTGAAAAGATGGAAAAAAAGTGATGTTAATCATGAAATAGTAAAGAAAAATGGATTTTTAATCGTACTGCCAATTAAATTCTGCAGTGCCTAAGGTTAATAGAAACTTTGAATGTTATTCCTTTTAGGTCTGATTATTTTCTTTTAAGTTACCTGCAGCATACTGAGAACTAGTTCATTTAACATAAGGATTTTTTCATCCATTCCACCTCCCCCAAATTGTGCAAATTAACCATTAAACTCTTTCAGTTTCTACAGGGTTTCTTTAAAGGGAGGCAAACTAATAAAAGCCATACCTATGAAACATGTTTCCCTCATTCTGTCTCTTCTAAAGAAAGCAACAGAACCAATAAACTATATTACAGCAGAAGTTAAAGTCCCCATGGGAGACCCTTACCTGATAAAACATGTTTGAAGTTTACATCTAGCTAGCACTTTTAATTAATGTAAACTTGCAAGGTACCTAAATACCTATTCTCAAATTCATTTTAATGAATTTGTAAATGCAGTGACACCAGGGATAAATCTGACCTTCCAGGTTTCGTTCCTACCATACTGAATCACAGAATCATGTAGTTTACAAAGGAAATCCCACAATTGCCTAGTTTTACCTCTAGCAGAAAGCACATCCAGTTAGAACAGGTTGCTAAGAGCAACGTCCAGTCGAGTTCTGAAAATCTCCAAGGGTGATGATTCCCAACTGCTCCAGGAAAATGATTCCCACGTGTGACCCCTGTCACAGTAGATCTTTTTTTCCAACCCAGATTTTCTCATGTTCCAAGCCCAGTTTTTTGGCTTGTTCATCCTTTGTTCCAGCCATCTGACCACCTTGGTGGACCACCACTGAACTTGCTCCAGTATGTTAGTGTCTTTCCTGTACTGGTGAGGCCAAAAGTGAAGACAGCACCCAGCATAAAGTTCCACAAATGATGAACAGAAATGAATACACTCTTTCTAAACTAGACCATTATGTGATTGACTGCAGGGGCATCCTGCTGATTGATATTCAACATGGTCACAACAATCTTCAGACCTCTTTCTGCAAAGCTGCTTTCTGGTTATTCATCTCCAGGCCTATACTGTTTCAAAGGGTTAGTCCATCCCAGGTTAAGGCACTTCACATTTGTGGAATTCTGTATATTCATTATCAGAATATATCCCAGGAAATGTCTTTTATATATTATTTATGTAGAATAGTATATTCTACCTAGAAATGGAATTCTGAACTACGTTTTGTGGTTTTTTTCCCTAACATTTTATCTTATATTTCATTAAAACCATCAAGGTGAAGTGTGGAAGCAAGTATTTTAAAAAGATCACATTGCAAATAAAAAATTGTGGTGATATTCCTGAAAGATATTTCTATTTCAAAGCCAAGTATATGGCAAAAATTTGTCCATAATGATCTTATTAACCAAAAATGCTGATTAAGAAATATTACTTGTAGAAATGGAATAATGTCCATTCTTACTTTCAAAGGTTTTTTCTCTGTGAACTAGGACAAGAGAAAAGATCATTAGATGCACTGGCAGAAAGATATTTTTGGAATAAATTAACTGGTAGACCTTGTTGACATGTTACGCGACGTATTTGATCTGTGTCAACACAATTTTCTTGGGCTTTTGATATTTTAATTAAGCATAAGATGTTCATATTATGTGTGACCTTTTGGGTGTTTATCCAAGATGAGAATTATTCTGTAGTGTCAATAAGCCATTTAAAGAGCAACATGAAGATTATAAACATAACAAAACGGTATTGTTTTTGCTAATATAATATAGTGGCAATTTCTCTTCAATTAAAATGTCTGACTACTCTAATGCATCTTCCTGCCTGCTATGCTCATAGGGACGCAATTATTCCTGGATATTCTTTCTTTCTCTCTTTCTTTCTTTCTTTCTTTCTTTCCTTCCTTCCTTCCTTCCTTCCTTCCTTCCTTCCTTCCTTCCTTCCTTCCTTCCTTCCTTCCTTCCTTCTCTCTTTCTTTCCTTCTCTCTTTCTCTCCTTCTCTCTTTCTCTCTTTCTCTCTCTTTCTCTCTCTCTCTTTCTCTATTTCCTTCTTTCCTTCTTTTTCTTTCAATCTCCTCTGTTTTTCATGATATTATATCAAAATTCTTTTATCACCTGTTCGAAGCTGATAACCCTTTGCATCTCAAAAACAAAGCACTGATTAGCTCTCAAATGCCATCCATCAGTGTCTTCATATAACATTTTTTTACATGAAATCCAGGATAAAAAAGCCCTGGGTGCTGGGTTTTTGCTTCCTAATGTTAAGTGAGATTTCAACTCTTTAAAGGCTTTTCTGAAGAGACAGGGCTCTTGAATAAGAATCCAGTACTTTCTCAGGCCTCTCTAGCCTGACTTCTATTTCTTTGTCAGGCAATACAATAATTTTTCACAAAATCCAGTGATCTTTTTCCCCTTACCAAGCTTTTTGATCCTCCCCTGTGGTATCTCCCTCTAGTCTTGATCTATTTTTAAATCAGTCTATTCAAAAACTTGTGCTCATCTGTCTGGATAAATCTCAGAGAAATACTATATCAGGGACACTGGTTTCCGCATTATTTTGTTGTAACTCTATTGATCCTTTTCAAGAAAACTAACAGCTCATTTTGCATATATTCCAGTTATGATTCCAAACACTTTTGGCTTAATATCTGACTCCAGTAGAACTTTCATTGACACCAAACACAGCTGTATGCGTGGACTGAAAACAGATAGCAGTCTTTTTTAGGATAAATTAATAATCTGAACTTTATGGTGAAGTGAGTTCCTCTTCTAATACCAACTGTAGTGGATTCAAGTTTTGCTCAAATTTTGCAAGAAGTGGTGATAACTATCGGCCTGCTTATTTAGGTCAGATGAGTGCATCCATTGATTGACCAGCAGCTGAGCTATGTGTATACTCTTATGAGTAAGTTGCAGAGTTATGAATAAGAGAATGTCTTAAAGAATGTTTTCAGGTCTAGAATGTATATGAAATAAGTAGAAGTTGGTAACTGAAATACAAGCACACATTCACATAATCCAAAATGGCAAGTAGTCTATTGCCTGTTTGTGACCAAGCATCCTTAAGCTATTTACATCTTTAATACTCTCCAATAATGTGCAGCAATCCTCTACAACAATAAGAAATGTCAAGAGCTATTCTAGCTACACAGAATACCAAGAAAATTAAGCGAAAAGAAAAAAATACAGAAAATATGTTATAATATCCTCTATGAACAGGCATTGAACTCCTGAAGGAATGAAAAACTAGTAAAATAAGCATAAAATAAGTACATAGCTTTCTCAAGGCTAGGTTCTACCACTCACATATTATATTATTTGTATTACGTTGCTAAGCAACATGAGAGTATTTCAGCCTATCGACGCCCTGATGGGAGGGAGGAAGGAAGAGGGAGCCAGACTCTTCTTAATGGTTTTCAGTGGCAGGACAAGAGGCAGTGAGCACAAATTGAAACACAGAAAATTCCACTTACAAATAAAAGAACTTTTTCACTGTAGGGATGGTCAAACACTGGCACAGGTTTCACAGAGAGGATGTGGAGTCTCCATCTATGGAGATATTCAAAACCCAACTGGACTCAACCCTCGGCAGCCCATTCTAGCTGACCCTCCTTTGAGCAGGGAATTTGAACCAGATGGGACTTCTCCAGAGTTCCCTTCTTACTGCAACCCTTCTGTGATTCTATGATGCCTCAAGAAAAAAAAAAAAAAGGAATTAAAGCATAGAGCATTCCCTCATTTCAAAATATAACTCTATGCTGAATTCAAGGCAATGAATAGCTGTATCCATGACTGAATGTGGAGGTACACGGTTTTTTGACAGAGATTTAGTTCCAAGGAGATCTTCAAATATATATTTGAAATTAAGTGAGCAGTTATACACTGTGTCTCATCTTTGTTCAGGACATTCAGCCTGTTGTGTTTTGACATATAAATTATATATTTCATACACAATCTCCTTGAGAGCTTAATGTGTTTCACTTATGTTTTCTGTAAGCCTTTAAGGAAGATATTCGCTAAAGTTGTGTTGGAAGTTGCTTAGTATCATGTTTTCTGTAAGTTGTTTTAGCAAAAAAGCAGAACAAGCTAGGCGTTTGACTACATGAATCAGACCAACATTTACATTCTTCATCATTATAACGCCTTTAGGTGTTTTTATCAATAATACAGATTAAACACTACACAGCAACTAGCAGAAATAATTCAACCCTCAGTAAACTACATTTTGTGAATGTTAAGATGGGAGATATGCCAAATGGTTCTGAAATAACTCTGGCAATGGCAAAGTTTCAGAAATTTCATGTTGTTGAGTATTCAGTCATTCAGCTCTTCTCTTGTTAAAGAATAAAGATATTGCTTCTATTGTTTGAAGCAAAGAAAAGCATGGCATTATTTTCTTTTTATGTTTAGTGTATAATGGTTGCTGGAGTTTCCCTACATTCCATAAGCATTAATCCTTTTTTATACTTAATGGTATTTAACTTGATAAAAAATAATTTAATAAATAAAAAGATAGGTTATGTAAGGTATAAGCATGGCAGAAAAAGACAGATTGAAGATTTAACCATATATAGGCTACATTTTATAATTTATAAGGCTAAGACACCTAAAACCCTGTAATACTCTGACTTTGAGAGTAATTAAATCCTGAATCCTTTTAACCTAAAGGGCACATTCATGTGGTTGGGACTCACTTTTTAGATTTATTCTTGTTGATTCATTTAAAACTCAAAGACTTAAAGTTTACCACTTTAAAGTCCAGAGTATTATTGTTAGGTTACTCAGATTAAGAGAGGTAAAAACATACAAAATTGCTTAAATAGAATATGAACCTACAGTTAAAAATCTAAGAAAATCCATAAACAACATACATGACTATTTCTGGAAATGTTTCTTTTATTGTTCTTTTCCTATTGGTGGCAAATAGAAACCATAGTATGAAAATGTAAACAATCCCACTAAAATTAAGATGGTAATATATAACTCAACAAAATATGAATTAAAACTTATAAAATTAAAGTTTTTTTTTTAATCTGAGTTCAACTGTAAGTTTGCCATTATCCCTGAGTGACGTAGTCTTTCTACTTACGGTCTGTGATTCAAATCTTCACAAAAAGAGACCCTTCCATTAGCAGTTTTCTGCTGGGAAGGAGCATTTTGCAGCACCCTTCCAGTCAGTCTGCAAATATGTCTCTCATGTTTTCCGGGTGTGTCACTCATACTTTGCAGTAAACCAAATAAATGAAGTAAAAAATCTGCACACTGTAACACCTCTGCTTCCACCCCAAAATCTAAAGGCAAAAGAGAGAGAAGCAAACTGTGCCATCATCCAGTTCTGTAAGACCAACAGTAACTCTATCTCAAAAATGAAATTAAGCAACTAATTTCATTTACAGATAGTTATCTGACAATGGAGCAACAGGATTATTCCTTTCATGGAAAGAATGTTTGTGTTTTTGTATAGTCACTGATACATCAATTTTGACATATAAAAAATAAGTCATGTAAGACTACTGTAAAAGTAAATAATTGAATGTTGTATTCGTACCACTGAAACACCTTTCAATTTGTAACAGTATGAAAGAGTTTGGAATGTAAGAGTGCAGAAAATAATATAAATCAATGGCTAATTTATCTGCCATTTAACAAAAAACTGATTAATTGCTCATTTTAATAATGCAATAAAGCATAATGTAGGTTATCCTAAGAGGAAAAAATAAACAATTTTACTATGTTTCACTGATAACCTACACAAAGTATGGAATACTGGAATATTAATACAGTTTTATTCTCTGCTTTGCATAAGATTATGAAGTTCTTGGAACTCAAGATATTTAGAAAAAAAGGAAAAAAAAATAGTTTTGCTACTAACTGTCTAGATATGAAGATCCATTTGATAATCAGGAATTGATTCTCATTTGGTCAGTAGCTAAGTACCAATTCACATAGCGGGTAATTTGGTAATGCTGTATTACAAAGACAAGGCTAGTCTGCGTTTATCGTTAGATTAGGAGTGAGCAGCTTTCTCTTTTTTCCTTCCCTAGGATTTCTTCCACCAAACCGAAATGTTCCCATGGAAAAAAGGAGATGATAAACTGCAATACACTGAGAGGGAGAAAGTGATAATAAACATGTGCAAGCATACTTGAATATAATGTTTCAACTCCTTTTTTTCACCAGTAATCTGAGGGAAAAAAACCACAGAGAATGTGACAGCATAACCCTTTGTTGAACTGAGCCTCTAGAGTTCAGGAGGAAAATGCATATGATATAAAATAGTCATGCTGATGACACTAGAATTATCTGTAACAATTTAGGTTAGAGTGCTATCTTCCCGAGGCAACAGGCTGTTTGTACCACCTCTTGTCAAAAATCAGGATTCATTTGTACATTGATGATTATTGATGCATATTAAGGTTTCATTTTATTCCTTGTACTTAAATTGCATTTTGCCTAGGGCAGTCATTTAAGATAGAGTTCATTAAAGTATGTTATTCCATTTTGGTTTTTGTGTAGAGAGCAAAAAGAAAAAAAAAAAAAACAACACAAAAGCAATGCTGAGAAGTGAAAGACTTTGACACATAATTTATTTTGACAACTATACTGTTATAGCAGCAAAGTAAGAAAAACTATTTTAACAGGACTTACACACAAATTATTATTTTCCATTTCTATTACAACAAAGAGGATAAATCTGAAAATATTTTGTTCTACCATATATTAAAAAATCAATCTAACACTTGGGCATGTATTTTTTCTGAAAGTTTTCAATTCCATTGAATCATCTTTAAATTCACATAATTTTTTAATATCCAGTTAAAAGTTTTCAGTCTTAAAAGCTTAAGAGGGTTACAGTTAATTACATATTTTTAAAATTGTAAAATTTCTTAAATCTTAAATGATTTATAAGCCTCTAAGGTTCTCAGACTATTTCTTTCAAATCCCCCAAAAGTGATGGAGAAAAACAAGTAACAGCCGTGTGTATTCCGTACCCATGCTGGGATGTGGACATTGATTTTCAGACACTGGCTGTCTCTTCTGTCAGTTACAGAATGCACAGTGGAGTAGCACTATCATTAAAATGATTAACTTCTGTAAAATCTAAAAAGGCTATCTTTTGTTTTTAATTAATTTCATTTTTTCCCAGCAATTTGGAGCCTCTCATTGCATCCCTTCGGCACTGATTCTTGCGTACTAGGTTAATCATTGCAAAGGTAAGAAAAGCATTGTTGTAATTACATTTGCTGCTCCCTTTCCTACTTGCTGAGGATCTCGTTTGTTCTCTGTTCACCCATGGGTCAATGGCTTTAGACTGGAAACATGAAGTCTCAGTTCAAACTTATTATGTGATAAAATTGTTCATTTGAATGAACAGAGTCAAAATGAGCTCAACACAAGCAGCTGGTAAAAAATGTAGCCTCTCCATATGGCTGGAAACAAAAAGGTGAACCTTGTGACAATATTTATACCTGATTTATATCCAGGTGGACTTCCCTTGTACTGCACTAGGTAATAACTACAAATTTAAAATATATATCTAAAAACAAAAGTCTTAACTAGTGAGTTTAAAACCACTCAGTCTCTGTTGTTTCCTCCAAGCATAGCACCATTGCTTCAAAGATAAAAGGATAGAGTACTTCAAGCATGAAATGAGGGAACTGACATCAAGAAATAAAATTTTCAGTTCAACTGCCACTGTGAATAATAAAGTGATAGAATATTTTTTGATGTGAGCCACCAAATTGCAAGACTGAAAAGGTTTACATAGTCATAAAGGTCATGTTTCTACCTATAGCAAAAAACAGCATTGTCAGAAATACTGAGTAAAATGCAGCTGAGCAAGTTTATTCACCACCTTACTCAAATACTGTCATGGTGCACCAAAATCAAAGAATCAGCTTACAGGTCTAATCAGGAGCTTCTATAACTTTTATCTGCTGTTGGAAGATGCTTCTCTCACCAAAATGTTTCTCATCATTTAGCAATTCCAAAATACGTGGAAAAGTTGCTCTGCATATTTGATGGTTTTCAATAGATAAAGGATAAATACTTGAGAAAGTGAATTGAGGCACATTCAAGTAGAAGATGTTTAGTGACAAGAAGGTTCACACGTGCTCATAAAATAACCATTAACATACAACTCAAACAATAGTCATTAGAAAGTGCTGAGAAAGAAGAAAGTGGCAATGAACACGAGATGTTAACGACTTGTCTGGTTCGTTCAGCAAAGTTGGGTTCCCGCCCCGCCCCCCCCCACCCCGCCCCAAACTTTCAAATCTGTTTGGAAAAGCGTCACCTTGAAATCACAACCTGTCTTTGCTGCACTCTTAAATAATTTATAATGACATCACAAGCACAATTTAAAACCCTAAGAAATAGGGGACAATGGTCCCCTATACTTAGGGGAAAAAATGGCCAGGGGGAAAGCCTCTATTGAGAAGCTTTAACTGCAAATCTGTTTTATAAGAGAAAATAATTTTGACTAAAATTGAATTGCCATGTAATGGAGACACAAAAAAAGAAAACAGGCACTTTTTAGTTCTCTCCTTACTCATTATGAAAAGATGAGTATTGAAGCATTATGTTCAAATCTCATTGCCAGAAGTTGCTAACTTGGATTCTAACAGTGAAGAAAGCAGAGAAGTTCTCTGAATCATCCAACAATGATTGGCTGAAATATGAATTCTAGACAGGATCTTGTTTGATCCTATTAAGAGGAAAAAAAGCATAGTATGAACTGGAAGAGAAAATACCTCCGTAGTGTGAATAGCTGTAAAATAACTATGAACTAATAAGAATATTGCTGTTCAAGGAAATCTCTAGTATTAATGTAATTCATACAATTCTCTACATAGGAACTTGGTGGTGAAGGAAAATTTTTCATGTTTTGTTCAAAAAAACACAGTGTAACCCATCCAACTAGAAGTAAAGGACTAAAGTGTAAATAAACAAAACATAAAAAAGTCTTTTTCTTATCAGAATTTACAGTTATCTCTACATGTCAGATTAAGAATGGAGTCTGCACCACAAAAAATTAGGGGTTGGCAAATTTAAATACACTGAAAATGGTTCTTCTAGGGAGTATTCAAAGTCTCTAAAGCATCACAAATTTCATCAAAATGTATATAACATCTGTTTCTACAGTCATCTTAGACGGGCTTTTGTGAAATGCCTAGCACCAATGACTGCAGTGGAACACCCACACTCGATGTTCTCTCACAGTCCTCAGTCTTTGCCCTCAGGCACATCACCATTTCATCAGTGTGCTATCCATGCAATTAATTTCTTTGTTTGTTTAACTACTCTTTAGAAGTTCAGTGTCTCCAGGAAGCTTTAGTTCTTCTGGAGTATTAATGTCAAATGTTTCATATGTGTCAATCAGAAGTTCAACTGACTCTGCTTCCTTCTGTGAGGCATTTCAAGAATCACTGCAACACGAATGACTATGCACCATCATAGTAGACTAAGCAAGAGGAATAAGGGGGACTTATTCCCTTGCTCTTCTCCCCTAAGAGGCCTTTCCTTTGATTCTCACCAAGGATCCCTCATAGCCTAAGAGCAGTTTGCTCCAAAACCACTTTTTTGATAAATTTATTGAAATAGGTGTACTGAAAGCTGTATTTTGACAATCTTCAACTTGTAGGTGTCTTAAGATACTCTGTCCAATCAAAAAAAATCTAATTTTATTATTTTGATAAAAATTCATTCTTTATTCCATGTACACAGAGACAAAAAAGACAAATTCTCAGAAAGGAAAAAAAACTATGAAGGATCATTTTTTTTCCAGGGAAAAAAATATAAATAGAAGTCCAGTATTTTCTTTGCCAGTCCTACCTGACTTTGTGAGGTACTTATACCTAGGCACCATAATGAACAGAGGTTGTGGTTTAACCCCAGCACTCAGCCCGGCACCACACAGATGCTTGCTTGCTCCCCCTCAGTGCAATGGGGGACAAAGTTGAACCATAAAAGTGAGAATATTCATGGGTTCACATAAATACAGCTTAATAGGTAAAGCAAAAGCTGCATAAGGAAAGCAAAGTAAGGAATTCATTCAATACTTCCCATTGGCAGGCAGATGTTCAACCATCTCCAGGAAAACAGGGCTTCATCCCATGCAGCAGTTACTTGGGAAGACAAATGCCATAACATGCTTAGGGACATGGTTTAGTGGTTGGCAGCATTAGGTTAATCGTTGTACTCAATCATCTTAAGGGTCTTTTACAACTTAAATGATTCTATGATTCTGTAACCCTGAATGTGACCCCCTTTCTCCTTCTTCCCTCAGCTTTTATTGCTGAGCATGATATCACACAGTATGGGATATCCCTTTGGCAGTTGAGGTCAACTGTCCCAACTGTGTCCCCTCCCAGCTTCTTGTGCACGCTCAGACTAGTCACTGGTGGGGCAGTATGAAAAGCAGTTGGTAAGCACTGGTCAACAATAATTAAAACATTGCATTATCAACACTATTTTCAGCACAAATCCAACAATTAACCCCATATGAAGAAGCTTAACTCTATCACAGCCAGATTTATTAATATGACTGAAATCAAATATGTCATATGTGTGTACTATATATCTCAGGGTTTTTTTAGTAATTATATTTCAGTCAGCTAACATTCCCTGTAAGTAAATTCCAATACTTATTTGAAAACAAACTGAGAGGCATTGGTCTTAAGCTATTCTATTAATAATAAGAAAAGCTGAATATAGACTCATGAAAAACCTTTATTCCAAACACAAGACATGTTATCTCACAGTATCCTGCATAAAACATTCTTAATAAAGATCAACATTGCAATATTAATCTGTTTTTTCACTTGTGTGGAACTAACAACAATAATTTAATAACCCCCCCAAACTAAAGAAAATATTTTTTTTTTTTTTTATTTCTATAAAGACAAAATCCCTCAAACTGGCAGTGCTTGAAAATTCTGAAAAAGAACAAATCAAAACTGACAGAGTTAATGTAAAGAAAGGAGGCCAACGTGGGCTATGTAATTTCTTTTTTGCTGACTTGTACAGAAGCAAACATCAGTCTGTACTGAAGCATTATGACAGAAAAGATCGGGGGATGAGGAAGAGGTAGGGGGCAAACGCTGGGCTAGAAATCTTCCTGCAGCAGTACCAAAAGTTTCAAAGCTGCTTACTGACTCCTTTTGCTAGGATAAGCATGAAGCAGCTTAACAGCTCAATTGACAGTGTCATAGAACGTGGAAATTATAAAGTAATATTTATTAGTACTGTGAAGAACCCTGAGGTAAATGAGACATTAATATATACAAATGCTGCAAAAAGAAGCAGATTTATTTGCATAATCACAGAATTAATAAGTATGCTAGATTGCTGAGTAAGAAATAGAAGTAAAAATATATTGAAAACAACTAATCTCCAAAGCTAAAAATAACTTCATTTTAACAGATTTTTAATCTATGTAATCAGAGATTAAAATTTTTAAAAGAACTTTCAATAGAAATTTGCCCACAATTAGAAGTATGAATTAAGTGGATATGTTCCTGAAAGTAGGCTGTAGGCTGAAAGTTCCTGAAAAGCCCTGTAGGCTTTTTAATGATATTTTGCAAGACTGTGGAGGTGACAAATCAAGGAATATTTTCCTAGTGGAATAGTTTCTTTTCATGACTTGGAGGAGTTAGTTAAGGATGGCTGTTTGCAGTTTTGTCAAGGAGCAGAAAACAACTAGGGTTTTGCATCCTTTTCTTACCTGGATTCAGCTCTTGAGTCCCATCTACACTTTAAGCTGTACACCATTAGTAAATAACATACAGCAAAGAGATACAAAGAGATCTAATGCATAGATACAGTAATTATCCAGATCAGCTACTGAGAATCAGGTAGCTTCCTACGTATATACAACGTATAGGAACTTTCCTCTTAGGTCTTCTGTGGCTCTCTGTGGCTCTGTGCTGGACTCTCCCCATACGTCCACGACTCTCTAGTTCTGGGGAGCCCAGAACTGGACACAGCACTCCAGTGCTGAGTAGAGGGGGAGGATTTCCTGCCTCTACCTGGTGGCTCACTCCTTATGTGGCCTGGGAAGCTGGTGGCCACCTTTGCCACCAGGACACATTGCTGGATCATTTTTGAACTGGCGTCCACCAGGACCCACAGGTCCTTCTAAGCAAAGTTGCTTTCCAGCCAGTCAGCATTCAGCATGTCTCCATGTATGGGATTATTCTTCCCAATGTCTTTCTACTGAATTTCTCCATATAGATATTTTTAAGACATTTTTAAGTAGTGAAGTCTCAAATGAAAGGAGCTGAATTAAGACATATTGTACTGACTTGCAATCAGTGATATTCTCAAAGGATATAATTATTGTTATATTATTGGCAATATCATGATCCTTACAGATCTTCATCAATCTGAATTATAGTTGCTATGGATGCTTCAATTCCACACTCCTTGTTTTATCCATTTTGTTTTGGGTTGTAATACGGAACTAGACTGAAGTGAAAGCTCTCTGGAAGGCAAATTGCTTTCAAAATAGAATAGCCTTGAGGAATTTCTTCAGGTGCAGTTTTCTTATTAATCTGTCATCATCTCTTGATGTAGTAAAAAAATCCTAAAGCCTAAATTATTCACTGAGTCGTAAAAATGTATTAACTTGATACAAATACTTTAGAAAGTACTGTCCTTTTGCTGACTAAGAGATTAGCATTCATGAAATTGCTTATCGTTCAACTGATCAAAGCATTTTGTGAGAGAAGTGAAAAAGAAATGAATGAAATATGCTGTGTAAAGTTAGAAAGAAATAAGAATGATGACAGTGTATTTGTTTGGATGCCTGTAGCGAATAATCACAATAAAGAATATATGAGAACACCACAGAAAATATATAATACATAATTAGCAATTCTAGAGATACAGTAATAAAAGCAAGCTGTCCAGTCAAATCCTCATCTACTTTAAGTGAGTAAATGTGGGAATTTTACTGATTTGGATCAGATGTACAGGATCAGTTTCCCTGGTGGTCTAAATAAATTAATTCCTAATCTAGAAATAATTTATAGTCAACGGTTAGAGTTTTATTCTAAAGCTTGTTTCAATAGTCCATTTTTAATGAAGGCAAAAGGTCAATTTAGTAATCTTGAATTAGAAGAATAAATGAGACGATGAATGGATGCCTGGAGTTTTCATGCTTCACCAGATACAGGTTACAGTGATAAAGGTTACTTTTAGTGGAAATAAACCAAAGTAATTGTGAAATCATTTCCAATTTAAGAAGGAGGGAAAAAAGACAATAATTAAAGGCCTTTCATGTACCTTTGACATTGCATCGATTATCTATTGAAAACACTACAAAGTACTTGGGGGAAGGAGGGAGGTGGCTTGTTTTCTTCCTTTTTTTCAGTCATGAAAATGGTTCACCGGGAGTCAAGACTTCAGATACTATACTCAGCAGGAGACATCACTCCACCACTATCACTGCTCAAATTTCAACATTTAAAGTGTAAAAATCCAGTTTGCGTGGAAAAAGAAGACCAGTAAATGAACTAACAAGAATGAAAAAACCCTTGTAATTAATATTTTATAAATAAATTCTTATAAGTAACTCAATTGTAAAAATATACATATAGGGAAAGATTACTAGATTACAGAAAAGAAAAAAAACCCAACCTTTAAAAGTCTCATACTCATTTGCCTACAGAGCACCAAGGTTCTGATTTGGCCACCACAGAGCTGAATATAGTGAATGGATTATGTAATGTCAATACAATGTCAGTGTAATGAAAAAAAGTTTCTAAGTAGGTTCATGGATAGAATACGATTCATAACATAAATGAATTTGTAAGGTTATGTTCTGATATTTATAGGCATATGGGGTAAGATCACACATTAAAGAGCCCATTTGTCTGTAGCCGTTTAATTTCCACCACATAGCAAACTAGATGTTGATTATAAAATTCAAATTATAACAAAATATTTTTTTGTTATTTTCATAGGTCCAGGTAAAGTAAAATATTACAAGCTGAATTGTGAGAAAAAAGGTTTTTGAACATACACTTTTCATTTTTTAGCTCAATATAATGCATTGTTCTGTTGCTGTTGATTTCCTTACCCAGCAAAATCCCACTTTTTCAATATTTATTTTCAGCAAGTTCATTAGGATAGATTCTATCTGTGCATCAGAGTTGTCAAAAATCTTCATATCTGAGTGGGATATCTCTGTTTCTGTAAATGAAAACTCAATCTCAAATCTTTTTGATCTTGTTGGGATTCTCCACATGACTTAAGAGGGCAGTGAGATGAAGTCCTAAATGTTTCATTGGAATCAGCAGAAACATTGAAAAATTCATCTAGAGAGTAAGGCTTTGTATTAGAAGAAATATTTATTATTTCTATTAATATTAAAGTATGTTTAAATTAGATATCACCAGCATGGTAGAAAAATCATGTGTAAACATTTATATTTTTCATTAACTAAGATATATCACATCTTTAACCATGGAATGTTCTTTTTCTCCTGGAAGGAATTAGGGGATGTTTTTTGGCTGTAGCAACACAGCTTATTCATAATTATTAGCTTCTGCCTGTATGAGCTCATAATGCTTACAATAAATGTACTTTTTTTCTGCAAGGTATCATTATAAAGTCATGATATCAAATAGCTTAATATTTATAGAATATTTTTATGCAGTGTTAAGAAATATCATAATATTTTACAATCCAACAAAAAAATAACTAGGTAGCATCTCTTTTATGGAAATAATGTTGAATCTTTATTGTCACATCATTACGCCAAAACATCTAAATTCAGTTTTACTACCAAAGCTTGGACAAAATATGGAACAATTACACTTCTTAGATACATGGTACTGAAATCCTTTCTAACTTTCTGCAGTTATTCTCTTTTGATTTACAATTCCAGTCAAAACAGTACTAATAAACACCATATTTGATAGTTGCCTGGATGTTGATGTTTAGTTAAGTTTCATTTCCCTTGTTTTTCAGAGGTTGAAATTTTGCCTCACCTACTGATTTAGGTTCTGTAGCACAAAAATATGGATCTAGAATCTTCTCTCTCTGCCTATATTGGATTTTTATATTTTTTTTTT
Source organism: Numenius arquata (assembly GCF_964106895.1). Lineage (NCBI taxonomy): Eukaryota > Metazoa > Chordata > Aves > Charadriiformes > Scolopacidae > Numenius > Numenius arquata. The sequence goes on from NC_133580.1 coordinate 67,715,334, forward strand.
AAATGAATGTCTCCATCTTTAAGAACAGAAAGAAGAAAAGCTGTCATCTCAGCAAGATTTTGTTCCTTCAGTAAGACTGTCCAGCACATATATAGAAGATTTTACAGACATGCAAAAGCAGACAATACTTTTTTTTTAATGGAAACTATGATACCAAAATGAGTATCATGCAAGAAGATGGAGAAAGAATCATAACAAAAGTTACACTGAAAGAATTAGGAGCTATACCAAATCACACAGAGCAATCCAGGAGACTCCTGGAATGCACCAAAGATAACATCTTAAGCCAGGTAATAGACAGCCCCATCAGAGGAGAGATGATCCTGGACCTGATGGTCACTAACGCAAGTGAGCTAACTGGTGACATCAAGATTGGAGGCAGCGTGGGCTGCGATGATCATGCACTGGTGGAGTTCACAGTCCTGAGGGATATGGATTGGACAAATAGTAAATTCCTGAATTTTAGGAAAGCAAAATTCCAGCTCTTCAAAGAATTAGCCTGTAGGACCCCCTGGTCCCTGCTCTCAGGAGCAACGGAGCAGCACAGGGCTGGCAGATCTTGAAGGACACTTTCTGTGGAGCACAAGAACTCTCGATCCTCAGGAGTAAGAAATCAGGAAAGGAAAGCAAAAGACGGGCATGACTGGGTCAAGACCTGTTGGTCAAACTAAAGGGCAAGAAAGAGATGCACAGGGAGTGGAAGCAGAGACAGGTATCCTGGAAAAAGTATAGGGCTCTGAGCAACCTGATCTAGTTGAAGATGTCCCTGCTCATTGTAGTTGTGTTGGAGTAGATGGCCTTTAAAGGTCCCTTCCAACCCAAACTATTCTGTGATTCTATGACTTAGCTCTTCAGGGTTACGTACAGTACTCTGTAGCAGTTCACAAAGGTTTAATAACATGACATTTCAAAGGTGACATACAGCATACTACCGGATTAATGATTAATAAATGTTTTCTAAAATCCCTCAAGAATAAAAAGAAAACATCATTTAGATATTGTTTTGAATTGCAGTACTGTAATGTCTGCTTATTGTCATTATACAGTGGCACAGTAAATGATACTGTTATCAAGACTGATTACACTTCTTGCAGAGTTGATTCTGCTAAAAATACTTATTGATTAATAACAAAGAGTTAGAAGAAAATGTCAGTAAAAAAAAAGAAACAGCAATAAGTTTTTTCAAGGTTTCATATGAAAAAAGGTACAGGAAAATATTTGTTAATTTGTCAGAGATTTTTTTTTTCCTAAAATGAATGTCTTAAAGTCTTGGATTCCTAAAAATAGAAATTTCCTGCAGCAGTGAGTGGAGCATGATATTCTGAATCTCATTTGCAATGAGGATACTCCTTAGGCCTTTGGACTCAGGGAAGATTCTATTTTAGATTTTACTATGGCTTCATATTTGCAAAGTGAAGGTTAAGAAACTCTCAGGCTCATGAATTTCTGCTTTTCAGTGTAGGAGGTAATAGCTTCATATATTCTTAAATCTTCTTAGGAATTTTATAAATATGCAAACTGAACATAAATCCTTCAAATTAAAAAAAAAATAATGGTACTTGTAGTTAATGCTAATTATAGAAAATAAAGGTACTGTCTCAACACAGATACTATAGAAACTGTAGAACTCTTACATAATGTCATTTGACTTGCTTTTTTACTTGCATACCTTTATTCATCCTTTTCCTAAGAAAGATACCACTAAGGAGTTTGATTTTGCAAGATCAAATACAATGCTAAGTACCATCATCTCAGAATTAATTTTACTTCAAAATTGTCAGAATTATTAAGAACCACGGGACCAACAAAATACAGTTATCTCCAAAGAAAAACCAGACTTTTTATACTAGTTGTACCTCTGTAATCCAGAATTTTAGATTTGGATGTATTTCATCTGGTCACTCTTACTACAACAGTGATGTTATCTCATTCTTAGTGCATAAATTCCACACTGTAATTCTGAGGATCCAAAATATCCATAAGAATATATGGACAGTTTTCAGGATGCTGGTGTTTGGATAAGTTTTTTATCACTTTGTCTTTCCACATTGGGAGTATTGGCTTTCCTTTTGATACTATGCTGTATTGGGTATGCGTGGCAAGGATTTGGGAGAAGGGGGCTACAGGGGTGGCTTCTGTGAGAAGATACCAGAAGCTTCCCCCATGTCCAATAAAGCCAATGCCAGCCGGATCCAAGATGGACTCACCATTGGCCAAGGCTGAGACAATTAGTGACAGTGGTGGCACCTCTGTGATGACATATTTAAGAAGGGGAAGAAAACTGTTGTGCAACTGTAGCTGGGAGAGAGGAGTGAGAACCTGTGAGAGGAACAACTGTGCAGACACCAAGGTCAGCTAAGAAGGAGGGAAAGGAGGTGCTCCAGACGCCAGAGCAGAGATTCTCCTGCAGCCGGTGAAGACCATGGCAAAGCAGGCTGTCCCCCTGCAGCCCATGGAGGTTAACAGTGGAGCAGATATCCACCTGCAGTCCATGGAGGACCCCACGCTGGAGCAGGTGGATGCACCCAAAGGAGACTGTGACCCTGTGGGAAACGTTCACTGGAGCAGGCTCCTGGCAGGACTTATAGACCTGTGGAGAGAAGAGCTCACGCTGGAGCGGGTTTGCTGGCAGGACTTGTGGCCCTGTGGGGGACCCACACTGTAGCAGTCTGTTCCTGAAGGACTGCATCCCATGGAAGGGACCCGTGCTGGAGCAGTTCATGAAAAACTGCATAGAGGTTTAAAATCCATCTTAAATTATTCTGAGGCATCTGTCTGAAAGCAATAAACTTTCATGAACTTCACTAACATCATAGGATTTTTTGGTGGTGGTTTTTTTTTTTTGGTTGTTTTTTTTTTTTTTTTCTAATTTTATTTTCCCTGTCTAAGGAGCCACAGAATATATAAATAAGAAAGCAGTGAAAAGCTTTGAAAGTCAGGAATCAAATTTTTTTTTTGTTTTGCAGGGGTCTTGTGTCTAGTCATGTCGTCAATAGGTCTGACAATCTGCAGAAAGTTTTGAAAGGGGACAACTCATATTGAGAAGTCAAACGAGTAATGATAAAAATAACCTGAAAAAATTTCCATCCAGATACTGGAAAATCTATCTGACTATTTATCTTTGTGTAACCCACTTACCCTACAACTAAAAACACCCCACAGACAAACAAAACATTAATGTGCAGAAATTTTCTTTTGAATAAAAGAGACACACTGGGAGATAAATCATAGGCATAACACAGGCTTAAAAATAAGAGAAAAAAAAAATAGGCCTCCAATTTAGGATGAGACAGAAGCAAGAACCTTTAATTCTTAGTGGTATAAAAATACTTGAAAGAGTTAGGGATTAGAACAACATAGTTATATCTGTGTTACATTTAAGACACTAAATAATCTAATTCTTTTTATTTTTTCAAAACTAACTAATACTATATACTCTAAAGTATTAATAGTGATCAATATTGTAAACTGCCTCAGTTTTTGGCAGTTTAACAGTTTAACATCAAAAAGTGTCCTCATTTCTTCTGATAAGCAGGTCCTTCTAAGCCACCGCTACTGAGATATGTGAAAACTACAGCAAAGTGATCAGTAATTATTAAGAATCTTCAGTAGTCATGATCTCCTATATTTTTGTAGACTGTTAATACATAAAATAATGGCAATTATCCTTTTAGGTCTTGTGCACAGTACTTTGAGACTAGCTGAGTATAATCTGCAGCTCCAGATCCCAGTGTGTCAGTCTATAACTCCAAGTAGAATTTAAATCTGTATTTTTTCTTGACTTTGTTTGGTTTTGGTTTGCTTTTCCCTTCATAGCACACCTGTCTTCACTGTATACCCTACCTTTTGTGGGAAAGCATTACATGACACTGGTCGAGGACTGCTTCTGTTTCTGAAATTGTCCATATCTACAAGCAATTTTCAGTTAGAAACAATTAGCTGTTTCTCTGAGGTTTTTTTTCTTTCTGAACAAACCTAGTAGTTATGCAAATGGAGGAAACAAAGTAAGAGCTGTACTGACAAAATTTTGACATGTCATCTTTTATTGTTATAGATCTCAATCGTTCAGAACATAAAATAATAACTACTGACAGACAGCCTTGCTGAGCAAATAGTTTTTAAGGTATAAACTAGTATATGCTGCTGTTTTTTATATAAAGACTGTGAACAACATCTGCTAATGATACACTTTATCTCATGTTTCATTTTTAAGCCATATTAGTGCTGTGTTACATTTGTTGTTTTACAGAAATAGCAGAACTTCAATCAAGAAAATCTGTATTTTTTTTAGGTCTCCTGCTAGCAACAAAACAAAACCACGACAGGAAAAAAAAAATAAAACCACCTTTTGAACTGTATATCACATTTATGTTCTAAAACTGTTTGCCGAGTTATTTTGCAATTTGCTTTTGGAGTCAATTACATTTTACATTTGTTCCTTCGGGGTGGAAAAGCACTCACGAATGTTCCCACTGGACAGCTCAAATGCTTCAGTTTTGCATAGTTCAACGACTGAGGTCAATAGCGAAGAGCCCTGGTCTTGGACTGGATTCAACCGCTTAATACCAGCTTGAAGTTTCCTGAACTATTGAGGTCCGCCACATTTGAAATGCTGCATGTGGCATTCTGATCAATGGGAAAGGAAAATCATTGTCTGTGCTGTGTAGTGTCCTATAAAAGAGATTTTGAAGTATGTGCTGCTGTAGGAAAATTCTGTCTCAGTGTACCTTTTGAGATGTTCCCTCCTCAACAACTGTCATTTGACCGCTTACTGCCACCTTCTACAAAGTAAGGTCATAGGTAGATTTTTTGCAATTCTCTGCCACGGACATTGTTGGTAGGTCTGCTGGAGGGAAAAAAATACAGAGTACCTTGCTGCAAAAAGATAGTAGAGACGATAAAAGCTAGTAAAAAATTACAAATTTTCTACTCAGTAGCTGGGGAACAAGAAAACATCTTTGTAAAAATAGTGAATTTTACCTGTTATTATAAATAACAATTAGAACAGGGTGGGAAGGAATGGAAAGATTTTACTAAACATATACCTTTATTTCTTTATACAGCCTCCCAAAATTATCTTACCATTTTGCTCTTTACATCTGTGCTGTAACTGTGATGGAGCTCTAAGGGAAAAGGGATCTTTTGGTAAAAACAAATAACTGTAATAATTGCATTTTTAAACTATTTTAATGATATAAAACCTGTTTCTTACAGCTGTGTTCATTTCTTAGACTAGCTTGACATTTTTAAGTGGCGCTAGTAATTATGTTGTTAGACTTTCCTTCTGCCAATTAAAGACTCTATTGCTGTGCTGAAAGTTGAACAGAATTATCTCATGGAAAGGTACTACTTAATGCTTATCATCAAAATTAGATGAATGAACAGAATTTTTTTAAAAGGTGTTGTTTGTTGGTTTGGTATTTGGTTGGTTTTGTTGGGGGGGGGAGTGGTGAGATATCTATAAAATGAAAAACTACAGCCCAAATATGAACTCATATATGATTCTTCACATGCAAAGCCTCCCCTAATGGGCAGGTTGCTATGTGGAGGAGTGCTTTGATTATAGTTGTGTGACTAAAGGAATGGAAAAGAAACAGTGGCAATTCCAAAGGGGAAAAAAAAAAAAAGTTATTGAGATGGATACATCCATGCCTGTAAGAAACATAAGGAAAGTGAGCTGCTAGTTAAAAGCCGTAAGGAAGGAAGTTTCTTCTGCAACTTGATTTTTGATACATCTGCTTGGCAGGTGCTGTGGAGCTGCAGAATTTCTGTGGGTGGCACCCAAAATTTCTAATGAAAAAATATTTGAAGTTTTTTGTTTCTCAAGCTTCTATCTAAAGGTTCTTACTATCTGTGTTGGAATCTTCCTTGTAAATGTTTCTCTGAGTCCTTCAGTCTTTCTGCAGGCACTGTCAGGTCAATGTAAAGCCTGGGGGTTTTACTAGTAGTGGCAAAACTCGGGTTCTTAGGGCTTGGGGGTTCCCTGCCTATGGCAGGGGGTTGGAGCTCGATGATCTTCAATGTCCCTTCCAACCTGAACCAATCTATGATTCTATGACTCTACACCAGAACCAGCAGTAGCTTCACATTAACTCCAGGGGAAAGGATCAGGTAAGAATCAAAAACTGGAGCATGATTCAAAGTGTGCAACTGAAAAGGGGTTTCAAAGAAGTATGACTCAATAAGAAATCAAAAAACCTGAATCATCAATATGAAATGTACCAATTTACTTTTTACTGTCTTAATATTGACTGATTTAATTTAGCTAATACTGTATTCGGTACAGTGACCTTTCTTGTGCCTGTGTATTGTCAATATTGTTCTGTTTTCTCCATTGTTAGAGATGTTGTTTGTTTCCTTGAAGATGACTAGGAAAAAAAAAGGAAGAAAACATGTCTGTCTAATTTTCAAGACTCTTGCATTGATGAAAGGAGAACTCAGAAAAATGCCTTAAAAAGAAAGGAAATATCATTTGCATGGTCTTCTACATTGGTGCCCTTCTTTGTTCATAATTAAGGTTTTTTGCAGATTCTATGTGGGCATCAGATGTGATTTTAGAGGACATTATCTTCTGTAGATACGGCATATAATAATTAAAAAAAAAAAGTGTATTGAGGATCTAAAATATATGGGAGTCAATCTTGCTGTTTAACCTTTCAGAGATTTATGAATCTATATGACAAGTACAGAAATCACGTGTGACACATTGGAAAAATATTCAACAATGCATTAGCAGATACAGGCACTTTATTTAAATGTTTACTACTGAAATCTACGTGACTATTTACATGCCTAAATCTATTGCATACTGTTTACATTTCCATGTTGTAATTTGTATAACAGTATTATTTGATGGCTCAGCATCTAAAATTTGTTTGCTTGTTTGTATTTTTCTGTCAACAGTAAGAAGCAAGAACAAAGAAACCATAATACAGCTCCAAAGAGGTGTTTTTCTTTAACTCAAATTCTCTTATTTACGTTGAAAAGCATATTTGTATGGTACCTGTGATCAAACCTTCATCGTTTATAAAGGAAACTGCCTCAAGATGGTTAAGTGATTAAAGACTTGTGCACATGAAAAAAAAACAAAACCAATACAAAACCCCAAACCCTCAAAAAACCCAACCCCACACATGCCAAAGAACAATAACAGGTGGGAGAAAAACAAAAACCTAATCAGAGCAATTGGGGTGTCACAGTGGAACCCCCCTGGGCTGGACGTGAGACCCACAGGGTGAATCAAGGGGAGCAGCTCTCACGATCTCCTTTCAAACTGAGGAAGGTCACTGCCTGGACTTTCTATGAGATGCACCAGAAGAGCCTCTTGGGATTGCACAAGGCTTATTATGGGATGTTCAGAGGACTAACCAAAAGTGGGGAAAAGGAGGGATCAAAGTGGTTTGGGGAGGAACACACACGGTGGAACAGATAGATAAAGAGATAAAAGAAAAGGGGCTAGATTCCATGTAATAATGCTGATTGGAATTCTTGTCTGCACATTTCATCACAGCCTGTCCTCCATCATTAACAGTTTTTCTGGATGAAGGGATCTCTTTAGTATATGTACATGCATGTATGGAAGTGTTCAAGGCCAGGTTGGATGGGGCTTTGAGCAACCTGGTCTAGTGGGAGGTGTCCCTGCCCAGTGTAAGAGGGTTGGAACTCGATGATCTTTAAGATCCCTTTCAACCCAAACCATTCTATGATTCTATGGTGGTCTGAGTGTCAGCGATACGAGTCAGATCACAGGTTAAAGGAACTGTGTGTCTGTGGTACCAGAGATCAGAGTATGTGCATACTCTACATGTATAGATAGATGTTAATGTGTAATCATGAGCAAAAATCAAACTGGGGTAGCTGGCAAGTAAGGTAAGAGGTTGAAGCGGCTATAAATCTAGATTGGATACTGGAGAGAACAGAGTCTGAGAGTTGGCTGCTGGGGTGGCCAGGAGGTGGCCATTGGTCTGGGGGTCAACGGAGAGATCTGTTTGCACACATTTATCTTTGTACCTGATGCATCCGGAGGTGATAATACATGGGACATCTATGGAATCTTTTTGCAGCTAAAAGCCTATGTAAGAGAAATGGAAAGAATATGATTTCTGCATATGCTGTCAGTCTCCAGTTGTGAAATAGAAATTTTCCCGGACTTAGAAATGGAACGCTGGACTCTCTGTGTATACAAGTTGTTGGGTGAAGGCAGGGGTGGGGTGGGGGAAACAGTTTGGCACTATTCATCTGGTCGCTTTCAATTTATTGAACTATCACGATTCGGATGCGCTAAATAGTGTACCGCACTTTCAGCTTAGTCACGCTCCATGGACTCACACGGCCATAATTTGAGAGTTTGGCGGCATCATATGAGAAACTTTTATGACTAGCTTAATGAATAGTGCAGTTTATTAAAGCAACAGAAGTACAGGTTCTTTTGGTTTGCCGGTGATAAGTAAACTGCCTACAAAAACACGTGCGAATAATAAGATTACAAATAATACAGCCTGGCTATAACATGCATTAAGTCAAAAGTGATTCTATGAAGGTTTCTAAGTTTCCCAGGGAAAAAGTCTGAATTCTTACCCAAAGGCATCCCGATATGGGGGAAGAGAGGCTCAGCCCATCGGCTAATCCCAGAAGTCGGAGTTGGAGGTGTTATCTTTCCTGATGGTATCTTCCCTAACATTCCTCCTCTCCTGAGCCATTTTTATATTATTTTTTTACTTCCAGGTGGAGCTTGAGTGAGTCTAGTCATAAGTACCTTTATTATGATTGGTGTAAAATTCTCTTGCCTCGCATTTAAAGGTATAGTTTACGAGAAGTTCAGGGTGCAGACTCTGGGAGGAGTGGTCGCACATTGGAGGTGGGTAGCTTTTGGGATGGAGGTGTGTTTTGGTATATTAATGACATTATAATGAGCAAAGTTCACACAAAGGACATAATTTTGTCAAAATCTGACAGACTATTGGCCCTGGATGGAAACTGCACAGCTTATTAGCTCCATGGAACCCTCCAGCTCCCATCTTCTGCAGTGTTATCACAGAGGCTGGCCATGGAGTCTTCACTCTGTGTCCACCCCCAATGCTGCTTCACAAGCAATTATCAAGGGAACACCATGGCCTCGCATACCAGCTGCAGCTGTACTTCATCCTGGAAGCTCCTTTGATGTTATACCATTCTGTAATGTGTGAACAACGCTAAAGGTTAAATTTTAAGTCACGCCCAGTCATTATTCCACACGTCTGTATGTCGGATATGCATTGCACCAGGATAAAAAATACAATTTTTACATAATTTATCATATCCTGAGATATACATCTCAGGAAGCTGAGATGCCTCTTTCAGGGCATATTCTTCTCTCTTCACTCCTTTTTTCGCCAAACACAGACAAAAGCCGGACCACAGGATGGTCATAGCTGGTCACCCACAGGCTTGGCTAAAGTAGATGTCTAACTGTTGGACTTCTAGAGCGGATCATACCTTAGTGTATCCTTTCCTTTATTTCTGTTCACACATTTTTTGTTATCAATTTCAGACCTCTATGGACTTGTAATTAGTACAAAATTTGTTTTTAAATCTAGAAAATTTTGTGCATGCTTTCTATAATTAATTCTTTACATGAAAATAAATATATGTAGTAGATAATACTAATGGTCTAAAACTGTTGTACTAACAAAAATATTTTCATTATTTTATGTTCTTACTCTCTGATTTGATTTCTGAAGGCCCTTCCAGGAGATCAAAAGCATTTGGTTAAGTTTGTTCTTTTCTTCTTTATGAATCAGGTATCTTATCTGTACCCTACTGCTGTTTAAAGATCCATAAATCCTTAGAATACTTTCTTAAGAACTGAGTCCTAAAATAACATCAGGCCTCTGGAGTCATAATTACCTGGTAGAGTGCTGGGCAAAAGATTCATAAAAAGGAAAGAGATGAAGAATACCCTGCTGATTTTCAGGGTAAGGACTACCAAAGTCAACCAGCGTTCTTTTTTTTTTCTTTGTGTTTCCAGGAAGGGGGTGGGAATGTGTGTGGATGTATTTATCTTTTTTCTTTTCTGGTACCTTTCTACTGTAAATTCACAGAAAGCTTTAATGTGATTTTAGCAAACTGGGATAATGTGGATTTGGATTACAGGGTATATGTGATATCACAATATTTGGAAGAACCACTACCAAAAATAAAGATTTTATCATGTATATCACAAAATGATGTAAAGCAAAAATAGTTCAATGTACTACCTCTAGAGACAGATGCAACATTTATCTGAAAGAAGATGTTGCACAGCTAGCAAGTGCACCATTAAGTATAAGAACATTCACTGCACTGATGGGCACAAAAGGAAACTTACACTCTTTTGTATCTTTTTTGCTGGTATCAGAAATCAGGTCATTGGGTCGTGATGATGATATCAGACAGCAAATAAAAATGTAAGCATGTGCAAGAAGAGGATAAGAGGAGAGATAGTGTGAAATCTTTGTTGTTTGATTAGAGGTTTTTTCTTCCAAAATGCATTTATCAAAGAATTTGGGGATTATCTTATTGTGACTTTATTCAGAATTTTCAAGTTATTTTGTATAGAAGTTGAGGAAATATAATTTTCAAAAATAAGAAAAAAATATCAACTTTGTCATAACTAGAGTTTAAAAGCAGTATAGGTATTTTTCTGAACAAGACCACAATTAATAATCATTTTAGAATTTAAAAGTCATTTTTATGAGATGTAATTTTATATAGTATGTACTCTTATTTATATATTGTAGACATATGCATAAACATATGTACGCTAGCAGTGCTTGTTTAGAACTCTGTATGTGCGTTTACATATATGAGAATCAATCTTAGAGAAACAGAATTATGCAGTGCAAGAATTTTGTTCCTGTTATAACTCTGGACAACTGGCTCCACATCTCCAATTCTTACTGTCATTAAATAATTCAGTTTGGAAGGGACTTCAGGAGTCAAGCCTGCTGCTCAAAGCAGGATGTTCAGCCACATAACAATGGTTTGCCAAATAAAAATTAGACTGTGAATATTATATACACTTGAGAAATCATAGAGGGTAACGGAATCATCTTTGGTATGAAGTTCCTCAGAAAAAAACCAAAACACCCCACAGTATAAGGTAATAAAAATCTAAAGTAAGCTGTTGAACTGAAATTTGTGGGTATGCTTTGGTCTAAACATCTCATTGTCATCTGAGAAAACTCTAGCATGAGAGTTAGACACTCATTTTCTCATACCCACCAACATTTAGCAAGTTCATTATCTCTTCTCCATCCTCCCCAACTGATTTGGGGGGCCTGGACTTTGATTAAGCATTTAAGTTAATTGTCGCATGATCTTGCTCTTTCCATCTGTTCTGCCTGCCTTGCTTGTAAATCCCACCTTGATTTCTTCTGTGAGTAACTGAATGAGGAAGGAGAGGAAGGCAGCAGAGACAGCTGGGTGAAACGGGAAGGAGTGAAAAAGTCCAGCGAAAATCTCAGTGTTTTTATCTTTAACAGTATTATAGCATGTTCTCTGAAATTCTTTGAAATTGCATGTTGTAACTTATGGAACTAATTTATTCCCTAAATCTTTTTACATTAAAAAGTTTCTATAGTCACGTATATTTGGTAAAATATGTCCTTTTATTTTTCAGGAAGAACCTTCCTTGATGCCCAGAGTCATCTGAAATACTCATCCAATCCCGTGGCACCATACTCTTATCTTCAAAGAGCAGTGATGATAATGTTCTTGGCAATCTAACACCTCCTAATCTTGTTAACTGGTTTCAAATTTTGAGATACTAGTGACCTGGGGATAAGTTATTTGTTTATTATTTTTAATTCTTTTTTTTTTATGGCATTTAGGTATTTTTTGGAAAATGTTTGCTATTATTATTCTCAATCAAAACAAAGAAGAAACAAGAAAAAATAATTTTATCACCTTTTAGATTTATTCAGACATATGTTTTTAAATATTATATTAGATATTCAGTGCTGCACTTGTCAAAAACACAACTGCAATTTAAAGCATCCTATCTCTTTTAAAGATAGATTGGAGCTTGAAGGCATGAATGGAAATCTGGACTGTTGCTGAATAGTTCAGAAATCCATATTCTCACTGATAAGCTTCTGAAAATAAATATTTTGTCAAAAAATATTTTTTTTCATGCTAAGCCTGTGATGAATGGACTGAGTAATTAGGCATAATACAACTCAATATAAAGAAGAATCTTAATATGGAAACTTGCCTATTTATATAACAATGTAAATGAAAATTAAATAGAAACACTATATATTTTTTTGCAATGATTGAATAATCACAGTAATGGTTTGAGAAGTAAATTATACTTAATGTTTGTTCCATATGACTGTGTTACAAACTGTGTTTAGAAGGTGAAAATAAGTATTGACTGTGATATAGATGGCTTTGCCCTGACAATCATCCAAAATACGATCTATATCCTAAAATAATTGCATAAGCTTCATAGTCATAAAAATACTTAAATACTATTTTAAAAAATATATTGGAAATTTTGGGAGATTTGGAAATTTACAAACCCAATATTTTGTTACCTTCAACAAATATAATGCCTAAAATCTTACACAGACTTTCTCAAACCACTTGATTTCAAGAATGAGAGTTAAAATAGAAGATTTTATCACTGTGTTGATTGTGGTGTGTTTATAAAAATATAAAAGAGAACAGTTCTGTAATTTTAAGGGAAGGTAGGAGAAGGAAGTGACCTGTTTACATACCCAACAAATCTGTATTTAAATAATTGCTGTTCTAAAGTTCTTCTTCCATTAAGAATACAATGTACTTAACCTTTTATAAGGTCATTTGTAATGAACTCTAACATTATGCATACAAAAACTGTGGGGAAATACAGCTTAGAATTGTTTTCATATGTAGGTTTCTCAGTTGGACTCTACCTGAATTACGATAATTTCAATGTGGAAAGCAGAAAATTATTCCGTTGAAGTCAGTGGGGGGTTACCATTACCTTTCACTGTGTTAAAATTTTATCCAGACTCTGTGGTTCAGACTCATCTATAGTTGAGTTCAACCAGTCGGAAAGAAGAAAGGTCTCTCATATAATCTAGGACCTCAGAAATGTGATGAACTGCTGCAGTTTATTCTGCAATTCATCTCACTGAGAGGAAGCACACAATCCTTCTCAATCTTGCATCCTTTTCCTGATAAAATAGTACTAGGAGGCTCCATTCCTTCAATGCTTTCTGAGGCAAAAGACTGGAAAAACCATAGGCTCATTGGAAAATTCAAGTTTGAAGGGACCTCAGTGTTTCCAAAACACGGTCATCTGTGAGGTCAGGTCAGGCTGCTTAGGATTTGATTTGACTGGGTCTCAAAATCCTTCAAGGGTGGAGAGTGCACAAGAGTTTTGGAAGCCTTTTCTAGTGCTTAACTGTACTTACAAAGTTTCTCTTTGTACCCAGTCTCAATTTCTCGTGTTTCAGTTTATGACTGTTATTTCTCATCTTCTCACTGTGCACCAACGAAGAGAGCCTCTCTCTGTCTTCTTTATAAGGTCCTACCCAGCTGGAGGGCTGCTGTAAGATCCACCCAAAACTATCTTTTCTCCATGCTGAGTTTGCCCAGCTCCATCAGCCTCTTCCAGTCCCTGACCAGCTTGGTGGCCCTCCACTGAATTCATTCAAGTCCATCACCACCTTTTCTCTATTAGGGGCCCCCAAAACTGGATGCAGGAATTTAAACGTGGGTTCAGAAGTTCTGAGTAGAGGAAAATGGCCACTCTACTCCTCCCTAGTGAGGGCCCATCTGGAGTACTGTGTCCAGTTCTGGGCTCCCTGGTTCAAGAAGGACAGGGAACTGCTGGAGAGGGTACAGCAAAGGGCTATGAAGATGATTAGGGGACGAGAACATATCTCTGATGAGGAAAGGTTGAGGGACTTGGGTCTTTATAGTCTGGAGAAGAGAAGAGTAAGGGGGGATATTATCAATGCTTATAAATATCTAAAGGTCAGGTATCAAAAGGATAGGAGCAGTCTTTTTTTTCGGTGGTGCTCAGTGACAGGACAAGGGGCAATGGGCACAAACAGGAACACAGGAAGTTCCATCTGAACATGAGGAAAACTTCTCTCCTGTGAGGGTGGCAGAGCCCTGGAACAGGCTGCCCGGAGAGGGTGTGGAGTCTCCTACTCTGGAGGTATTTGAAACCTGCCTGGACGTATTCGTGTCCAGCCTGCTCTGGGTGACCCTGCTTAGGCAGGGGATGGGACGAGCTGATCTACAGAAGTTCCTGCCAACCCCTACCATTCTGTGATTCTGTGATTACGTGATATACTATACACTATATATGATATATATTACATACTACATATGTTGCTATATATACCCTAGCTAAACTAGGGTTTAGCTGCACAAGTTTGTAAGAGATTTGTACGAGACAGAGAAAGAATAAGAAGATCTTGCTGGAATTTTCTAAATGAGAAAGTGACATCTCACTTTCCAAAATGTTGAGAACTGGGGAGCTGAAGCTAATAATTTTGCTTTGTCATTAAAAGGGGTGTCATTTAGTTGGATAGTAGACAAAACTTTAAATAAACTTTAAATAAAGGGCAAACGCTTAGTTTACTAGCCCAAATATATGAAGGATTTGGCCATGAAAGAGAAGTCTATTCTGATTTTGAATTATTCTTCAGTGTGTATTTTTGACACATAAAATCCATTTTATAATTTAAATGTAATATTATTTATCAAATGGGAAGGTTCACAATAAAAATACAGATGGCACATAATAAAATTATTAGAACCGTCTTGGGAAGATTGAATAAAGAATTATCCATTACATACAATTTCTCCATTTTTTTTAAAAAGTGTTGAGAACTGTATGATTGTACATTACAATACATTACAATGTATAATTTTAATACTGTTAAAAGTATAAGATATTATATATTATATAAGAAAAATCTCAAACTTCTTTCAAGCAAATCAATAAGCCCAGGACGTGTTAATTACCCCACTTATGATATGAATTTTTCTATTTATCTTTTTCTGTACATTTTTTTTAATGTTTTGAAGTATTCTTCAATATCTGTTTATGAATTCTGAATTTTTAGATTATAGTTATCTGTAGAGGAAAAATAAACAACTCCAATGGAAATATCTGTTGGAGAATACATCTATTTGGTGAACATTTCCATCTTATTCAGTAATAGATCTGTCACAATTCTCTGCTCTTTCTTACAGTATATTGTAAATGCTTGTACTTTTCTCAGCCACACATTCAGTAATGTATTGTAAATTCTTATATTTAGTAGAACTTTTCATTCACTTCACACCTGGCTGTTTTTAATGATTTGGCTGAATTAGGAACCTGTGCCTCTTAGGAGATTTCTTTGCTTTATGTAAATTACCACAGGTCCACATTCAATTCAGTAGAGCTCTGATATTGATACCCATTTATTTTTTTGACTTTTTTACAAGGCTGGTTTCACACTATTGCTTGATAATATGGAAAATCATGTGTATCCTAACCAACTACTATGAAATTACATTATAATCATAAATATTACAGCAAAATATAGACTATTTTATACAAACAAGAAGGAAGAATACAATTGAGATACCTTCTGCCTGAAGAAAATAATTTTTATCTCTTTTTGCATTCTTCATATATTGTATGATTTGAAAATGATGCTCGTCTATTGATATGGGGTACTATTATTCTTTTTTTCCTGTTCTTTTTATTGTGATTGTGGTAATTAATTCCTTCAAAAGCTCTGTTACAAACTGCTTGTAAAGGTAATGTAATGAGCAGTCACTTAATAGATCCCATTTTTCTCATGGCTCAAGGCTAGTTTCTGTAAAAATATAGTACCAGTTCACAGCTCTGTATCTCTGAAAACTGAAGGAGTTTTCTCCGAATAGAGAAAACTGAATAGTGCTTAGAGATATGATTTAGTGATGGTTTTTGTGAGTGTTGGATTGATGGTTGGACTAGTGATCTGAAAGGTCTCCTCCAACCTCAGCAATTCTATGATTCTATGATAGCCAGGATAACTGACCCAAATTGACCAAAGGAACATTCCATACTACATGATGTCCTGCTGTGCAATAAAAGTCAGGGAAAGGAGGAAAGGGGGACATTCACAGTTATGATGTTTGTCTTCCCAAGTCATGCATGTTGTGGCCCTGTTTTCCAGGAAGTGGCACATCTGCCTGCTGATGGGAGGTAGAGAAAGAATTCTTCTTTTTCACTGAATTTTCACTGATTTTTTTTTTTAGAGTTGGAAGGGACCATAGAGATCATCTAGTCCAACTCCCCTGATGAAGCAGGATTGCCCAGAGCATGTCAGAGCATGTTACTCAGGACTGCATCCAGGCGGGTCTTGAAAATCTCCAAAGAAGGGGACTCCAGAACCTCCCTGGGCAGCCTGTTCCAGGGCTCTGCCACCCTCACCGTGAAGAAGTTTCTTCTCATATTTGAGTGGAACCTCCTGTGTTCCAGCTTGTGCCTGTTGCCCCTCGTCCTCTCACTGGCAACCACTGAAAAGAGTCTGGCTCCCTCCTCCTTCAACCCACCCTTTAGATACTTATAAGCATTGATAAGGTCTCTCTTTTGTTTTGCTTGTGCACACAACTTTTTCCTTTGTTATCAAACTGCCTTTATCCTGATCTATGAGTCTTAGAATCATAGAATCACAGGATGGTTTGGGTTGGAAGGGACCTTAATGATCATCAAGTTCCAACCCCCCTGCCATGGACAAGGACACCTCCCACTAGACCAGGTTGCTCAAAGCCCCATCCAGCTTCGAGCCTCGAGGTCTCCAGGGATGGGGCGGCCACAACTTCTCTAGGCAACCTGGGCCAGTGTCTCACCACGCTCACAGTAAAGAATTTCTTCCCCAGATCTCATCTCAATCTCCCCTCTTTCAATGTAAAACCATTCCCCCTCGTCCTATGGCTCCCCTCCCTGATCAAGAGTCCCTCCCCATCTATCCTGTAGGCCCCCTTTAGGTACTGGAAGACCACTATAAGGTCTCCCTGGAGCTTTCTCTTCTCCAGGCTGAACAACCCCAACTCTATCGGCCTGTCTTCATAGAAGAGGTGCTCCAGCCCTCTGACCATCTTCGTGGCCCTTCTCTGGACCCGTTCCAACAGTTCCATGTCTTTCCTGTGTTGAGTACTCCAGAGCTGGACACAGTGTTCCAGGTGGGTTCTCACAAGAGCAGAGTAGAGAGCCAGAGGGTCTTCTTGCCTTCCTTATATTTTATCCTTGGCCTGCAGAGAGGGGGAGTGAGCAAGAAGCTGGGTGGATGTTTGGCTGTTGGTTGGAGTCAACACAGAATATTTTCAACCCTCTAGCTAATCATAGCAACAGCTATGAAGCTATTGAAGGAGAGATTGTGTCTCACATCAGCAGTACAGTTTATATTTTCCCTGTGTGAGCTACTCTCATTTTATGTAGCTGTTCTTATACCTAAGGATTTTATATGAGTGACATCTAGATCTAGACCAGACTGTATCTTTACCTGGAAAATTATAGTGTTACACTTCTTAGAGTAGCTACTTAGAGTAGCTCATGTACTTTTTACAAATCAGAATACTTTATGAGTTCTAACTGCAGGAAACTCTTCAGAAGTAGGGAAATGTTCATGTTTTGCTGAGAAAGGCAAAAGCATTTCTTAATTTTAAATAATTCTATTTTTAAAGTTAAAGAAAAGGATAATAAACTGGTGAAGCCATCAGAAAGAAACTTCACCAATATAATTGCAAAACACTTTTTGGTTCACCTGCTGTGATTGACTAAAATCCCCCTGTACCAGATGTATTAGTATTCCAAAATGTATCAGTATTAACAGAGGAATTCTACATACTGTGAACTTCATGAGCTCCATGGTGTGATAAAAATTTGTTTTCCTTTAATTTAATGGTTCTATTTACTAAATATTTGCATATTTCTTATGCATTTGGATGATGAAAAATTGGACAATTTGCAAGCTGAAAATAATATTTACATATTATTAAAACAATATGCTAAAAAGCAATAAAATTGCATAGGCTGACATTCAGAAGATATAAAATGGCAACATTAAGATTATATATACAAACTTGAAGTCATTGTCTTCATGACTAGTCCATAATTAAATGGAAAGCTATTGATACAAAAATGATGGAATATTGTATTGTATTCAGTCCTCAACTCTGTGTACATATGCATGGCATCTGATCACTGAAAGCAGAGTCATACTGGATGAAATACCAGTTTAACATAGTGATCAAATAATTTGGACTCTGGCTGGGAAAGCTTAGAGTGTTCAGATTTACTAGGGGTATACATATTCAGTTCTCAGATCGTTCCCAGTGCTAAGGAGTGATAAGATTAGTTTATGGCCACAGAGTCTAAAATGATGTTTGATTTGATAAATGTTAGATAGCAACACAAAAATAAAGTCAATATGCTTAGATAGAAAAAGATTAACTCTAACTCACATGTAGCATAAATTTCAAGTCATCCTGACTGGAGGGCAATCGTAGCAGAAACTAACTATTCATCACAACAGAAAAGATAAACTTTTCTCTGGAAATACAGATTTTGGTGAGGATTTTTTGGTTATACTGTGCCTTAAAAACTGAGATAGTTTTGATGGGTATTGATTTAGTCTGTGAAAATTAGACCAAGGTAATATTGTTTTGTATTGTTCATAGTTTGGAGAACTTTAATACCAATGCAACAACAGCTGTTAAAACTGTCCATTCTGCTGTTGATGGCTTTATTCATTTTAAAATGAATAAAGATTTCTGCACTGATATATATATATTTTTTTTAATTGTGGCGCTTGAAGAGTTTAATAGTACACAGACATATTTTATTTAACAAATTTTAATGAATTACCTATGCTGACTCAAAGCCTCAAATGTAATTTGTACTTTCTGTAACAATAATAGAGATGAGGACAACATCATCAGAGGTTTTCCCAGCCTAAATAGGATAAAACGTCATAAAACCACCAAAATATCATTTAAGATTTCTATCTTTCAACCATTTTTGTTTATATTTTCAGTATTGTTATTTCCATTTTGCATACGATCTTTTCTAGAGGTTGTAAACATGTTACCACCAACAGTCTTTAAAGCTAGAACTGTTCATTCAACATGCAAAGTAACAACATACATGTCTTCTCCCGGAGCTTGGGAGAGATGTAGTCTTTTACCTGAAATACCAAAACCTACACATGTGAAGACATATCGGGTGGGGTTTTTTTGGTGGTCCAACCTTATAAGAATCCAATCTATTCTATCTAAAAAATAGTGAACATTACCAAAGGTGTAAACTCTGTCAGAAAACATCATCTTCTAAAAAAAAATTATTATAATTTAAAACTACAAATGCTACTTCTTGTTAGATGTCCTTCCGCAAATGCTTTCTAGCGTTTAAGAAAAATACTGGAGACTGGAATTCATTCTACAGATAAAACATCTTTAAAAAATCCTTTCTAATTCATATTTCTTGTCATTGAGCTGGTAGTTTATGAAGTGTTTGAAATGCCCACATATATGAGTTCTGATAAATTGAAAGCTCAGATTCTCAGATGTGGGTAAATACTAGAGGTAGCTCTTCTGCTACATTTTATTTTAGAAGACTAGATAGTGGAATTTGTTTTTCTCTATGAAATGTTCAGTTATTCAGGGACTCAGAAATCACATTGTGAATTCACCTTAAAAGTCAGAATTTTGCTCATATTTGGTGGTGAGCGTTAAAATGTAATACAATATTTTAGTATACCAAATGTGTATATTAAAGTTAAGAGAAGTTGACCATTTAATTAGTATGTAATTAATCAAAGAGGGGTTGAATAACTTTGTTGTAATCTCAAGTGGTGTCAGACGAATTGCCCATTTTTTCTTATCTCTTGATGGTTCTGGTGCCATTTTAACCTAACTGCATTTTAAGAAGTAGTTCAAAAAGACTTAAGAATATAAAATTTCATTTCATTTCTTTTTCACTATATGAAGTGAAACTGAATTACATTTAATTTCTGGGCTGGACATTACAGTCTCTGGGAGATATGCATAATTATGTTTAATCCTTTCCACTGCTGACTCAGTACTCTGTCAGTGTGGAGAGAGAGCTGCTGCTCCTGAGTTTGTTCTCCAGTCTTCATTTCTTTAAAAAGTGCAGGTGAGTAATCCATATTTCAAAGAAAGATGACCTTTGCTTGATTTAAATGGAATCTTTCTTTCAATATCTGAAATGAGAAAGTGATTAAAGTTTTGGTTGATAGGTAAGATGTATTTTAGGAGCAGATCAGCTTAAAGGTCAGACACTGTCAAATGAAGGATTTTGACTTTTTAATATTTAAATACGTTATAAGAATCATGGTTTATGCATGTCTGGCACTCTTTTTAAGTTCTAAAATAAAATTGCTCTGCATTTTCATAAGATTCACCTTTCAATGTTATCTACATTTTGATGGTATTGGGTGAACAATTACTTTGCAGCATTTGGTCTTCCTGCTTCAACTGAGCTGGCCTTTCGGTCAAACAATTTTAAAATAACATCTCAAAATAACATGAAGTAACACCTGAATTAAAACACCAGTTGTTCTTTCTTAGATTAATTTCTTTTGTATCTACTGATGACATAAACTCAGGAATTTTTGATACAACTAAGAAATTACTGTCAAACATAAAGTGCAACTTTTGTTTCGTAAAGAGTAGACTATTTGGAGAACTGTGGCTTGTGTGTTTTTTCAACAGATTTTGAATTCAACATTTTTTGAATGTACAACATGAGATTCACAGAAGCCACATGGATTATGAAACCAAGTTTTATGGAATCACAAGCAAATAACCAACAGTTTTTAACCTATGTAAAGTAAGATACCACAGACTATCCAGAACTATAAGCCACAAAGAGAGTCTTTGAAGATAAAACATTTAGAAAAGGCAAGCAACTAGCGATGTTTTCCTTAGTGTCATAGTACTCTAAATTTATAGGGAATTCCCTAAAATTATATCTGAAGGATGCTAGAAAGTAATGTTTTTCTTACCTTTTTTCAATCGACACTTCTTTTTTATTTTTAATGTATAGCATTTTTATCTAATCTACGGTAGGGCAATGTTGTAGTTCTTTCTGATGTTTGTAACTGATGAAAACTAAAGGAAGATTTATTGCCAAACTCCCGAACAACATTATTAGTGATAAGAAAAAAGAATTGAAAGAATTTGAGAAGGGAAAAAACCAATTATTAATGTATAATGTACTGAAAACTCAAAGGCCAGATCTCCTTTAAATTGAGAAAGAGCAACAATTTTTGAAGTTTAATTTGCGCTGTTCTATCCTCTCCAAAAGGAATCTTATTACTTAGTCTTCGTTTCTATCAACCTCACTGCGTTTCCTCAAGTAATCTAAATTTTCCTTTCTACAACATTATGAATATAAACAATAAATTATAGATTTATTTTGGATTAAAATTAGAAGTTTAATGCGATCACAAGCACTGCTTTTTTCAACTTTGGTACATGCGTGTAGTGCTTTGATAGGAAATTCACTGCTAAGATTAAAATAGTAATCCTTGCAGTTGATGTGTTGATTATTTTATAATTGTTTTCCAGAACATTCTATAAATTAGATGGTCCCTTTTCAGTTTGTATCTCAGAAGTTAAAGTTTCCTAGCGCCAAATATTTTCTATTTTTACTGCTTTCTCCTATAATTATCATTATTGGTAGCCAATGCCAGACACCTAGAAAAGATTTCCTCTCTTGGAAACAATACATTTTCACTATCACATAATAGGTGCTTCACACAGCTTCTATTCTGTTCTTGTTACCTTTGTGTTTTTTTTTTTTCCTTTAATGATGAGACACTTCTTTCACGGAAGGTATCATTCAACTACTTTTCCCCCTATTTCTCTTGTTGCTAAACAGTTGAGCCTTCAGTAATCGTGATCTGAGTGAAACTGCTGTTATTAGTATTTTCTGTAAAGTCTGATTTCATGTCTTGAATCAGACTCGCTAATTCTCCATTTTGTTTCCAAGGCTTCTCAAAATAGTATATACACATTGTAGTTGTTTTTAATCTCACCTTGCCAATCTACTGGATGAAATGTCTTCCTGATTTTTGTTAAGAAATTTCAGTTCTTTGCCTTCAAATTATCCATGGCATTATCCATGGCAATGTTGCAAAACATCCATGGCATATTTATATCAGATGATAAAATTCTGTGAGATCACAGAATCACAGAATCTTCTTGGGTGTGGGTGGAAGGGACCTTTGAGATCATAGAGTCCAACGAACAACAACAACAACAACAACAACAACAAACCAAACACCAAAACCAAAACAAAAACAAAACAAACACCCACAACCACACATCACACCCACCCACAAACAGACACAAACCAACAATCTCGGGCACTAGAGCATGCCCTGAAGTGCCATGTCTACACGTTTCTTAAATGCCTCCAGGGATGGCAACACCACCACCTCCCTGGGCAGGCTGTTCCAGTGCCTGACCACTCCCTCAGTAAAGTAATTCTTCCTAATATTTAATCTAAACCTCCCCTGCCGCAACTTCAGACGATTTCCTCTGGTCCTGTCATTATTCAATTGGGAGAAGAGGCCAACACCCACCTCTCGACAACCTCCTCTCACGTAGCTGTAGAGGGCAATGAGGTCTCCCCTCAGCCTCTTCTTCTCCAAACTAAACATGCCCAGTTCCCTCAGCCTCTCCTCATATGATTTGTTCTCTAGACCCCTCACCAGCTTGGTGGCTCTCCTCTGGACATGCTCCAGCAGCTCAATGTCCTTCCTGTAGTGAGGGGCCCAGAACTGAACACAGCACTCGAGGTGAGGCCTCACCAGCACTGAGTACAGAGGC
This sequence comes from Numenius arquata, assembly GCF_964106895.1. NCBI lineage: Eukaryota > Metazoa > Chordata > Aves > Charadriiformes > Scolopacidae > Numenius > Numenius arquata. The sequence continues at coordinate 67,738,191 of NC_133580.1, forward strand.
ACCATCACTTCCCTCCTCCTGCCGGCCATGCTATTCCTGATACAGGCCAGGATGCCGTTGGCCTTCTTGGCCACCTGGGCACACTACTGGCTCATGTTAAGCCGGCTGTCCACCAACACCCCCAGGTCCTTTTCTGCCGGGCAGCTTTCCAGCCACTCTTCCCCAAGCCTGTAGCGTTGCCTGGGGTTGTTGTGACCGAAATGCAGGACCCAACATTTGGCCTTATTAAACCTCATCTCATTGGCCTTGGCCCATTGATCCAACCTGTCCAGGTCCCTCTGTAGAGCGTTCCGACCCTCAAGCAGATCAACACTCCCACCTAGCTTGGTGTCATCTGCAAACTTACTGAGAGTGCACTCAATCCCCTAAGCCAGATCATCAATAAAGATATTAAAGACTGGCCCCAAAACTGATCCCTGAGGGACACCACTGGTGACCGGCCGCCAACGGGATTTCACCCCATTAATTACAACTCTCCGGGCATGGCCATCCACCCAGTTTTTTACCCAGTGAAGAGTACATATTCATACCATTCCTCACTTTAAGGCTTAGACTTTTTTTTTCACTAGTTTAAAGCCTAAACTTCTGGACATTTTTTGTTGGGTTTGTTGGTTTGTTTTTTTTTTTCCCCTACTAGATTCATTCCTGAGGATATTGCTTCTGGCTACTCGCTTGGAGTTCAGTACTTGATAAAATTGAAGTCTTACGGGTAAATACCTGGGGGGCAAAAAATGGGTACCTTTGTTTTGTCAGCCATTTTTATCTTCTGGATTTTGTCATATCCTCCTATCCTCTTACATCCTGAGGACAGGAAAAATCCCACTAAGACAATTTTAAGTTGTCTGAGTATTTTCCCAGATTGTGTAAAATTTATCCTTGATCCACAATAAAAAAAAAAAGAATCTGAACTCAGATTCTGAATGCAAAGTTGTTTTCCTTCTGCCACCAGGTTTCTTCTCAGCCATGGGAGAATATCATAAATAGCAAGTCCCATGAGACGAGTAATAGTAATTTCACCTACTATAAAATGTTGAAAACTTGATGTCAAAACAAAGCCATAGCTTTGAACAATTAACTTCTGCACAATTAACAATTTTAATGGATCTCTAATTCAGTCATTTCCCATATGGTCTATTCAATTAACCCTTAGCAAAAGAGACTAGCACTCCAGAGTCTCAAATAAACAGAGAAGGAAACAATATCTGTGTAAACTGTTTTCAGAAATCTTAAAAGCAGCCTACAAATCTAGTTCAAACTTAGCTAACGAACTTTGTTTTCAATTCTGAACTTACATTCAAAGAGTAACCATTAAAGCAGGTGCCCTTCAGACTGCAGGCTGAGAATGGCACTCTGGTCAAACCGCGAGAACATTATGCTTTGACGAGGGGTAACGTGTTAATGCATGATGTCTGAATTCTATTTATACTTGCATGAAAGCACAGATACCGCTCTTTATCCATTTTCCTCTGACTGCAAGTGAGTAAAGAGCTTTTAGCTTCCTAATAAAAACTGGACCTGCTAAATTAATAACATTGGTAATAATCTGCATGTCGGGGCTTTCGGCTCCTCTAGAACTGCAGCATTAAACAGAAATAGAAGCAGACAGGGAAACATATGTTTCAAGTGGTGCACTTCAGAAATGTCCATGAAACTGTGCTAACACATAAAACCTCAAGCTGTGAAGTGAGTAGTATGTAGTACAAATAATGTGTTTCTTCCCCATTACCACATATTCTTTTTTATAACCTTCCTTGCCTTTCTTTTCATGCTTTTTTGATGTTTTAAAAAATATTCACCCTATACTAGCCCGTCCAAGCCTTCTGTGTGCGTTTGGGAAAGGTGGTATGCTTTTTATTTGGTTGGTTTTTGTTGTTTTTTTTTTTTAATCTTCCCTCTTTGCTCTGCCCCTCTGTTTTACACATGAGGTGGGGGTGCTGCCTTTTGAACAACAATACCATTTGCTTCACCTTTTCTCTTTAGTTATGTATCATTTTGTAACACAAAAGAACATGGAGAAAAGGCTGCTGTCCTTGGAAACATGTTCCATCTGTTCCTAAACAGTATTTAAAGAAGCTCACACTCACTTTAACAGGGTCAGGACTTCAAGCGTACACAGCCAATGTAGAAGCAGCAACCAACAGAGAAAAATAAGGGAAAAATATTGCAAATAGGACAATTATTACTCAGATCTGAAGAGAATGGATACTAAAATCTGAGGAAAATTGAGGAACTTCTTTACTTTGAGGGTGGCAGAGCACTGGAATAGGCTGCCCAGGGAGGTGGTGGAGTCTCTTTTTCTGGAGACATTCCAAACCCACCTGGACATGTTCCTGTGCAACTTGCTCTGGGTGGACCTGCTTTGGCAGGAGGGTTGGAGTAGATGGTCTCCAGAGGTCCCTTCCAACCCCATGTGATTCTGTGATTCTGTAAAATCACTCTGTAACTCAGCTGCGCTTTCGAAATAATTTGGTATGAAATGCAATGTACCTATGCCTCGATCTTGGGGCAGAATGGTTTGGTGTATTTTCCCCATGATCCAGCTTGTGTCTACAGCTTTATGTGCCTAAAGGAAAGGAAGGAGAAATACAGCATGATGAGATGAACGTAATCTGACATTTAGTGGAGAGAATTCCCCCTAATACACAGTGTTGTGAGATGAAGAAGGATTGAGCTGTATGGGTTTTGTATTCTGTAAGGATTGATTGAGTTTGGTTTGCAGTAATTAGATACATAGATTAATTTATTTAAAAGAATACAAAAAATTGTTTTCTTTAATTTGTCTGTTTGAAGTTCATCTAGTTTGTTTTTCATGTTCGTTTTCATTCTATATAAGAAAATAGAAATGAGGTTATTGAGAAAGGATTTTTATTGCAATGCTTTCTGTTTTTTTTACAAATACTTACTTTCTTGTCTCTAGAAATAGTAATGGAGTAACTGATCTACCTGTGAAGTACGACCATAAAGTACAAAGCTGATTTTTCAGTTTATAAATATAAATGATATTAATTCAGATATTAATCTGAGTAATTTTGCAATGCCTATCCCTGACTCATATTCTTTTTCATTTTTTTTTTAAATCCAAGCATTGTGATTTCAATACATACATGACAAAAGAAAAAAAAAAAAAGAAAAAGAAGAACAAACTAGGGTTCAAACAAATCTGCTTTAAGAAACCCCAAGGAAAGAATACATATGAATTAACAGAATGGAACAGTTATTCCATATGCTTCCAAAAAATAAACAGTTCTTATTTACTAGCAAAACTATTACCAGATGAAGAAGAAAAGGGAAAAATCCTCCCTGTTCCTCTAGAGACTAAAGGCCAGGACTGCAAATTGTTCTCATTTTACGTGTCACTTTAAGTAACACTAGACTTTTAGGACTTCAGACAGCTGTAGATTGGCTTCAATAGCCCATATAAAGAAATAAATTTAGTGCGAGGAAGTTCAGGGTCCAACAGCAGAAAGACCAGTGTTTAGACTGACTGGTCCCTTTCAACCAAGAAGATTCTGTGATTCTGTGAAATGTTATTTACTTGCAAATAATTTCTTGTAGAGTGTATAAAGAATAGTATACCCTTCATTAAAAACATGTAAATATGGAATCGTGGAACCACAGAATGGTTTGGATTGGAAGGGACCTTCCAGATCATCTACTTCCAACCCCGTTTTTCACGAGATCAGGTTGCTCAAAGTCTCATCCAACCTGACATTGAACACATACAATGATGAGGCATCCACAACTTCCCTGGGAAACCTGTTCCTGTGTCTCAGCGACCTCATCGTAAAAAATTTTTTCCTTATATACAATCTAAATCTACGCTCTTTCCGTTTAAAACTGTTGCCCCTTGTCCTGTCACTGGAGGCCTTCATAAAAAGTCACTCAACAGCTACTGAAAGGAAGAAAATATTTTTATGTCTCTTAAAACAATAGCAAACCCCTATGTAGGTAGGCAATTACCCAAAATTAAGCATTGCATATATCATGTAAGGTTTTATGATCAAAAGTAGATAAAACTATATATTATAGACTGTACTCTTCTGGAGTAGTTCTGCATATTAAGCATCTTTACTACTATTGTATTTCTGCTTTACTGTTTTCATTCAGGTTTAGTACAAAGAAGTAAGCCCTTGTCCAACCCTTTTGGCTGAAATTTTTGCTAAATGTGGAAGACGTAAAAATCCTTTCTTGTTTTTGAGCTTTGGCTTCCTGCTTTTCAAAGGAGTTTTCTAACCTTCAGATTACAGTTTGTCTGATCTGATGTTCTCTTAATCCTTCCTGCTGTCATCTTCTGGTTTATATTTATTTAGATACCGAGACAGAGTTACAGTATGTGTGTGATTCTATATCCCGGTGGCTGGGAAAAAAAATGCTTATGATCCCTTTGAAAATCTTTAGTCTGTTAAATTTCATAAAATGTGGTAGCTATTAGAGGAGATCCCGAGAGATTTACAAAGCCTCAGTGTATCGTACAGCTTTGTGGCCAGGGAATACAGGAAACAGTGCAAGAGAAATGAGGTTTCAAATCTTTTTTATTATCTACTAGAAGAGTAAATTCCAGAGGAAGACGAGTCCTAAGCACGAATGTAATTGTTACATTATTGTTGTTACTTTATTTGTTGTTATTTTAATTTTAGGTTTTTTCTGTGCATACAGTACAGACTTATGAACTGTCTTTTCTTAGATTAATGAATTAAATATTCAAGTCTATCCTTGGTGCTTGTTGAAATAAGTGAATATGTGAACAGTGTGGTAACAGAGAATATTATAATGTCACTCTTTTGTTAATAATTGTAATAATTGTCATAATGTTCAAGGACACCTGTGAAGAATAAAGTTGTTAAAAGTTTCACAAATATATTTGTGGGACTTTCACTGATTAGCCAAATGTGGGGTTTTTAATTAAAATAAAGTTGGAATTTTTTTCTCATTTCTGTCCTTTTTACTTTGAACTATTTTATTAATTTATTTCAGGGAAAAATTAGAAAACTCTGGATTAAAATCAGTATCAATAACACTTAAAATTACAGTATATTTAAGACAATAACCTTATGGTATTCAAGGATCATAATGTTGCAGACTTTACAGGGTTCTTGATGGTTTTGTGCCTCCTTTTGCATTATTCCCTGGATTAATTCCAAAATACTCCTGTGTGATCTATTCAGCAAAGCTTCAGGAATAGCTACGACAGACCAGGTAACACGTACCTCTTTGAGAATTTTTACTTTGCGTGTTCTATTGTATGGTGAGTTCTTTCCACAAAATTCAGTCTCTATCAGAATTTCACTATTGTAATTTTACAGTCATCAATTAACATTAGATGTATGGTTACCTATTTAATGAATTTTCTTATAAATAATGCAAATTTTTATCATTTCTATGTTGTTTAATCTTGGAAACATATACTTGGGAATTTTATTTTACCCTTTCTTTTTAACTCCATTTTTTCTTTAAAATAATAAAGGAAATAACTTCCAAAAATGACAAGGCCTTATTAACAGTTACTGTTAACATTTTATTTCTTTTTCACAATGGGATTCAGCATATATACAGGGGAAAAGAAGGGCATTTGTCTTTCAGCCAACAGCACTTCTAATTACTCCATTCAGAAATTCTGCCATTAACATACATACAAATACATTTCTTCTGGAATAGTCACAGTTGGCAAATGAGCATAGAAAGTTACTTGAGTGTATAAGTTCATCATACATATGTTTTGAGGAAATCGGTACATGTTCTTATTTTCTTGTCTGTCAGGTTGAAATCTTTCTGTTTATCCTAGCTTTTAATCAACGGTTATACATAAGTGTATAATTGTATGTAAATACATAGTACTATGTAATCATAATTCATGCCATAAATTTAATATCTTGAAGAATAGAGGTAGGGGTTACATGCCCTTCTCTTTATTCTCATTTTAATCTCTGACAGACAATTTAAAGTAAGGGGAGATTCTTATTTACTTAAATTGAGGAGGATTGGAAAAACTGGGATACTTGTAATGACTAACAAAAATATTTTTCTTTGGGGATAAAAGTGAATTTAAAAGAACTGAGTGAACAGACAGATACAACAACAGTGGAATATTTAGCCTTTCCTGGAGGGTGATGGCTTAGCAGTGTGAGCAAGTAGCTTGAAATCTTTAGTCTCCCTGGAGCCCACAGGATCAAATATATCCAGGTTTAGCTGAATCCTTCATCTTTATACCTTTAAGGTATGTAAACTGAATTTCATGCACCTTGAAAAGATCTGTAAAGTCAAATCTATACTTGAGTGCTATGACGCATTTTGCCATATGCATCTGCATTGATGTCATATGTGTAAAACAAACAAAATGACTAAACAATTTTAAAATATTACTGCCTATACATAGCTGACATAGGTCTGGGACAAATGGTTATTGCCATTGCCTCCTGTGAAAATTATTTAGTATTCTAGCAGACAATTATTTTCATGCTGGAGATAATGACCAAAAAATTCAGTGAACGATATACCTATTATTAGTGTTACTGAAACTTACTTAACTCAGTGAAAACTTGGTAAGGAATCCTAAACACACATTTGAAATAAAATTAAAACAAACAAACAAACAAAACCCCCAAGTTATTTGAAGGGTAATAGACATCATTTAAAGAACTTGAGAAGGGAGGGTCTTGACTACTATCAAAAACTAGTAGGAATTAGAGTCATATTTCTAAAATCCTTGTGAAAAAAAATGCATAACAATTTCAAAAAAAATGTTTTTTTCTAAAACGATACTGTAGCTCTTTATGTCAATAAAGATATCAGATTAAAACTTCAATCAATGTTTGCCTTTGAGTCAATTTAAGTCAATTGAGTTAGAATGTCTTTGGGTTAATCCCAAATGGATTTAACCTAAATCAACCAAAATAAGGACACTGTAACTTTGTGAAGACTTGATGTTGACGTTGATTAGTGTTGACACTTTATCAATGGTCCTAAATTTTCTTGTTTGCCATCTTTTCCAGTTTGTTATTTTCTTTCTTTATTGATTTTAATTAACATTTTTCCATGAGTTTCCGTTCTTCCCAAGCATACCTTTATAAATAAATAAAATAGTCAACACCTTCACAACCCAGACCTGCAAACCATTTCCAGTCGTTAAGAGTCACATCTACCCAGTAGTATTTATGAAAAACAACTTTTTTCTTTTAGTTAGTTTTGATGTCTTTGGATCAATAACTGGATATGCTCATGAATATCTAAAATCAAAATCAAATTCAAACACATTTAGTAGGTGTTAGAGCTTCTGCCCCAGTTATTCTGATGACCCCTCCAACTTTTAAACCATTGAAATGACTATGGATTTTGTTGTTGTTGTTGTTTTTCTTAATGCTATTCTTTTTTCTGTTCTACAGAATCAGGCTCCAGGCACCATTTTCCTGTATTGAAAGTGGTTTTTTAGTCCCCACTCACAAAAGTACTTACTGCTTTTCTAGCAATTCACATTGAATAGTGAAGGCTGAAGAAAGGGCAATAATACACAGTTGCAATGTATAATAACTTCTCTGGTGCAAACTAATTAAAAAGGATAAATAAGTTATTAATAGGAGATGAAATTTAGAACATAGGTCTGAAAAAAAGAAGGAAAATTTAAAATAAAAACTGAGGAACCTGAAGACCTGAAGTTATCCAGCTTAAAGATTCAAACTCTCCCCTAGAAACTTTGGTTGGCAAAATGAAGCAGGATGAGGAGGTGAACAAAACCTTGAAAGAGTTAAAAATTAAAAATTAAAGAGTTAAAAATTAAAAATAAAAGAGTTAAAATTTTCCTCTTAAAAGAGGAAATTGTGAGTGACCTGCCACACCACTTAGACACACACAGGGCTCTGGGGCTAGACGAGATCCGTTGGAGATTTCTGAGGCCGTCGGTGGAAGTGCTCAGCAAGCCACTTTCCATCAGTTATCAGCAGTCCTGACTAACTGGGGATGTTCCAGTTGAGTAGAGGTCAGCAAATGTGATGCCCATCAGCAATAAGGGCCAGAAGGAGGATCTAGGGAGCTACAGGTCTGTCAGTCTGACTTCAGTGCTGGGAAAGGTTATAGAGCAAATCATATGATTCATAGGACAAGAGGAAATGGCCTCAGGTTGCACCAGGGGAGGTTTTGTTTGGATATTAGGAAAAATTTCTTCACAGAGAGGGTTATCAAGCATTGGAAGAGGCTGCCCAGGGAAGTGGTTGAGTCACCATCCCTGCAGGTATTTAAAAGATGTGTAGATGTGGTCCTGAGGGAAAATGTTTAGTGGTGGACTTGTTAGTCTTAGGTTAATGGATGGACTTGATGATCTTAAAGGTCTTTTCCAGTTTAAATGATTCTATGATTCTAAAAAAAGTGGTTTTAGGATACTGCCAGCTGTGTTTTGAAGAACTTTCAGCCCCCCCACCCCCCCAAAAAAATCCCAAAGGCAATAGGGCTACTTAAATGAGGAAGTGTTTTGCCGTAACGGGGCCAGTCTACTCTGATTTGCAAGACTGAGTCCTAAAAAGACATCAACCATGAGGTGTCTCAGAATGTGTGATTCAGTGGCAAGTTGGCTTTAAGTCATTGGAAAAAGACGTCATATACTCTGCTGGGACACTGACATCATTCTCAAGTGCTGTGAAGACAGCCAAGGTTTGAAGACATAAGCTCTTTCTCTAGGAAAAGGGAAAGTTTTTACAGGTACGTAACGGCATTAAGGGCTTTCTTTCCAATGATTTATGCATTTTCCCTCATCGTTTCAAAGAAATGTCAGGGGGCAGAGGGTCTGAATGGTCTTCGTGTTGATGTTGTGTCAGGGTGAGAATTTTGTTCTTGTAAACAAAATTAATTATATCATATAGCAGACGTTTATTTAAAATAAACAACAAACCCAAACTGTAATAAATAAAAACATCCTGATTCAATCATAGAGCATTAAGTTGTGCCACAGGAAACCTAGCTTCTTCTATTGACCCTGTATGTGCTTTGGTGACCCTGGGCACTGAACTTGATTTCTCATGCTCCTGTTTTTATTTTCTGTCTTTGTTTATATTGCAAGGGCAAGCAACTCCTGCACTGACTTTATGCATGACCTAACACAAAAAGTCTTGCAAATTATTTGCAGTATCTGCAAATAATATTTGTAGCCTTCTGTATTTGCAAAAAGGAAGTGAAAAAGTCATGAAGAATCTTGAATATTATATCTTTCAATATTTATTCTACCCAGGTGGTGTGATAGAAAAAGGTGTAGCACGTAAGAATGAAAAAAGAAAGAAGAATTTGGAAAAAAAAGTTTGTTGGGCAGATAACAAGAAGGTTGAAGTTTCTAAATGCAGGGATCAGTACACTGCTCTTTTACTTCCCCTGAAAATGAAACATTTTCCATTTTTGTTCAAATGTTTTAAGACGCAGTCCTGGGTAGCATTCTCTAAGCAATCCTGCTTCAGCAGGGGAGTTGGACTAGATGATCTATATGGTCCCTTCCAACTCTAAAAAAATTCAGTGAAATTCAGTGAAAGATTGGGAGTTTACATACTACCCCTTCTCACTCCCAAGAAAACATATTTTTATTACTTCTAAAACACAGCTAATGACTCATTTAAAAAGCTATACATTACTTCTAAAAAGACCTTTCAGTATGAGTATTCTCTCCAAGTCTTTTATTATTCCAAACCAAGAAGATGGAAGTGTTTGATCATTACGTTCTTCCAAGGTATATGTAAAGAACATAATTATCAAAATTTTGAGTTAAAGTAATAGGTCGGAAAAGCATCATGTACAAATGCAGCAAGTTATCTTTTGAACATGTCATGTCTAATATCACAGTCCAAGCAGTGTAGGGTCAGCTGACAGTTACCCTTATTTAGCAAAGTCAACAGATTCACTTCTCTTTTTTTTGTATTATTTCTTTTGCTGATTATGTGGCAGTAGAAGTGTTGGTTGAGATGTGGTCATTTTTTTTTAGTGATATTTCTAAGATGTTGGATGAAGAAAGAACACAGAATACTTTGCATGTAATATTCCAAATTGTCCCGTCATCATTTTTCTCTTTTATAGACACAGCACCTCTCCTATGAGGACAGGCTGAGAGAGCTGGGGTTGTTCAGCCTGGAGAAGAGAAGGCTATGGGGAGACCTTATAACGGCCTTTCAGTACCTAAAGGGGCTACAGGAGAGATGGGGAGGGACTCTTGGTCAGGGAGTGGAGCAATAGGATGAGGTGTAATGATTTTAAACTGAAAGAGGGGAGATTTAGGTGAGATCTCAGGAAGAATTCTTTGCTGTGAGGGTGGTGAAACCCTGGAACAGGTTGCCCAGAGAAGCTGTGGTGGCCCAATCCCTGGAGGTGTTCAAGGCCAGGCTGGATGGAGCTTTGAGCAACCTGGTCTAGTGGGAGGTGTCCCTGCCCATGGCAGAGGGAATGGAACTAGGTGATCTTTAAGGTTCCTTCCAACCCAAACCATTCTATGATTCTATGATTCTGTGGTTTTGGTAGGCATGTTCCAGTTTCATACTGAAAGCCTGTGCAGCCAAAGATCTCCATAGCATACAGGACAGGAGCATATTGGTCTTTTAATCACCTATGACAATGCTTCAGTCATGAATTATCTCTCCAAGTTTTTGTTTTTGTGGCAATGTTATAGCGGTGCACTTTCAGTTTTCATTTGTAATCCAAGTTATCTTCATTATTATACAGTCAAGGTAAGTCCTTAAATGCCTACCCTTCTAAGTAGTCATGTCAAAACCCCCTTCCAATTTTTACTTATGTGTATTTTGTCCTTTGGTGCCATTTCTTCATGTACTTCTGGCCTTCCGTTCCCATCCCTTAATGAATCTACGCTAAATTCCTTCTGTGGATAGAAAGTCTATTTGCTGACTCGTCATCTTGGACATCAAGCAAATTTTGAAAATCATTTATCTGCTTGCAGAATTCTTGGGGTAGAACCAGTATTTTCTGCCAAAAAAGTCACCTATCTCTGAAGTAATAACTTGACAACGCTACACAATTTCCATACAGGAAAGCCTTGGATATGTTTGCATTTTTCATCTTTGCCAGAAAAATAAATTAATTTAAAGACACCTGAAGGCATCTGCAACTTTGAAGGTTAATGGGGTCCTCTAAATACTTGAAAAGACAGATATTTTTTTGCAACATGATGCATGTTCTTAGTCGAGGTTTATTACTGCTGTAACATGTTCAATTCTTCACAATATTAAGCATGCTTTTACATTCTGGATATACCTCTTCATTCAGAACCTTAAAAAACTTTTATGCTTTCTGTCTTATGCCACTTTAATGCAAGCTAATATACACAAACCCTTAATCTAACGATGCATTTTCCAAATCCTTTTTTTCACTCAGTATTTATTTTTAATAAAGATCTGCCATCATTCACCTCAGAATCACTCTAACTTACAAGTCTCTTAATCTCTAGGTAAATTCACATTTTTCTCTGTCATAAAATATGTTATTTTTAAAAACATATATTAGAAGTTATTAATTAAAAAAATGGGAAAAGTCATAAATGTCAGCAGTTCTTTGTAAAAACTCTTCACAGTGTAGCAGACACTCAATTATTACTTCTTTCTTCCTTTCTTCTTTTCTTTCATGTGTGTTTCCAATTCCTTCCTGGTACATTTTAGGGTTCATCTTTACCATTTTTTAAAACTGATTCAGCGTTGAAAGGGGCTTGTTGGGTTCCTGGTTGCTTGACAATGTTTTGTGCAGAAAGCAATGGATTATAATAGGCTTCTGAAAAGTGCTGCTGCTGCAAAATGTTAGATATTTTAACTCTGCTTATGGAGCTATACTTGTTTGCAACCAAGAAATTCTATTTCAAAATTCAGCGGGGCAGAGTCTTCACAGATACAGAAGTATTTTTCACAATGAAGAAACCGTATTACTATAGACATTTTTTTTTCCCTTTTTGGTTGATTGCTATATCCAATAACCTGCTTTTGAACAAGACACAGGACTTGGGAGATCTATATTTTGTGTCTGCTTGTGGAGTAGGGGCAAAATGTAGTTAAATGTTTTATGGACTGTTCTATGAATGCTACGTAAGGGACTGAGATTTAAGGAACTGTACTCAGCGTCCCTCATAGGTGTTTTTAACACTGTATTAGAATTCTTGCCTTTAGAAGAATTACACTCAGTCCCATCATGTGCTTTGCAAGTAGCCTATTTCTGGTCACAAAATAAAGTTATTGTAGGTCCTTCTTTTCCTCAGGGGTGGAGTTAAGGGTTAAGGATACTTTTTGTATCCACTGGTTTCAGTTCTAGACAACCCAGACGTGACTTAAAGCTGGCTAAAACTAGCTTTGTATGTTGTTGTTAGGGTAAGGTATGATTCATTAGTAAATTTGTTAAATTCAGATTACAAAGATTTCATTGCAATCACAGAGATTTCTGATTTTTTACATTCCAGCACTCATTGACTATCCAGTTCACTCCTAACTCCTTAAGGTCCCTCCCAATCCGAACCATTCTATCATTCTACGATTCTAATTTCATGAGTATTCATCTGCTGATTTGACGGCATAATTTCATCCGTCTGCAATTCTATGTGAAGTGGCATGTCAGTCTAACACAAATCTGGTGTCACTGAGGCAGAAATGTATGTGCAGCTAAAGAATATGGCAAAGGCCATATTTATCCAGACGGCCAAGCTAAACTCACTGATGTCCAGCACCAGTGAATTAGTGAAAAGACTGACTTGCATGTAGGCATAATGCCATATGAACAGATGGGCGTGAGTACAAATATCTAAGAGACCATCTATAATCACAAAATGTGTTTGTGAAGGGCACAAGTTTCGCCAGGAAGTACCAGATGGTTGTCTGTCCTGAGGTTATAGGAACACTGCTACGGGAATGTACCATTCTTAATCCTACTTTTGGCCAGATAAAATTCCTAAAATGAATAAATGATGAAGAAAAGTATTTTATTTTACTTATTTTTAAGAAATATTTTACTCTTTCTTGAAAAAAATTATAAATTCACTTTTATAATTTTTATATAAATGAAAAGTCAATTTTTAGGCAATTGAAAGGTCTACTTAAGGGATACTCTTAATGAAATTTAACTAAATTGTGTTACATCAAATGAACACCCCTTTTAAATGAACACACCCTTTTCCACTAAAGGGGATGATAGTGGCCTTTAGCGAATGGATAAGAAGTTCTGCTCTTTTATGTTCCAACTACGTATAAATTTTGCAAAAACATTTAAAAAAACCCAGCACACCTTTCTCTGGGAGTCTGATTGTGATGTTGGGTTCCGTTATATTTTCAACTACAACTGGAAGTTAGTGACAAGGAATGTGACCATTAGAATAAAAGAAGAAACTTTTTCCTCTTCTTTTCCTTCTATTAGAAGTATCATATATTGGACATGAAATGACGTAGTATTGTCTGTGTCAATACTTCCTTTAGACCTGCACCTGAATGTGTTGGGCACATTCAGAACATTTTATTGCTTCCTTTAGGCTTCTAGTACATGCTCCTTTGAAAATATGATTTTAACTAACTTAGGGCATAATTTGCCTGCATAAATGTCTAAACATCCTTCTACAATGAGGGAACAGGAATCTTTTCTTTCCCTACTTTCATTATGATTTTCATTGTTATTATTGTTTTTTTTCTTGTTATTATTATCAACATCATCAATCATCATCATCATCATCATCATTGGTTACTGTCACTTTTTGTATTCTTCAAACAAATTCAGTTTTATTATTGATAACTGCATCTTTTCATACATGATAATATTTTTACAAAAAGGCAAAACAAGCTCAGATACATAGTTTTCAGCTTTCTCTTTATAAAAAATAAAGATTTAAGTTAGAAAACCTTTATATAAGCAGAACTTTTTGTGTGCAACTGATTTTCTCTTATGTCCTTCATTGTAGACTGTTTCCAATAGGACAAGAAATGATGATTACAGAATAAGATCCAAGAATGGATTTCTCTCCCTCACAAACATCTAAATCAACATTTACATAAAGTAAGAAAGTAAAATCATGAATATCCACTGGTGTAAGTTGACATGTTATTGATTTCAGTGTTTAATTTACACAAACCAATGTTATATCTTTAGAACGTGAGTAATTTATTGATATTACTTTGAACAATATGTCCAGAAATTCTTCCTTCTAGTTCATGGTTTTCAGCATAATACTTTCTGATGAAATTTTTGTGCTTGTTTGTTTTTAATTGTGCTTTTGAAAAACTAATCCAAACAGTGACTAGAAATATATTTTATATACTTTTTATTTTTCTGTGGCACTTTCAAAAAGCTCCTCTCATCTCAGTGCTCTTAAATTCATACACATCCTTAGGTTTTACAGTATGAGCTGACAAATTCTGTGCACAAGAAAATAAGAATATATCCCATACGCTTTATTACTCAAAAAGTGTAGAAAGAGCATACAAAAAGCTGCTGATCTAAAACATGCTATGAGACATTATTTAAGCTTTTGAATGTACAGAAAAGAATCTATAATGTCATTGCACATTATACTGCAAAGTCATCAAGCCTTAATCTTGGAAAAAAAATATTGTAGAACATATGATCCAGCAGATTGGCTGTGGGCAAGTACTTTTTATGCTAGTTTATGTCTCTTAAAATGATTTAAAATTCTTGCTGTTTTTTTGGGGGTTTTTTGTTTGTTTGTTTGTTTGATTTTTATATATAAATACTCTGCCACTCTATCAAAATGTTCTTGAAAGATTTTCATGGTCTGTATCATTCAAGGTCTGATACAACTGACAAGATAATGTCAGGGGCAATTTTAAGCTGTTAAAGACCTTGCTTTATTAGATTCCGGTCAGTGCTGACTGTAGCAGAAGTGGAGAAAAGATGTTCATTATGTCAGGGAAAAAATGTTAAACAGAAAACATGATGCCAGTTTCCTAACCTTCACCAATGCAACCTTCTCTAAAGTGACAGAAACATGTCAAATTATGAGAAGAAAAAAAAGTAATAAAACTCAATGTCAGTAGATCACAAACTAGAACAAGCCAAAGTAGAAATCTTTACTTCTCTGAAGAAACACTGAAAAATCATAAATGACTTTGATACCTTTTCCCTTCATCTTTTTCTAACAAGTTTTAAAAAGCACGTAGTTTATGAAAAAAACAATACCAAAGACTGAGAGTGCACTAGCTTTTTCTTCACATATCAGTTATTTTTATGTTTCTGTGAACTGGGGAAAAAAAAAAAAAAAAGTGAAATGTGGTATTTGTTTTTAGATCAGCACAATTTAAATTTAAAACAAAACTGATAGAAACATAAAAAATAATTCAGGATAAGTTGTTACAGAAAATAATCTAAATTAATAACTAGAAATTGCACCAATATTGGTATTGTTGGTTTTGCCTAAATCAATGCCAGATACCCAGATCTTATTATTACTACTGAAAATTATATACTCAAAATCCTATGAAGCTAAATTTAACCACTTTCAACTATTTTAGCAGACATTCAATGATAAAAAAAGCACTTTCATGACTCAATGGTGTGATCCAGTAGCCACTGACATACATCTCTTCAGTGATTTAAGTAAGATTTAAAAATATTTCTGTATTTAATCCCATTTTCCTACTAAATTAATTTCCCTAGGACGTGACTGAGTATGGCACCACACACCAGAACACTATTAATCTGTACGCAAAAAGTACTCCACTCCGTGACATCGTAACAGCTGGTGGAGTTTTGAAGCCTTTTTTAACTAGCTTGTTAGTAATTTTATAAAACATTTTTTATTACAACTTTGGAATTATAAATATGATCTGAATCAGCATTAAGAAACTAATGTGGATTTGAAAATTTTTTGTTATCTTCTTTCCTACTTGTGATGTTTACTGATATATGGTATTTAAATTAGTGTTATGTTACTGTATAATGGAAAACATTTTTTAATATATCATTTAAAATACATTCAGGAAAAACTAGTTCGTGATTTATTGGCAGTGTTGGCAAAACCAAATGCTGCTGTCCCATGAATAGGAATAAAATAATGACCACTACTCAGATTTTTGGTCCTCTCTAAAATTTCATGGATAATTGCAATATATTAAGAATACCACAAAATGCATTTTTTTTTTTCCAAATCTAACAACATTCCAACACTTTCAAATCAATTTAATATTTCAGGATGTTTTTTCTTCCAAAATAATCCCTAAGATACCATATGATATAAGCACATGTACAGATTATTCCCCTTACTGGATATAGTTTAAATCTTAGAGAACATAATTACGGAAATGTACATGGTTATTTACCATTTCTGATATCTCCGTCTCTCATAAAACAATTTTTTTTAAAGTGCTACAGCACTAAAATATCACCATGATCCAACCTAAAATTCTGTTATATTAAAACAAATAAATAAATTTATATAAATAAATATATTCTTAAGCCTGATGTCTGCCACATAAGAGGATACAATAGATGTTTTTTAAGCCCTGATTTCTATGCTTATAGTAATCTCCTTAGAAATAAAAGAAATATTTGAAAATAAGAAAAGTGGATGAAATGCCTTTTATGGAGAGGTTTCTACAGTAGTAGGGATACCAAACACTTACAGACATGGACACTTTTCAAATAGTCTGCAGCTTTTAAATGCATTATAACAGAGAAGAAAAAAAAAATCCTTACAAACTGTTAGTGAAGCACTAAATATGTTCTGGTCCAAGTAGTTTTAGTCACAAAACTATGCTTATTCCTAAATTGATTTTGAAGAAATACTAATGTCAACCGATATGCAATTAAAAAAAAAAAAAAAAGCAAAGCTACATTTTAAACAGTACGTAGGGTGTTGGGTTTGAGTTTGAATCAGAAAAATGAGCACACTCATTATGCAGAAATAATAAACACATATGTACACATATGCTCTTGAGGCAAGCCTTTGTTGCTAAAAACAATTCATTAGTATCAAGTTAAAAAATATTAGGGGTGTAAAAATAGCATGCTATATTTATATTTACTAAATAAAAATACAGCTGTTGAGGGAGAGTGTCACTGGCTTCAGTAATCTTATGCCGTAGCTCTGCTTGAAGGAAGCCTTGTTGCCCAGTTCATATTTTTAACGCAAATATCTGACTGTGATAGGCTTGTTCTTTTCTGTGAGAAAAATAATATGGGGAGACTAAATTACCATATTGTGATTTTTTCCATGCAAACTAATGAAAACTACTTAATGAGTTTTTTCATAGTAATAGCCTTTTTCTTTTTACAT
The DNA here is from genome assembly GCF_964106895.1 of Numenius arquata. Lineage (NCBI taxonomy): Eukaryota > Metazoa > Chordata > Aves > Charadriiformes > Scolopacidae > Numenius > Numenius arquata. The sequence goes on from NC_133580.1 coordinate 67,755,415, forward strand.
TTTCTTTTTACATTACACCCGTCTGTGTCCTTCATCCATAATTATTATTACTATTTTTTCCCACAGCATGTCAAGCTATAAGATAATTCTCCCTATCTATCTTTCTAATTGCTTCTGGATTAGAAATAAAGTACGAGTGCTTTTCTTTCACAACGCATAACACAATAATTGCAGTTTTTGGCTTTGTTTTCTTATGCAGGACAGACACAACAGAACCTCAATTCACAACTTTATATTAATCAAGAACTATAAGGAAAATCTTTTAACAAAGAGCAGACATATTGTATCTAACAGGGAAAGAATTCCATATGAGGATTTTTTATGACAATTCTAACCAAACTCCTCCTCCTCCTTACTTGGATTTATAAGTTTTTTCCACGGTCTGATGATGAGAGGTTTATATTTTTCCCCACTTAGTCTTGAGATACCCTCGAGCTTTTGACATTTCCAAAACATACATGCAACCTCAAATAGCAACATGAACGCAGCATAACTCCTGAAGGTAAGAGTTGTGGACCAAAGAAATCTCTACTTTCCAAGAAGCAATAAGCTTATATTCTGCCTTAGGTTAAGAGCAGTCATATGTTTACTTCTTAACTTTAAGTAAGACTTAGTGTGAGAAATATCAACTTATAACAAGGTTCTGCTATAAGAAGGGATGCTTATCAAAATGTACCAAGTGTATTGTTTGTATTTGTCAACTGTTATTAAAATGTTTTCAGATGTGTTTCATCTATCATCATTTCCTCCTGTCTATAATAACAAAGTTCTGCTTCCTTGCAGAATCCCTACTTTCTGCAGTCATACAATCAACTCTATTCAGACCTTAAGTGAGCCGAATCAGTATTTGGAGACACCTAGATTTTCCCATTGTCTGTAGAGGCTTGATAACTCTTCTCCTAAATTGGATAGCTTTGTTAAATGTCTGAGGTTAGATAGGGGTGATTCATTTCCTTTCTACACTGTGTAAGGCACACTCATATTTACTGTGTCGGCTATTGCCAACATTGATTCTCTGTTCACCTACTTCAGGTGGTATTTGTGGTTCACCATTAGTCATCTAATCTAATCATTATGACCTTTTCTGACCAGTAGATAGTGCTATCTTCCAAGCACAAACAAAAGATCACCTAAGCCATGCCCTAGAATATCCAATATCTTATTTTTCCCTTAAATAATCTGAATATTATGTATTCATAATATTCAATACATGTAACTTAAAGACAGTATTCTGACATTTAAATACTATTCCACTGTCCATACATGTTATGGTTTCTACCTCTATCTTGTCGATGGCCTGATGTAGACTCATCTGAAGTATCATTCTTTAAGAGTTCCTTCTCTTGTTGTTTCTCTTAACTATTTTGTGTACATATAACTAAAACATTTTTATTTTTTTCTGTAAGACAAGCATGAACCTGACAGCAGCAAAATATAGGAGAACACTTTAATATGTCAGCAACACAGCCAAAATAAAACTGATATTTAAGTGAGTGTGTTTAAATGCAAAATAGATTACTACATTTAATTCTCTAATATCAGTTCACTTATTCAAATAATTTTCGGACTATTTATCAAACTTTTGCAAGTTATTTTTATATTATGGTGGAGTTAATTTAATGAATAAATTTCATTAATACATTGTATTGCTTCCTACAGAAATCTTCACGTTGATCACTCTTCAATCATTCCTTCTTGATAACTCAAGTACAGAGCATTTATGAATTGACATTGTGAGGAATAGGTAGTAAAATGTATATTACTCAAAGAAACTTGACATATGTTTTCTGACATACCACTTATGTTAGCTGTGAGTCAAAGAACACAAAGCAAGTTAGGAAAAGCCATACTCTTAAACTGAGTATTATAATCTATTTTTACAAGAGTTATCACAGGAAAAAAAATTACTGAGCCTTTTTAATAAAGAATACTTTTCCCCTGAATAAATAGCATCAGAAAAATAGACTGAGGATTTTGGTAAACTGGAAGTCTTCTGAAGTGATTTGTATTGTAAAACAAGAAATAAGATGTCAACAACGGTTTCATTCTTAGGAATAGTATTGCATTTTAGTAAGGTGGAAATGAAATTAGTTTGGTTTTGCCTGCAAGCACACCACAGGTTTCTTTATTAAATCTACAAATAGCAGATATTTCAGTGCAAACATTCAATGGGCATTAAGTCATAAGCTACTTTTACTTTCAGTTGTATAAAATGAATTAATAATTTATTGGCAATTTAACTTGAAGGAGAGAAATTCTCTCCCCAGACATGAAAAATTACGATATTGTATCTTACTACAAGTACTTGAAGAATCATATCAATTGTCAATTCATGGACACAAAATGAGTCCTCCACAAAACAAAGCAAAACAAAAACAAAGCAAAACAAAATAAAAGCATATTAAATAACCACTTTTAAATTTCATATGCCTTATAAAAGACAATGAAATATACCAAGAAAACAGAGAGATAGATGAAAAAAAAAAATGAAACTTTGCATATTATCATCTTCACCATGTCTGAATTTTCTTCTATGAAAAGTATTTCTTACTCTCAGGGAATTATCATTAGCTTTCTAAAATTCATTCTAAAGTGTCTATGTTTAAAGTGGTTTAAATTAATTCAGGAATGATTTAGGACTTTTTCCCTTTTAAAATTCCCTAAGATTTAATAATAGGTAGTTGATTCTCTGAATGACTAAGGGACTTATGAACACTGGTAGAAAAATGGAAAAAAAAAAATAAGGTGATTCCAATACATTTTTTAATTTTCACTGTTAATGTTTCATTTATAAATAAAAATAAAATATATATGAATCCAGATGCGAGATATACAGATTAGCAGTTATAATACATATACAGGAAATAAATAAATAAATAAACAACAACAACTAAAAAAAAAAAAAAAAACAACAGAAAATAAGTTACTGAAAATTAAATAAGATTTTATAAACTAATAAAATTTCCAACAGTTAAAAAAAAAATCCTTCTTAATAAAGATAGGGCTGAATATTTACTGGTCATGAATCTTAAAAAGATCTTTAATATTTTTAGAATTTAGGGGAGTAAACTGTTGAAACAAACGTTATGAGGAAAAATATACTGTATATAACTCATTAATGGAATTAGTGGACTCCATTACTGCACTAAATAGATTTTATACTTGTTTCTTTATTGGAAATAGAATATCCATGAAAAATACTTGGATAATAGACTTATCCTGCCTGTAAACTTAAGAGAAATGAAATGAGTCTGTAAACGTAGACACAGTGATCCCTTTTAGAATCCTCTGCAGCCTTTAGAGCAGTATTAGCTCGCTCTCCCCCTAAAATGTTCCACATACTTTTTCAAAAGGATGAAAAAAAGGAAGATTTCTACAGTTAAGGGTATTTTTGGATTTTGGTCCATCTCTTGATTTTTTGAAGCACCTATGGGTTACAGAAATAGCAAACATCATCTTATGGCACTTAGATTTGAACTTGTACAGAATTTTAAATGTCATATATTACTTTTCTAAAGCCTGAAACTGTTTTTATGTGAAACCAAATCAACTTGTAAAAGACCCACGTGTGTTTCCATATTGGTTAATCTGACTGGTTTTGGCAACACTTAAAATTGTTTGAGTGTTGTTTTTTTTTTCTTTTGTATTATCCCACTGTGCTTATTCTTCTTTAATAAAATCATTAGTAAAAAAAGAGAAATAATAATATGCCCTCCCCCAAACACCACTGAGACTTATTTAGCCTTCAGCGTTCTAGATCTTTAATTGTGTCAAGGGAAATTCTAAGGGAATATTACTGAAGAATTCCTTCTTGAAGTCAAATGGGGTTCAAATGTGCTATTTTTGCTTTGTCAAGAAAGTTGACTGAAATCACCAATTTTCACTTCAATATCCATATTTTAAAAATACCTTTACTTTCACAACAGCAAATTCAAGGGGACATAAATGTTCACAAAACATACACTACTTTTGTCAGTTTCATTAGTTCTGAGGGTATATTTGCCAAAACTAGGATATCTGAAGTAGACTCAAAATGCAAATGACATACTGCGAAGAGAAGTGAAGAGGGGAGAAAAATAGATTGGAACTTGTTTTGTAGCATCAGTTCAAATGCTCTGATGTCTAGCTGATGAGAAAAAAAGTTCATGGAATGAAAACATGTTACAGAATCTCTTGTGGATGGCAGTAAAAATTTGAAAGTACAGCTTCAAATGTGGTTCTGTGAATTCTAAAATATTTAATTTTGTTCCTCCACTGACTGTCTTCCCTCCGACTTCTAAACTTGAAATGTGGTGAAATATGTCAGAAAAAAAAATTCATAGAATCATAGAATTGCTAAGGTTGGAGGGGACCTTTCAGATCATTGAGTCCAACCATCAACCTAACACTGACAAAACCCATCAGTAAGCCATATCTCTAAGCACTATGTCTACCTGTCTTTTAAATACCTCCAGGGACGGTGACCCCACCACTTCCCTGGGCAGCCTGTTCCAACACTTAATAACCTTTCCTGTGTAAAAATTTTTCCTAATATTTCCTAATTCAACATTATGAACTATTTAATGTTTTATTCCTTGATAGAGTCTGTTTTCATATATATCTTTTCTTCAGTTTAAATGTATTTTCGACATGCTTAGCAGATTAGGGTCTGCATCACACAAAGCTAAACCAGGACTTTAGAGGAAAGAGATTCTCGAGGTGAGTGTAACAAACTTTCCTCGCATCTCCCTAGAAATGCACTTAGATGCCATGTCTGTAATTTTTTTATTAAGACATTAGAACCTTTGCTGGGGTAGATGGAGTTTCAATTGTAGGTCCATATGATTATTTAAAACTCCTTGTCTTGATATGTACTGAATTTTTATAGAAAAAAAACATTCAGACTTTGGAATCACTCACAGTTGTGAAAGCACATAAAATGAGTGCTTTGATCTGTCTTCTAAATACAGCGTTTTGTTTATGAAAGAAAATATAACCTATAAGGTGACCAAAAACTCTGCAAAGTGGTTTTGATTGACTAAAATCATAGTGAATTGCTCAAGTATTCTGGGAAAGATGTCTGCTCTGTTTCCTCTATTGGATGCTGCTTTTTCTTCTTCTTGAGCTGGAAGTCAGTGTCACTCCGTTTCTGTCGTTGATGAACTCTCACCATGGTTACTTGGAGCCTTCCTCAGAAGGCATTAAGACTTCCATCTTACACTGCCCTTTTTGTAATGGGTGCACTCTGAGATTAAAAATGGGAAGATACATTTTTCAGACACTTGGGAAAAAAAACAACACAACTTCTCCTTTTTGAAGAAAAAGACCTAATCTGAATGAATGCATCAAATATATGAATCAACAGTTAATATGTACTTATGAAACAAGGAAAAAGAAGGGGAAGAAAAATGGAAAAATAAATCTTGAAAATATGTCAGGATGTCATGACCCTACTGTAACCCGATAAATTGAAACGTAAAGTCTTTAATGATGCATATTTCTTATTGTATGGAAAACATACTGAAACTCACAACTGGATGCAGTGTGACTCGGAGTGTTAGAGAATCGACTGTTTCTTGGGGATCTATTGAATGCATCATCCCTCAAATGATAAAAGCACCAACTGAAATTCTACAGAAAACCTCCTGTTCCATTTCTTGATTATCTTTTTTTTTTAGCGTTCCCAAATCCTGTGTAGTGCTCACAGTGACCATGACGAATACAAAACAACTAAATACAAACAATAAATTACATACTATAGAAATCTTGGAAGTGCGCATATCTAAAAATTATTTCCAATTATTCCTATTAAATATCAAGCCATGACAAAATGTGAATGTGATACAATAGAACTGATTTTGATACTTGAAATAACACATATTCAAAATTTGTCCCTCTGTGTCTGGTGGCTTATTTTCTAGAAACTAAGCACCAGTTCCAATTTAGCTTCTAAGATTAGAAAAGTGAAACAAAACAACCTTTTACAGTAACTGGGCATATTAGAGAGAACAGAATTTGAAATCACAATACAGTAATTGATTAGGATTGTAATGATGTTAATTCCAATTAAAAGAACACTGACAAGAGAAACGCTCATTTGAAATCAATATCATGGTAATGAGGTGTCTATACCTTGCTGTCATTCCTGATTTATTTCCACAAGCAGTGATTTTTCAGACTGAGCTTACCTGCCAAGACAGCTGCTCAAAATAAATGATGATGCAGATAGATAATTAAAAGAATGTTGAAGGAGAATTATAGTCAATCACAGGGATGGCACCACTGAAGACAACAAAATACCTGGTTTTGTTATTGATCTTATTTTCTCCCCCTGTCCTGTTGAGAAGAGAGAGTGGGAGAGCAGTTCAGTGCGCATCTGGACTCCAGCCAAAGTCAACCTACCACAGGACTATGGCTAACATATTTATTTTATTATTTTTATACGTCCTCAATCCTCTGCTCTTCAACAGAAAAATAGAAAAAGTAATAGAAGAACCCGACAATGTGGCAATGTATAATCTTGCAATAATGTGTTTATGTGTCCAAGTCCTGATTTTACACTTATTGTAAGGTATATCGTTAACATGTATGCATGTATCAACAACCAGATAAATCTGCATCTGTATCTTGTCTTCTCAGTATATTATTGCCCTAAACTTTTTTGTCATCTTTGTATCTTATTGGTAATGATATTTATTGATTCCATGTAATTGGTAAAAGACGTTCAATTGTTCAGACTGAAGCAATTTCTAGGAAACACCACTATTAGTAGTGCACACCTATTCAGAATTCTATTTTGAAACCTGTTAATTATTTTTTAAAACACTGGGTATATATCATGAGCCTGACATGGGGTAATGGTTTTAAACTGAAGGAAGGGAGATTTCAATTAGATATTAGGAAGAAATTCTTTACTGTGAGGGTGGTGAGACACCGGAACAGGTTGCCCAGAGAAGCTGTGGATGCCCCTTCCCTGGAGGTGTTCAAGACCAGGCTGGATGGGGCTTTGGGCAACCTGGTCTAGTGGGAGGTGTCTCTGCCCAGGGCAGGGGTTTGGAACTGGATGATCTTTAAGGTCTCTTCCAACCCAAACCATTCTATGATTCTATGATGCTATGATCTAATAAAAGAATTATGTGCACTTCAACTCCTAAGATCTAAGATCTGCTTTGTTTTAGCTGAGAGTGATGACATACACCCTAAAGAGCAAGGCTTCTTCCTTTCCCGTCTCTCTTTTTTTTCTTAGGGCTACTGTTTAATTCCTGTCTTCATCGAGGTTCAACTTAACAACACCAATATTTTTTTCCTATCTGTGTACTGCAGCATGGCTGTTTATGTCATGGAAAGATTTTTACAAAGGATTCTGGATATCATAAGATCTCAAATAAAAAAAAAATCTAGGCTTTTTTTTTCTGGATTTTTCCTGTTGAATTTATTTGCTTAAGCCCTCCTGCAGAGCACCCTCCTTAGGTAGTAACATTTTTTTGGCCTCACTTTGACTTTGCATCATCATAGGGTCTCCATCAAAACATTGTTGACACCACAACTTTACAAAATCTATCTAAAATAAAAAGTATAATTAAGAAAATCAGGTACATATTTATTTAATGGGTTTAGGCAAAATTTTGAATTATTTCTATCACTTTATGCATATAAAATAGCCAATTCATATCAATCTTTTTTTTTTTTCCCTGAGCTACTATCAGTCTGATGAACATCTAATTAGCTGACATATCCCATTCCCCACATATGAGCAGAACATCCCAGATATGAGAAGAATGTAGAAAATGCTTACAAACAGTCAAGAGGGAAAAAATAACTATTTATAAAGAGGAAACAGTGTTCTTCACTAGAAAGAATATAATTTTTCTCATTACAGGCAGAAAATGATAGTACTGATGTGATAATGCAAACACTGTAGCTGAAATATCATAACTTTTACTAGCAAAAAGAGCATAAGCACACTAATTTTAAGATGATTCCAGGAACACATCTGATTATGCTCAGGTTTTCAGATTGGGAACAGGAAAAAAAACAGTTTTTCCAGTCAGGCAAATTATCTTTTTAAAGAATTCTACAGTCCCAGCTGGTTAGATAGGATTTGATTAAAAAAAACTAACTACAAGACATGCACTCTATTGTTCCTATAAAGTTGCAAAATTTACTCATAATTTTATTACCTTTTTTTTTTTTTCCAAAGATAAACTTTTTAATGAGGTTTAATTTGGGCTGTATAATATTTTTTTTGGTGTTTACTTGAGTAATAGGTAAAGATGCTTACACTCCCTAAAAAAACCCCATAAATATCCATGTCATCTTAATTACCTTTATGTTTTCAGAATTTGTCCAATAAAGAAGAAGAAGGAAACAAATAGATATTATCCATTTATGAAAACAGAAACTAATTAGACACAGATAATAAAATTTAATGTGCAGTTAAACACCAGGGAAAAATTACAGAGATTGACAGTTTTGTTCTCATTTAATTTTAATGTAAAGCTACTCTTACTTGAAACTATTGAGAATTATTTTTTTAATTAAAAGTATTGTTACTTTATTACACTACTCATATTAAGAGCGATCAATATGTATGTTAATCATCTTTGATTTTATTACTAATGGATAGTTTTTAATATGGAGAACTGTTATTTCTGGTTTCCATTGACTTTGTCCTAGGGCTTAGTCCTAGGACTGTCTTGAGAGGTTGATTATACATTGATACATGACTCGAAACAAGATTTATTTATCAGGCAAAGCACTTTGCTTCACAAATAGAATCTGAGTACTTATTGATTTTTTTGCTTTTCATGTGGAAAATAAACTTTCCAATTCTTACTTCTTTTTAGTGGTTAATCCATTGCCACTCAGTAACACTTAGTAACTTTCTAACATAACCATGAATAACAAATGCTTGATCTGCTTAGGCAGTTTTAAAAATCTTACTAAATATTTATAGGTAATTGTTGCACTCTGGTCTCAAATATTGAAAAAAATCCAAACAAACCTCAACACAATAATGTGGAATTATCTATATGAAGTTTTATGATATACACATTTTTATATTTTTTTTTCCAGAATGACACTATGATGACCTTTAGAAAGTTTAATAAATCATCAAAGTATACAAGCTTTATTAAGGATAAAGTACCATGAGCCAAAACAGTTTGTAATGTTGTGAAGCTACTTCGATTTTTTAACCATGACATGAAATATCTTCAAAAGTGGGAGTGGACTGTATGGATCCTGGCAAAGAAATGCAGCTACATATTTTAGCTGATGAAATTTTGGAATGCTGAATATATTCCAGTTTGAGTTCTCTAGATACATTTATCCAGAAAATTGCTAGGAACTTAAGTCACCAAGGGATTATCTTGATTTCTCTTCTTTAGAGTGTAAGGTGATGATGGGGACTATAAATGTGACCCAGTATAGCCCATATTGCTTGTGGCTTTTATTAAAAATCCTCTTCTCTGGGAGCTGCCAGGTTTCATTTAGATATATAGAGAAACCTGGTGATTTACCATTCATTCCCAATTAATATATAGGAATTACTCCAATGTATTTTTCAAGAAATAAAGGTGACTCTTGTGATAAAAAGCACATCAACCGCAGACACAAAAATTAGCTCTTCTGGACCTGCAGTAAATTCAGTAGATCTCTATTTGCCATAGAGGAAGGGAAGTGTCATAGGGAAGGCCCCGCTATCTGCTCCGTTTTCTCCAACCGCCTCTAGGGTCTGAAGAAAGTAGGCTAAAAATAATAACTAGCTCTGGGCTTTTTGTACCAAATATTATACGTTTTTCATAGAACACTAGGAATTTGTCCTGTAAGTGACCACTGCTTTATAAGGTTATCATCTCTGGAGCCTGACATCCTTCCAGTCTTCTGCTTCTATATACTTGTCTCAAACTAGGAACAATTAATTATCTTTAGACTGTGGGCAGTCAAGTTCTGCACTTAACTATCTTTTTGTGTTGTCCATTCCAATATTGTCCTGGTCTTGATTATTGACCAAAAAAGCAGATATAATAGATTTATTTTTTTTAAATGTTAAAGAAATCTAGATGTTACAAGAATGCATGTTTTGCTTCATAATGACGTTGCTTTGCCAAGTTTGGCTGACTCAGGGAGAAGGAGTTGGGGGAGTGGTGTTCAAATTCCAGAGGCAAAATCCCACAAATTGTGTTTCAAAAGTGTTTATTTGTGAAATAAATAGAAAGAAGACTATGACCTCAATTCCTAGGGCTTTTTGAGATGGCAAAGAAATATAAGGATGTATTTATTCCTCAGAGGACAATGCCATACAGAGATCCCAGGCTAGTTGTAAACAGGCTGGTGCCAGAATGACTGGTACAGATGTTTTAGCACGGTACTCAACCTGAGTTAGCCTTCCTAGGAGGCAGTGCTATTTGTCCCAAACTCAGAACCATGCTGTTATGGTTTTAGGATCCAAGTTGATGCCTCTGAATAACACCCTTTTTTTTTTTTTTTCGGGGGGGGGGGGGAAGGGTGGCATATTATATGTGTTACTGAGTTTGAGAGATCTGAAATGTTTCTGTAGAGACATGTCCAATATGTCTTTACTGTCTAAATGACGTATCCGCAGTAGTACTGTAGTTACGTCTGTTGAATAGTGCCATTAAAATACTGTCCCAAATTATCACTGAAAATACTGCAGATTTCAGCAGATTTGGACTGGCTGAAGAATGGACATAAGGAAATACGGTTTCAACACATACACGGCATCTCTATCAGGTAAGAAACCCTGTAGACTCATAAACTCATGAACAGAACAGTCTTTCAAATTTCCTTTATTCAAAAATGTAGCAGGCAGAAAGTGGCAAGAAATTCTTTACAGTAAGGGTGGTGAGACACTGGAACAAGTTGCCCAGAGAAGTTATGGATGCCCTATCCCTGGAGGTGGTCAAGACCAGGCTAGACGGGGCTTTGAGCAACCTGGTCTAGTGGGAGGTGTCCCTGCCCATAGCAGGGGGGTTGGAACTCGATGATCTTTAAAGTTCCTTCCAACCCAAACCTTTCTATGATTCTATACCACTGGAATGTTGACCACCCGAAAACCCTATGTGGGGTAAATATAAAAAAATAAAAACTGTAGTTTTGCACTCTACCTTTTTAAGAAAAATCCAGAATTCACTCCAATACTTTGTATTATATGTTTATTCTTTGCTACAAAGTTATCTCTTGTATTTATATTTGCATAATTACAGAAATCCCTCATGTAGTATTTTGATTGAAGGTTTGGTAAATGCATTCTTGCGCTGTTTAGGAGCAGCCTGGCTTGAAAGCCATTTTGAACTTGAGAGTATAAACAAGGTTATCTGCAAGACCCATTTGATTCCCTTAAACAACAGGTCCCTTTTTCATTACTCTATCAGCATTAGACCTCCCTAGCATTATTTAGCATTATTAAGGTAAGGATAAGACCTCGGTAATCACTGTCAGCCTCCTTTTTATTTCTTATTTGTAATACCTATCTTATATATAAAGCCTGCATTATCGTGTTCCCTTACCCATCACATTGCAAATGCTAGTTCCTGGATACTGAAAAACACACACATTAATTATCATGCCTGAGCCACTTAACACTTGTAGGTATTAGTACCTCTGCTCTCTTAATTTCATGTGTGAAAGGCTCTCTGGTTAAAATCAGTAAAAAGAACCAGCTGTTTTAGAAGCAAAATCATCAAAGTCTCCTTCTCAAATAACTCTACAGACAAATACAGATATAGTTGTGGACAGAGATTCTTTAAAAAGTGTATTGCACTGGTTTTGGTCAGGATAGAGATAATTTTCTTCCAAGTATGATGCTGGATTTTGGACTTGTGATGAAAATGGTGTTTTCATGAAAACAGAAGCACACTGATGGTTTAGCTGTTGCTGAGCAGTGCTTACACAGTGTCAAGGTCTTCTCTGTTTCTCACACTGCCCTGCAGCTGGTATGCTGGGGGTGGGCAAAAATTTGGGAGGAGACACAGCTGGGACAGCCGACCTTAACTGACCAAAGGGATGTTCCATACCATATGGGGTTGCCTCAGCACTAAAAAAAGGGAGTGGGGTGTGGGTTTTGCTGGGGCTGTCATCACTTGGCTGCTGGTTGGACATCTTTTGGTTGTTGGTGAGAGATTGTGGGCTTTTGCATCACTAGTTTTTCTTGGTTTTGTCTTTCTTTGAGTTGTGGTTTGTTTTTGTTATTTTTAAAACTTCTTAAACTGTCTTTATCTAAACTCACAAGTTTTGTCACTTTTAGCCTTCCAGTTCTCTCCCCCATCCCACTGAGGGGGTGGAGTGAGCAAGGGGCAGTGTTGTGCTTAGCTACCTACTGGGCTTAAACCACAACACGTATAGGAACGTGCGTGTAAGCATATGTATACTGTATATATGGATACATATGAGTAAACATACATATGTAGATATCATGCATGATGGATATATGTGAATACTTATATATTAAAATCTCCAATGTTTCTGGAAGAGATAGTATACTGGTAGTGAATTTGGTTCCCTTCATCAGCGTTGCTGGACAAGCAAGCTGTGATAAGTGAGGAAGTTTGGCTACATCAGACTTGTGCAATAGCTGAGCTAATTAGTTTAGCTCTCATTTGTTCTACTTTATTTCCAAGGCTGAAGGATGTGTCTTGCTCAGTTTTGTGTTTTGTAAACCTACTGACTTGTTCAAACTTAGTGAATGTCTGATCGCACTGAATGTTGTTGTCATGCCTAAATCTTAAATAGTCCTGCTTTCAGAACACTACATAGCAGCAGGCTTATAAACAAAGTTATGCAGGATAGGTACCAGGAAAGTAAAAAATAAATAAAAAATAAATAAATAAAAAGACAGACTATTTCTAAATGTCATGTGTCCTATATGACCAGAAGTGCAAAATTTCTATGTTTTAATTTCATGAGTGGTTCCAGCTCAATTTCACAGTGTACTGGCAAGTACTAATAACAACAAAATGATTTGCTTGAAAACTCTTTTGATTTGCAAACAGAAGAAAGACAAACCACCTACAATGCAAATGCAGTTAATGGTTGGTTGTATCTGCTCTTGTGCTGGGAAAGCAATTATATGTTTATGAGTAATTTGTCTTTTTTTTTTTTTCCCAAGAAGCAAGAATTTCTGTGTTGCTTCCTGCTGCACATGACAGCATAATGATACAATTATAGCTGAATTCATTTAAAGTGATATTCCTTATTGCTTGGACAAGTTTTGTTGTTCATAGTCTTTTGAATGACTACCAGTTTGCAATTTTGCAGGAATGATGGAACAGAGATGTTACAGAAAGTAGGAAGTCTGGACAAAATAATATTTTAGGTATTATAAACATGAAAGCAAATACAGTAGTTATTTAAGCAAAAGAATGGGAAACCTGTATTTTGAAAATAAGCTAGAATATCCTGGTTTGTGCACTTATAAGATTTGTTATTTCATTTCAGGAATATGCCTGCAAATATATTATTTACATGTAGAAATTACCAGTTCCTTTCAGTTGAAACAGAAATTTTGCAGGTGTAAATTTCTGGACCCACCAAGAAAACATGACTCTCTAAAGTGTAGATGCTGGTACAGGCCAAAGAAAACTATGATAAAATTCAGGTTTTCAATTTTGGAATAGTGAGTGAAATGGGATTTGCTGTATGGATGACAAAAGAAATTAAATCTTATTTTTCCCAGTAGTTATATAGAGAAAGGACAGGATTTCTGAACATGTACACACAAAATCTCTGCACATCAAAATATTTCCTTTACAGGATAACAGGAAAATTCAGATGGTAGAGCACCTGAGGAGGTCTCTCATCCATCGTGCTACTCAAAACAGGACCAGATAAAAGATCAGACCAGGTTGCTCAGGACTTGATTCAGTTGGGTCTTGAAAACCCCCAAGGGTGTACACCGCACAATTTCTGTGTGCAGCCTGTTCCACCACCTGACTATCCTCATGGGGAAAAAGTATTTTTTTTTTTGGATCCTCTCTTGTTTTAACTTACGTCCGTTGTCTCATCCTTCCACCATGCTCCACTGGGAGGAGCCTGGGTCCTTCTTCTCAATGGAGAGTCTTGAGTATAACATGGGGCTGCAACATCACTTTGTCTATGGCCCTGTATTAGAGCATTCGGACTATTCCAACAACTTCCAGACTTCCAATGGCTCCAGTAGATGATGGTTCAGGTCATCAAACACACACTCATTAAATAAGCTTATAATTATGTGTTACGTTGACAGTATTCTTGCTACCCAAGAAGTCTTGTTGAAGTTAAAATTCTTCTGTCTCCTTTGATTACTTTTCAGTAAACTAATAGTCATGAGGGAAGGCTTAGACTGGATATTAGGAAAAATTTCTACACTGAAAGGCTTATTAAACATTGGAACAGGCTGCCCAGGGAAGTGGTTGGGTCATCATCCCTGGAGGTATTTAAAAGACAGGCAGACATAGTGCTCAGATATATGGGTTAGTGATGGTTTTTGTCAGTGTTAAGTTGATGGTTGGACTCGATGATCTGAAAGGTCCCCTTCCAACCTGGGCAATTCCATGATTCTATAACACATAACTCAACAGGATGCCCAGAAGAATGAATACACAAGAATACTATGATTTAAAAAGGTGCTGTTACAATGTGTAAAGTTCATTCTACAGTTTGTGAAGAGACTGGGCTGTTTTAACTCTGACTTCATTATCAAAAAAGTTCTGTTTGTATAGGCAGACATCTAACTTGTGTTTCCTATCTTGCAGTAAAATAGTTGTAGAGAAAAGACATTCACAGTTTATCCAGCTGTTGCTATCAAGTTATATCCAGAAAAAAAAAGAATGTAATATTTAATACCCTTTGCCATAACTCGGCAAAGCTGTCTATATGTTGTCTTTTAGGCTTTCACAATAATCTAAACCTGTGTAAATCCAGAAATCAGAGGCCTTTAACTTTGTCTCACCTGATCAAGCTTGAGGTTTGGTGCAGCCTAAAGCGTAGCAGAGACATTTGAATCCTGGAACAACGTCAAATCAGTGTTCAACTTAATCATCGTGACTGTGTTAAATTATTCAAATAATCTGGAAGTTATTTAACTGGAGTTAAACTATTCTGCTGAACAAAATTCATTTGAGATTATGTGAGGAAGCTGATAGTGCCACAAAGCTTGGGAGTAAGGGGATATTTTGGTGCAAATACTTACAAGATTTTGAAAACAATAAAAATGCTGAAAAGGTTACATTTCAGAGTTTTGTAGGGTGTTTGAAAGAAAAAATATTGACATGGAATAGCTGCTTCTTACTGCAAATAGCTAAATGTCTGGATACTTCATTTATCTGTTGTATCTAAACTGATTTACTAACTCATTTGGTAAGATCTAATGAGTCTCAACTTTATTTTTTTTTTTTGTGGGGTTTCTTGTTTGGTTGGTTTTTTTTAAACTTTATTTCTATAAACAAATAATGGTAAAGTATGTTTTATTTAGGGGAAATAGGATATATGGACTGCATTTGATTTTCCATTCCTTTTTTACCTGAGAGTTTATACGATGAGAACATAATCCAAATAAAAGCTCTACAGCAGAGACAATACTGTAAAAAAGGCTTAGAGGAAACAATAGAGGCTATGAAAACAATAGGTGATGATTTTACTTTCCTTAATGAGCATATGTGCTGAAACACAACAAGGAGAACAAATAAGAAGTCATTGAACAGCCAAAGAAGAAAAAACAAATGCCAAAACAAAGAACACATGGAAAACAAACCATTTCCAGGACTGAGAGGCCTACAATAAAGAAGTTGAAATTAAACCAGTAAGTTAATTTAGTACAATGTCTTTGAAATAACCTTTGAATTAACTGCTTTTTTACAGTTCTGTCTCCTTCATCTCAACACAGAAGTCATAGTAAGTCATTAATAGATTTGTGAAAACAAGAAAGATATAATGAAGAAATAAATGCATTCCATTAGAGCAATTAGAGCAAGCGTTTTTCTTGCTGGAGCATGAGGAGGTTTACCTCCTTGAGGAGGTTTTGTAAGCAAAAGCTCAGCTTCTGACCCTATTTTAATAATAATGAACCTCCCTCCTGTGTATTCACTTGTGAAAGATCCATTGCAGAAGCTGGACAAAGATTTGATCATGAATTTAATTTCTACAGTTTGATTTCATCATAGGAACATGTTATACTGCCTCACTATTGTCAGATACCTCAAACTATAAGCTCTGATACTTGGATGGCCGTTCAATGACTTTGTACAGCTCCCACCTGTCATCTGTTTTGAAATATAGTATTTCCCTTTTGTAAAGTGGACTTTATTTTCCTCCTTTATATGACCTTCAAATTAAAATATACTTTCAACAAAACAAATAGTTGCATCAGTCTGTAGCTCTACAGTGTTTTGATAAATATTTCCCAAATAACCAAGGAAAGTTTAGGTAGAACTATAAAAAGAGAACAAGTGTATTATGGCATTTCCTCAGAAAACTCTTTCACTTTCCAGTGGTTAGAAGTTCAGGGATTCCTTAAGACACTGGCATTAGCTTTTATTTAAAAGTCTTCAGTGGATTTAGCACTTTGAACGGTTTAGAATACAAAGTATGGAGATTAGGCTTTTGTAAAAGAAGGCTGAAATTAAGACTACAGATTTTGTCTTTTTTTGTCTTTTATCAGTATTCTGAAAATCATGTCAGTGATTAAAACTACCTTAGACTGAATTTGTCTTCTTAACAACCTAAACCACCACATCTTAAATAGATTTGGTTTTTTATCTTTCATGCAAAAAACATTCATAGGAGACTGCCTTTCTGATTAGACACGCTCTAGCTTGTTCTCTGCCTTGACAATATTTTGACAAGAAATCTAAAGAATTGGTATTTAAATGAAAATATATGCATGCTCACCACAAATATTAATGAATATTAATACTTATGAAATCTATGAATAATGTTCAAGGCAAAGATGGTGGGATTGTAATGTCGTGCCCATTTCTTATCATTCCAATCCATATCAATCACATTTTTACTTTGGCTGCGAAGTCAGAATATTTGCTGCCAACTATATACTGCCAGTCAAAAGGGGATAAAGAGACACAAGGTTATGAAAATTTTGAAGAAACTATTATAACAACTGTAACAACTGTAGCCACTGTAGCAATAAGATCAGATGGTCTCTTCAGAAAACAGGGAAATTGGCCCCAGCAGAATCAATGAAGATTTTTTCATTGTTCCCGAGAATATTTTTGTGCTTCTTATCTTAATTCTGTACCAAATATATCTATATTGAAGAGGCATGCATTGTCTCAATACAGAAACCATTACAGCGCCTGGATTTATGTCTCTGGAGAAAGTAATTTGCTTGGACAGACAATTAACTACACCTATAAAGAAATGAATAGAACATTACAAACACAGCAAAAAAAAACCACTTTCAAGCATATCAATCAAACTTCTCTACTGTTCACACTCTGATGGGATTGAAATGATTTTTATTTGAATTCAATTAAGTTGCTCTTTTACATTTGTGTATCAAAACAGCATGATGAACAATGAAGAGAGATCAAAGGATCCTACCATTTATTTTTGATTTATCACTTGGCATCAGGCTCATAATAAGCATTACCTCATGTTTATACGATATTAGTTCACTGCATCTAAGTCTTATTTCATGGAAGAAATTCTTGGTAAACAAATCTGTGAGGAGCTTCAAAAATTGATATACAACAAAAATGGAAAGGGGCCCCAAACAGAATTGCTCCTGAAAATATTGTTAGGCACTCATTGCATCACAGTTAGTTCAACTACTTTTTAATAATCTGTACATCTTAAAGTTATTTGGTATTTTAATACAGAGAGCAGACGGATCAAATTCTAGTGTTGCAAAATGTTTATTGCTGTTCAATGAACTTTTACCTTCTCAAAATGGTCTTAAAACGCAGAAGAATTGGTAAGTGGTAATGTTGTAAGGACAGTTTTTTTTAAATTCTCAAACCAAATAAAATATTAACATGGGCTAAAATACAGTATAGAAGCCATTCAAACATATCAGTTTCATATCAGCCATTCAAATGTATCAGTTATTGGATGGGTTTATTATTTTCTTTCCCCTCTATGGATAGATTTCCCAAGATTTTTTTCTTTTAAAAAAACATATTTAAGTCTAGTAAGTACTTTAAGAAAATATAATATACCTTCCTCCTTCCTCCAATAGCAACCTTTGAGTGTGCCCAGCTACAGAATAATTGGCTGTTTATAATAGACAATATTCATTTTTCCCAATCCCTGTATGAATACAGTTATCCAGATTTAGAAACCCATGTATGCACTCCGTAACTCTGCCGTTGTAATGGAGATTAGCACTTAACTTAAAAAACTGGAATGCATGAATGATTGGTGGTTGTTTTCACCTTCATGTAGATAAGCAGTGTTAGGCCTCAAAATACAGTGAGTAGCCTGTGATTTGTTAACTAGTATATTTAGAACATAAGCCCTTGGTGAGGAACATGCTGACATCATTTAGGTTATAGGTAAGTAAGATTTCCTTGGCACCTATGTCTCTAAGAATGCTATAAGCCCAGGAAGAATTAGGAGTCTATACTTGGAGCCTTGCAGAAGACATTGTATTTGTGGATTTAGTGGTCTTGAGCAAACCTGCTCTTCTCTATTGGGTTTTGTACCTTAAGCTTGAGAGGCCTGAATGAGTCGCAGCTACATGGGAACCTGCCGGAAGTGCTCTGCGCTGGCCTGTGCTGGTGGAGGTTATGACAGAAATAATGCTCCAGCCTGTCAGGAGAAGATACATGATTCCGTTTGTTACACAAAATAAAGGGCACCACAGAATGGAAGGAAGGAGGAGCCTCTCCATGGATGGGCTCTGTGCAGCATGTCATGGGAAAATCCATCTCAGGTCGATCTGATGCTGCAAAATAGAGCAATTCCCAGCATCTGAAGGCACCTAAGATTTACTCATTATCTGTTATCCTCTTCTTTTTCAGTCCTATTAAAAGACATGCTCTATTAAGCAATTTGTCATCAGGCTTTTCTTATCGAGATCCAGAAGGAACCCTGCACCATATCTCTCCCTTTCTCACCTCACTCCCTCACCCTCTCCCCTGGCGTAGAACGGCTTTTTTCCTTGCTGTCCTACAGAGATCTTCCAGGAATGGAAAGTTTCAGATAGAAGTCAGAGTGCTTTAGATGTAATAAACTTCAGTAACTTCTTTTTTCCCATGAAGGTATAGTTATCTCTATCTTTTTAACCTCCCCCTCAAATAATAAGAAAGTTTTAATTGCTTAGGTAGTCTCAACACCTGATGACGTGCAGCACAGGGTACTGAGTGCTGCCAGTCTACATGTCAACACTTCTAAATTTCACTGATCTCCAAGTACAAACAGAAGGGAAAGAGGGTTTATATAATGAAATAGGTATTATCAAGCACATCTATTTTGATCTTCTGTTGGGGTATTTGAGGAGCTCTACTATTTTCATCTGCAAAATCATTAAGCCAGATGCCTAGAAGTGATATCAGTGAAGATGCATTTATGTATGCACTAGTAAAATGCACATATATGTGTATGTAGAGGTGGATTTTTCTGTGTATGTAGGATGTTAATTTATGGAGGAAATCTTGTATTCTAGTATTAAATGGCTTGAAGATTCAGCACTCTGTGATATATCTGATTTTCACTGAAACTGAGTCTCAGATACACAAGATCACCACGGTACATGATGACACATGCATAACCAGTGATAAAGGAGGCCCTATTTTGAATCTCAAGAGAAATATCTTGTGTGTCTATTCCTAATTTAACATATTCTACTTCTTGTGATATTAGACTAGCCTCCTATGTGTGTCTATACACAGCTGATAATGATAATTACATTTCTTCAAGCACTTCCTTAGAGTACAGCCTAGCAAAAATTAGTGTACGTAAAGGTTCTCCAGTGAAGTGAAACATAAGAAAAAAACCCAACCCTACTCAAACACTACTGTTAAATTTATTCTTTCCTTAGCCAAATTTCATTCTGTGTGTGTCACTAATAAAATGTTGTGGAAAGAAACATCTTTTATTTCCTTCTGCAGAACAGGGTTTATTACACGTACCTGCAGAGCTAAATAATGAACAATGTAACTAAGACTCCACCATGAGAATCTTCTGCCAGGCAAAATATGCTGGGTTTGTGGCAGTTTTCAGCTTTATGTGAAAAAGAAAGGCACTAGGAATTTGATCTTCTCATATTCCCCTTCGACTGAATAAGAGGATTGATTTTAACACCATGAAATTACTGATGGCTTCAACAACAGAACTTGGTGTGTGTTAGAATTAATAATGTCACCGCATAAGAGCACTTCACAGAAAATATGAAGCAATTTACTACAGGTAAATTGAACACAAATCATTACTTTTCAACCTGGCCTCAGAACATTGCTTTGCCTACACTAGGAAATTATCCATTGTAGTCTGGAAGAGTAGCCACTCGTAAGATGAAGGAAATGAGGGAGCAGCTGTGTGCAATTGAATACGGAAATGTGTTTGACCTTGCTTGGATGACGCAATACGTTGGACTACTTTAGCTCTTTAGACTCTGAATGGCATCTTAAAGAAACAGAACTATCAGGGGATGGTCTAAAGAGTCGCTCTCCAACATTTTACCAAGAGGCATTTTACTTAGTCGGGTTTGTCATGAGACTCATTCTTCAAAAATACTTTACTGAACACAGATTCTGTTGGAGAGGTTTTCTTTCTGGAGGACATCCCTTGGAAAGGGGTTTTAGTGTTTTTCTAATCACTATTACTATTTTATTTCCCTAAATATAAATACTCATGGAATTTCTATCTTAAAAAAAAACAAAACAAAACAAAACAAAAAAGAAAAGAAAACCAAACAAAAAAAAAACCAAAAAAGAAAACAAACAAAACAAAACAAAACAAAACAAAAGAAAACAAACACCAAAGATCTGGAATATATTTAGTAGGTATTAAGACACAAAACAAACATTTCAATGTAGAATAGTTGTAGCATTTAAATCAGATTTCCTTTTGGGAACAGGATTTCACACAGTTTCACTAGTTCTCTAAGAAATACATTTTGATGCATAGCTCTAGGAAAAAATTATTTGAAAAGTGTTTTGAATATATTATTTTATGTCTTATCACTAACTCATGCTTTTTTTATGTTCATTTAAATGTTACCATCAACTTGTGGTTTTCCTAATACAGACACAGTGAAGAAGCTGTCTTGCATTATTTGCAGGAGAAACTAACAAAAAAATAGAAATATATTAAAATAAGTCACAGGTAAGATTATTTTTTACTAGAAAAAGAAATGGAAATATGTGCAATGTGAGTGTCAGCCCAGATCACTAAAATGTTCAATTTTTCAAGCATAAGGGGTACATGTTCATATATGTCCCACAACAGTAGTATTTATAAGACAGAATATTGACAGAGAATTCTGTTTTAGTAATTGCTTTTCATTTCTAATAGAAATACAATGAAAACTTCTGTGAACAAGAGAAAGTTGCAGAGATTTATAGACTCTTGGACAGGAGTATGTTATGCAATGTGCAGTACTTGCTCTGGGATGCAGTAGTGGCAACAATCTATAAGCAAGACAATTAAACTATTCCAAATCATCATCCAATTCACAGTTCTCTGCTATACTGATAAGAATCTAGAGCTTATTCCTAGGTGTTATTGTTCAGTCACTGTTTCTGCTGGCTTGCAAATAATTTTTCAGATTCAGGTATTCAGAAACTCTGCCCTGGTGATGCCACATCTGGAGCACTGCGTCCAGTTCTGGGCTCCCCATTCAAGAAAGACAAGGAACTACTGGAAAGAGTCCAGGGAGGGCTATGAAGATGATCAAGTGACTGGAGCATCTCTCTTATGAGGAAAGGCTGGGTCTGTTTAGCCTGGAGAAGAGAAGACTGAGAGGGGATCTCATCAATACTTATCAATATCTAAAGGGCAGGTGTCAGAAAGATGGGGTCAGGCTCTTCTCAGCGGTGTCTGGTGACAGGACAAGAGGTAATGGGCACAAACTTGAACATGGGAAGTTCCGTCTAAACATGAGGAGGAGCTTCTTTACTTTGAGAGTGGCAGAGCCCTGGAACAGGCTGCCCAGAGAGGTTGTGGAGTCTCCTTCTCTGGAGACATTCATAATCTGGCTGGATGTGATCCTGATCTTGGGGCTGCCTCCAGCTGCCCCCCAGCCTGCCTGAAAGCCTGAAAACAACACGGTGTCTGTTCAGAGGACCTTGTTTTGTGTTCAGAAAGCAATCATTATAAAAAGTGAAGGTGTAACAAATGAATGGAAAATGTGCTTAAGGTGTCAAAATTTTTCTGATTCACTGTTCAAGGAGGTAAACATGGAATAAGCCTCTAGGGTAACTATTACCATTCAGTTCCTACAACAACAATAATCCAGTTCTGGTTATAGGAACAATCAGCTCCCGGGGTTCAAGAAAGCGCTTTAAAAGATATTCATTTATCATGGTTTGTCATGTGCTTTTGCTCTGAACTTCCCAGAAAATAATACGCATTAAAAAGTAGTACTGTCAAGCTTGCAATGGGTAGTGCAGAGAATGATTAAGTTGTCTTTCCATCTGCGGCTTGGGGGTTCATCATTGTAACATATTTTCTTACACAGTTCAAAAGATATTTCATCAGTGCAATGCATTAAAGCCATTTTCTTACACTGTCACAATGCTTATTGAAATGTCAAGTCTTTTTGCTATGGAAGGTGATATAAGCTGATTAAATATATTTGGAAGCTTTTGATATCGAGCAGCCAGTTTGATTTCCGTCTCTAACTTACTCGTAGCACTCTGTGCATGTTTCCTCAGTGGATGGCGTCACTTCTGAGCTCCTGTGCTGTGCTGTACATTGTTACAGCTCAGAAAAAGTTGTAGGCCAGAGCATTATGAAGATTGATTTAAAGAGGTTTTAGCATTTTGTTCAATGTAATATGAAAATAAAATTTGAAAAAGTCAATACATGTGACCAAATCACCATCAAAGGGAAATTACAGTTATGTAGATACAGTTTATTCTCTAAAAACAAAACACTACAGTCTTTCTTAAAACCTACTGTGTTCTAAAAGATCTTAAAAAATCTAAAATGTTGCCTTCATTCTTTGACTGGTGTTCTTACAGGCACCTGGAATTAGCCTGGAACGTTGGGTTTATGTAGTGAAATTTAGAGAAAGTGGTGTCTTGTTTTCATGTTTTTCTCAAAAGAAAAGTGCTCGAAGTAGAGCTGATGTAGATTTTAAAGTTGTGACACTGAAGATTCCCTCCTGACTGTTCATTTGAAAGCTTGAAGTCTAGAGGCATCAAGGTATTATCATTAGAAGTGCTAGAGACATCAAGATACTTCTGAACATAGGCAAGGATTTCAATCCCATATCTCCGATGTCTTGAGAAGATGCTATAACTACTCATCCTAGAGAAAGAAAACCAGGAGAAATAACTCTGGGGACAGGAACTGAGATTTAATCATCCTGCAGATATTTTTCTCACTATAAGCATCTAAGAATCTTATTTTTGCTGTCACATGCTTCTTGCATTATTTTCCCTACAATGATACAAATTTATCTGACTATAGTGGATTGCCATTCACCTTTCCTTGCCATAAATATAGCCCTGTAGCCCAGTAATACAGTTCTGCCATAGCTGGTAAGAAGCCCCAGGCTTTGTGCTGAGTTTGCAAGTTCTTAGGATGGAGACATGCCAGATTTGCTCAGTCTGAATTTGTCCTAACGTGCCTTGAGCTTTGTTTACACTTGGTTTATCTGTAACAACTATCCCAAATAGCTCACCAGAAGGAGTATGATGTTGATGGACTCTTCTTCCTCACACTGGGATCTGCTTGGATTCCTTTTTATGTCTGCTAACATGCTTTTACACTTTGACGTTTCTCCATTGGTTTGCAAGTCCACATTACATTTGATTTTGCCGCATACGGCATGTTTTTCTTCCTTGGAAGTGTTCAAGGCCAGGCTGGATGGGGCGTTGAGCAATCTGGTCTAGTGGGAACTGTCCCTGCCCATGGCAGGGAGTTGGAACTCGATGATCTTTAATATCCCTTTCAACCCAAACCATTTTATGATTCTAATGCTTCCTCTCATACTTTAACCCTGCTTGATTTATAGTGTAAAAATAGCCTAACACGTCTCTCTCAACATTTACTTTTGCCCAGCTCTAAGTAGCTGGATGAATTAGGTGAAAAGAGGTTGAGATTGCATTCTGATACAACCAGCTCTCTAATTAACTTTTCTGTGTCACTGGTTTTCTTCTCGCTGAGTTGCTATAAACCGGGTTTTGTGGTATACCTGAGAAGTCGCTCTAGTGCTGCATAATCATTACTGTGTTTTCTGTTCTACCTTCACGTCTGGCTCTTCAGATGGAAATTGCTGTTAAGGAGTTTCCATGACATGATGAACTTCAAATGAACAACTGCAGCTGAATATTCCCCTGACAGATCATGATAGTATATTTTTCCCAGCCCTCCTTACAACCTATTTTCCTGCAAGATGTAATTTTTAGCTTGATTTTTTTTTCTTTTTTTCACATCTTCCATCAAAAATTCTCTAGAGATTTGATCCCACAGCCAGCTAAAAGTCACTTGTAGCTCAAGAGCATAGATTGTTTCATCAAAATACTGTTGGGTACTCCCACATATTTATGCTAAAAACATAGAACTGAAACAGATAGAGGTTTGTGAAAATTTCAAGAGTCGCTGTTCCATACTAAAACTTACACAGAACGCTAAAGAATGAAGGAATGAACTAAAAAATTCCTTAGTACATAAATGCTGTTTTACAGTGTCAGTTTTAAATAGTTTCTTAGTGTTCCAGAGGTGTTTTCCGGACAGTTCTATGTATCTTTGCCATGGTAATGATATTTCACTAGTGACTCTTTAGTGACAATTCAATTGGTATGCATTTGCTTTTATAATCAACAGGCATTAGAAAAGAGCTGACAAGGAAGATCTCTAATGAAGAGAGGAGAAAACTGTTATTTAAAAAACCCTAAGGAAATCCAGTGAGTTCCTGGATCATTTTGTCCCCAACTACAAATGAGGTTTTTTAACTATATAATCCAGAACCATTATTATATTATTTAAAAAAAAAAAAAAAAGAAAAAAAAAGTCAGCAATGGATTTTTTTAAAAGTAAACACTGACAAAATAACTAATAGTCATGATTTTTTTTTTATGGCATTTCGTCAGGAAAAAAAAGGAAAAGTCCTGTTATTGCTTCTTTCTCGTATTTCAGGAAGATTATTTTCTTCCATAGAATGGGATGAAAATACCTAAGAAAAAGCTAGTCATCTCATCCTGTTTTATGTAAGAGAAACACAGACACAAGTGTGAATATCATAAACTGCTTCAATGCCTTATAATTTTGAAATAACTTGGGTGCCCTAAAGCAAGGCACAGACCTTAATAAAGAATAAGTCTTTATGACTGTTTCAATTGATTGCTTTTGAGCAGAGGAAAATGAGAAATCATTATGTGTACTAGTAGAAACTTTCTTTTAAGTGGCAGTTCAGTTTAATTCATGTCACCTTACTCATGACAGCGATAACAAATACAGAAACGGAGGATGGATTCCTAGGGATAATTAAGCAGTGTTGATCTCGGGAAAGTTGTCTTTTCAATGAAACACTGATTGCATTGTTCATAACAAAACTACCTCAGCATGACAGAACTAATTAGTGACCATCTGAACTTACTTAGCCAAACGAAAAAAGCAATTAAAAATGCCGTCATCGCTGAATCTACCACTGAACAGCTGGTTATATTGATAAGCAATACAGCAAGTTAAAGCTACTTTAGAACACAATGGAACTTAATCTGCTTGCTAAGTAGTAATTAGAAAGCAGTAAGAGAATATGAGATTACTGTAGAGAAACTGTTATTATGATGCAAACAACTTTCAAAATGCAGTTTGATACCCTCCCCTCAAAAAAAATATGATTTTTTAAATAAGAAAAGTGTGTGAACATCTAAATTTCTCAAGGGTGGAACTCATAAAGCCTCTGGAAGGTTTTCACTGATTACCTGTCCTGTGATTTGAGGAGGTTTATAGAGTGCAAAATGCATGATGCAGTATATCTTGCTTAACCTTTGCAGTCAGGATGACCACTGAACGATAGGAGCAGGGACTTCAGAAGTTCTTCCGATGGATTAGTCAGTCACATCAGTACCTTTCTTATGCAGTGCCTAAGAAAAGAAATCAGAAATAAAAAAATAGAAAATCTCTTAATATTTTAACATTATTTAATAATATATCATTATCATTATATAATAATATTTTATCTCATATTAATATTATTATATAGAAATGTATTATATTTTATTATTTTATTAAATATTTTTATTTTTACTGTTTTGTAGAGGACTGAAAAAAGAAAATAAACAGTTCATTAAGTGACATTTACTTATCTTATTTGTATTTTTTGTTCTAATTATATTCTTAAAACACAAGATAAATAGAAGTCTTACAAACATGCATTTTGTGATAGAAGGGCTTTTATAGGTATTCACTGTACAGGTATAATAAGCTTTCACTCAGCATGGGAGAAGTGTGTGCCTTACGTAAAAATTAATGTAATGATTTTGTCAGAAACTTGAAAAAGCAAACAACATAAAGAATTTTCAGCCATTGATTTTAAGGTGGCATATAAATATGTACATTATTTTTTCTAGGTTTTCTTACTGTTGGCACATACTCAAAAATACAACTATGATAATTCTTCTCTCCAGCAGGTCAGTCCTTCACTCCATCTTTTCTTTTAAATATGAGGTAAATATTTGTGCCTTGTTAGAGAGACATTGATTTATATCAAGAGTTTGATTAGAAAGATATTATCCCAAAAGGATGAAAAATGTTATGCAATATTTGAATATATTCTAAGATGTTTGATTTCCTAACATATCCTGAACATGTTGTTTGTAGGTCTGGGACACAATTCAAAAAACCACTAACCATTCATTTAAGTCAATCCCTAATCAAGGAAAAATTTAATGTTAAATACCTACTTAAATGTTACACACAATGTTTCTTTCTGGTATATTGAATGACTAATTCAACACTCGTCGTAGGGGGCTGTGTTGGAACTTAGTGGGTTATGGCTCAGATACCTATGGCTTTCTGTCACACTTCACAAAATTACTCTTTGTTCCATGTCTATGTTTCACTGCTTAGTTTATGATGTCTCCTCATTAGCCCAAGACTGACAAACCATTGCCTGCTTTGGACTGATTTCTAGCTTTAGGAAGCACAGTAATTTATGAGGGGTATCATGGCTTTTACCCATCACAGTAATAGAAGAAAACACCAGGAGCTGAACAAATCCTGTACAGCTACTTGAGTGATGATAACAGCATTAGAATTACCTTAAGCCTTTTTAAGGAGAGTGTAAATCTCAAAAACAGCAACAGAAAAGAAGGATGCGTGAACAGCTGTTTAGACACAAGTTTCATTTGATCCAGAGAATGCTGTCACAGTCTTTGGAAAATAACAGTTTGTTCATCTTACCGTAGAGATAAGTAGTAACCTTGAACAGAACTCTGTCCTTCTCCCCCCAAATTAATAATCATTGCTTTCTGACTTTCCCATGACTGATAAGGATAGCCATAGTTAGTTCTTCTCTAGGCTAGTTCCTTTGAAGACAGGTAAACCTGATCTCTAGATAAACAGACATTACATAGAGACCAACTGCTCTTAGCTGGGATTAAACTTTCCCATGTTATTTAACCAGTTTCCTTTTATACCACATAAACTATATTTTGGGCATAGAGGCATTCAGTGCACATTTGGTCCAACCTGTTCAACCCTATGTTCCTATGAGTCCTTCCTTCCACTCTTTCTTCTCTGCCGGATTCTATCTCCTCATTCTCCTCTGCATCTCTGACAGCTATTTTATCTGCCAGAACACCATTTTTTTGGAAGAAGACTGAAGCCATTATAGCCACTCTCTCAGGTTCTACCAACCCTCACAAGACAGGGAAACAGATGCAGAAAGACTGCATGGAAAGTCAAGGCACAACTTGCTTTCTCTTAGATTATCAGTCTAAAACTGCAGTGCCTGCTATTGGAGGAGAAAAGGTGCTCATTACAGTTTAGTACAAGACAACAGGGCAATTATGCCAATTTAATACAAAGTAATGGACTTTGTCTCCCTCACTGACCTTAGCCGGACACATCTAGAGCAGTAGGATAAATTCTGCGGCAAGCAATAGGGAGTAGTATAAGACAAGGAAAGAAAATGTAAGAGCAATAATCTGGATCTCAAGGACAAAAGGCATACATCATTCTTATCGCTCTTAGGAATCCACTTTTTGCAGAATCAGATCACCAAAAGGAATTCTGACAAGAATGGATAAATAAATGTATCGGCTGGGTTGCCTGCTTATATATATTTATATATATATATATATATAAAAAAAATTAAAAAAATAAAGTGAAATTAATGGTCATTTCAATTTATGACATTCATATGTTGTATAAGTTACATTGTTTAGCTGTAGAGTTCTATGACATAGCTTTAGTAAAACTGCTTTGTGTTCTTGAATGGTCCCTCTAAATATTTAATTTATATGTTGACTTTTTCTCTGGCATTGAAATGTGCGTATTTTCAAGGATGCTTCAATTACTGAACATGTTTTTGTTTCTGTTGATGTTTTTTTCTGCCTTCATTTATATTATGAAGCCATTAGAAGACTTGCAATCAGGTTCCTTTTTCCTAGATGAAAATGAAGAAGTTTAACAACAGTAATAATTTAGTTTCATCTTTCAACTACAGTTGTCAGGTGAGTTCTTACTTTAGAAATTTTCCACCAAACTGTAATCTGAAAATAATTTGAAGGAAATATGATGTGTTTATTTTACTGTAATTGGACTGAATTTATTTTAGTATGAATTAAGGTCTCAATTTCTTAATTATTTATATGTAAAACTGTATGTTGTTTTGTTTCATTGAGAAAAAGACAACAGCTCACGTTTGTCATATGGCTTAAAAAATGTTGTATTGATTCTCCTTTGTCTATTTTAAGCATCTTAAATGGAACAGATTATTTCTTTCCCTGTACAGGGAAAAGCTTTCTACCTCCTGCTACACTTTAACCTCGTGGATTCACAGACAAAACGTGTTTTTTGAAACATGAAAATAACCAACTGCCTAAACCCAAATATCTGCCTTTTCCCAAGTTTTAAACTCTGCAGAAATACTGTCAAGAGGTCATTATTTTTGAAGGATAGAACATTGGTTTAGAAAATTTCTACGAACTCACACAAATAAGAAATCACTTGAGCCAAACCCAAATACTTCACACAAAGAAAGTCAAAAGTAGTATATTTATTATTTCCGTACTGGTTTTGCTGGTGCTACTTGTCATTAAGTTAATACCAGTCATAACAACACATGACTGTTGATGGCACTTATCCAGAATACCCATTCTTTTTAGTCGCTTCTATTTAATTTACTTTCCATTGTGTTCAACAGTTACTAAAGGTTAATAATAATAACCATAAAAACAACAGCATTATTAATAATGACAACAATAATAATAATAATTGTGTGGCGATGTTAGTATGGCAATTAATCTGAATTGAACTATTGCCTAGGAAGTCCAGTTTATGGATGAATACTTCATTATTTTGCATATAAAAGTGACAGGGGGAAAGAGTGATTTCTGCTATAAAAAGCTCTAAGTGTCGTATAGAAGTAGACAAAAGAAAAGACACAATAATGAACACCAATGCAAATATGCTATACACTTGTTTCTAGTTGTGTTGTTGATTTTATAATTCTAGAAATACCACTTTTTAAATATAATCATATATTTTTAATATAATCCAATACATATCATAAAGATTTAAGATGAAATAAAGAAGAAATTATAAGAAAACTAATTCCTATAGGATCATCCTATATTTATTTTCTAAATATATTTCCAATCCAGTCCTGAGAGAAAATCTTCTTGTGATGTCAAAGAAGTGAGGACATAATAAAAATAATCAAATTAATTATTCTGCAAAGTAACTTTGTGGGCTTTATTTAAAAAGACATATTTTAAAAATGTAATTTACCAGTGAAGTTAGTGTTCTCTATTGGCAACTTTGAAAGCTATTTTTAAATAGTATTGATAAAAATTTACAAGAATTTCCAATCTTTTGAATGGATAATATCTCTTTCAGTAACAATCAGATTGTTAATATGAAAGTTCTTACTCTGGGAGAAGAAACAGTATCACATGACTTAGAAAATCAATCTATCTGATGCTGTATCTAATGAATACAAATCAAAATGGATAGCTTAAAAACATCCTTTAAATTGAAATACAAGTGACAAATATATTCAAAGGTATTTTGTATGGTTTATTACTGACTCAGAAATAATACAATGCAGAACAAATCATTGTGGCAACTCTACTCCTCTCCCATAAGCTGTTGTCTGTGTCCAGACGGTTGTCAAAATAATGCAAGACAAAAGGTTTGCAGGATAAGAAATGAGTTTGAAGCCCTATGGTGACAGATTTTCTAGTAAAATATATTAGATTATATTCAGTATGCAAAATACTTTGCTTTGTTTATCTGAAAGACATCAAAGATCTCTGAAAATTTTATATCTGAGAAATACAATCTGAGGAATACAAGTCACCACCTGCACATTTTTCTTCCTGTTTTATTTAGCAAAGTGTTTTAAAAAAATGTACTTTTCTTGTCCTGGGAAGAATCACAAATTAGTAGGGAAATGTATCAAATACTATAAAAGTAATATATTCAGAGTTCTAATAAATGTTAATGGATATAATCATTTGTGTAATTTTAATAATCTATATGTCTGCATGCTTATTAACATTCTTACAACAAAGACATGGTAGTTAAGACAAACTGTTAAATAAAATGCTTATCTAAATAAGGAATTTTCTGGGCCTTTAACCTTTTAACATCTTCTCTGAACTCCTAGTTCCATAACTTTGTAATGTAGATGTTAATTCTGAGAGAATTTTGCAATCATTATCACCTCAGATAATTTTCAGATTGGGACCATGATAAATAAGTTCTCTCCATAGCAGTGGATTTTTGAAGAAATATATTTGAGATAAAGAATGAGTAGATTTAAAAAAAATAAAGGAAATACATTAAATAACTCTTTATCAATGAATGAAGTAAAATGTATACCTGAAACTGGATCTCAGCTATTGATATGTAGCACGGTTGTTCATTCCAGAATAGTGTGTGTACTGTTTCCTTATCTTCAACCCCTTTATTCCTTTACAAATTTTTTTCAGTCTTTCCTCCTTTTATTGTTTCCATAAAACCTTGAATTATTTTTATCTATCCAGTCCCCTTCCTTTCAAACATCAAATAGTTTATCTTTCCTCACATACCCATGTTCATTAAGTTTCTTCTCATAACAAGCTTCTACAACATTAATTTCATTAAATTTCCTGTCCATGGAATCTTCCCCATACTGCAAAAAGTGAAATTCTGTGTAGTTTACTGCTTGCTTGCACTTTAATATTTAGAGCTCTTTGAAAGCTATTGGCTATAGGTATTTGAAGTATACATCGTGTAATTATTGGTCCCATAAGTTACTCTGAGCTAATGTTTCCTCGACAAACTGCCAAGCTTTAATATATAGTCTGAAGTAATTATAAAAGGGTGTATCTACCAGATAATATAGAATCATAGAATAATTTAGGTTGGAAAAGACCTTTAAGGTCATCAAGACCAACTGTTAACCTAACACTGCCAAGTCCACTGCTAAACCATATCCCCCAGCACCACATCTGCACAACTTTTAAATACCTCCAGGGATGGTGACTCAACCACTTCCCTGGGCAGGTGTTCCAATGCTTGAGTATTAAACAGTGCTTAAATATTAAACATTCTAACACAATAAAACCAGTAGGAACAGTAATAGAAAAGCAGGCTTAAGGTTATCAAAGTTATTGCAACATTATCTTCTCACATCTGTTCTTCATAGAATAATTAAAGTCAGAAAGGGACATCTTGGTGTCTTCTAGGAGTGAGTTCCAAGGAAAATTGTGTCACAGAGTGCTTGTCCAGCTGAGTTCAAAAATCATAGAATAGTTCTGGTTGGGAGGGACCCTAAAGATCATCGAGTTCCAACCCACTGCCATGGGCAGGGGCACCTCCCACTAGACCAGGTTGCTCAAAGCCCCATCCAGCCTGGCCTTGAACCCCTCCAGGGATGGGGCAGCCACAACTTCCCTGGGCAACCTGTTCCAGTGTCTCACCACCCTCGCAGGAAAGAATTTCTTCTTAATATCTAGTCTAAATCTACCCTCTTTCCGTTTAAAACCATTACTCCTCATCCTGTCACTGCATTCCCTGATCAAGAGCCCCTCCCCATCTCTCCTGTAGGCCCAGATAATAACACTATCAAGGCAACCAAATATATAAATTGTTATGTTCTAAAATAGCTGCAGGATTTGTTAGGTTTGCTTTTCTATATTTAGCTTTGAAGAATGTCAGTGATCCAGCCTGTAGGTCATGATTTAACCATTTTAATATGGTTAAACCTGAATCTCACAAAAGGAAGCACTCTCGTCAGCATTTCGTTGTTGAAGAGAGCTGTAATGTCTTAAGCTATTGTTGATTTTTTTTCCCTTTCTTTCTTTAATATTGGAAAAGATAGAGAATAATGTATTTGAATTTTGAAATGTAAAGCTTCATAAGATTCCATAAGTTGAAATACAAACAATATTTTTAATATAGTACTTAGCTGGCGTGAAGTGCAGAAGTTCCATTGAAGGCAGTGATTTATATCAGAAAGCTATGGATATTGGCTGAAGAGATTATAAATGATAAATGTTGTTCAAAAAAGCACTATATAAATAAAATAACAAATATGAGAGCCTATTTTGTAAATACAATAAAGACTACAAAGAGGTTGGTTTTATTCAATTAGTATTTTTTAAAGGGTTTTAGAGAGTTAAAGACGAATATGACACAATATGGTTTAAATGGAGAGACTTTTAGTGGAAACAGCCATATTTGATGTTTATTCAGGTATTCGCACCCTATATTTACTTGATTTGCATATCTCTTTAGAACAATATAACTAGCTTGTTAATAGGCAAGGTGTTGTTTTAACAGATGCTTGAGAGTCTAGAAACCAAAAGACCATGAATGAAGACCATATGTGTTTGCTGAGAGCGTAAGTCCCAGTCGGAAACACCCAAACATCTGCCTGTCTTAAGGTTATTAACCTATGGTTGAGCAGATATGCCATCACTAATCTAGTTTTTCAGCAGAGATGTTTATATGAAAACTCATCAGACCATCATTAAAAAAGGCAAAGAATATTCTATTAGGGAGCAAATAAATTACAAATTAAATTTTTGCCTTACAAACTATCTCTAACTAGGTAAGTAGAGCCAATGGCTCTAGCTTTTTGCAGATTAGTGACTTAGAGTTTTCAAAGTAGCTTATAAGGACTTCACCACTAACAACTGTAAGCTCAAGATATTGCCGTGTTCTTCCTCCAAGGAGTTCTGACCAACTCATTTTCTGTCCATTTAAAAATGCTGTCAGCTATAGTAAATAAGAAGCTTTTCTCAGTGGTCAAATGTCACAGCACATTGGAACGGGGAGAGATTCTTGCCACAGGAAAGTGAGGTTATCTGTAAGGCTAAGTATATTTGTAATGCACTACAATAGTTATTTCTAATAATTTTTCTCTAACAAAATAGTCTCTAATGTCATTCACTCCACCAGGATTTTTTTTCTACTTACATTAATATAGTTAAATAATAGCAGTGGATGAGTCTTTTCCTAATCAATATACACAATTATCCCCACACTAAGTTGTTTTTCTCATTAGAGAACTAGTTTCAACAGAAATACATTTTATCTTAATATTTTATTGATTCGTACATTTCTCAGCTTAGAATTTTGATTTCTTGTCTGGTGATTAAGTCATACTTTTAAGAAATAAAAACATCTCCAAGTATTTTATTGAATGATATTTGTATAGTTATCTGCTTATTTTGTATTATTTTTGATAGAGAAAATGTATTATCCTATTGGGATTATGACTTCGGTACACTCCTACGAATCGTACAAACCACGAATTAAAAGATAATGATAATGGGTTATAAATGCAATGACGGTAAATGACATTATTACTCACTTGACAGGGCCAAACAAAAAGCTACTCAAACCAGATTTAACCTTTGTTGAAACTATGTATTCTAATAGAGCATTTATTGAGTAAGTAATGATAAGGAAATTGTCTAAGATAGACTCATATGACTTTACAGTACAAATTAATGGTAGGCTTTCTGACTATTTGACATCCTGTTTTTTGCTTATCTTCATAATATCGCTAATTGATAATATATCAGGTTTAAAAGCAGACTACAAAAGGACTATTAGTAATAAGCTAAAAAATATTGGACATTTATATGAAATCTAGTAATATGCCTATAAATACTTCAAGGGTGGGTGTCAGGAGGATGGGGCCAGTCTTTTTTCAGTGGTGCCCAGGGACAGGAGAAGAGGAAATGGGCACAAACTTGAACATAAGAAGTTCCATCTCAACATGAGGAGGAACTTCTTTTCTTTGAAGGTGGCAGAGCACTGGAACAGACTGCCCAGAGAGGTGGTGGAGTCTCCGTCTCTGGAGACATTCCAAACCAGCCTGGACACATTCCTGTGCGACCTGCTCTGGGTGGACCTGCTCTGGCAGGGGCTTGGACTGGATGACTTCCAGAGTTCCCTTCCAACCCCATAGCATTCTGTGGTTCTGTGATTCTGTGACACGTTATATGCAATATTTTGTTACCTTATACCTGTTTTAAAAAGTATTTCTGTCACACATATTTTCAAACCTGGCAAAGTCTAAAAGCAGCATTTTCATCATTGATTAATATGTAAAATCATTATGTTTGATAGAACGCAGTCTAAAAAGCTTTTGATTATACCTGTTATTTTATAGTCCTACAGAATAAAGATTTAGAGAGAGGATCTTAGTAGAACTGAAGGAGATAGGTGCTTTTAAAAAAAAAAAAGACCTAAAACGAAATGGGTTTTTGAATGGCATCTTCAAATGAACAAGAGCACAGGTGTAGCCGCCTTAATGCAGGTGGAAAGGATTCCAGTGTAATTAGCATCCCACTTTTAGCCAAATTACAGATGTTCAATCCAACAACAAGAAGAGGTAGGGAACTTTACTTATTTGTAAACATATGTACACATATCACTATATATATAGTAAATACAAATTATTTATATAATTTGAAGCACCTGAAATAAGAAATTATTTTCCATGTTATTAAATTTGCTTGTTTTCTTAATGTTGCTTGTAGACTTCATAGACAACGTGTTACATCTAGTCGTGTAAATAATGCCTTTATGAGTTTGTTTTGAAAGCATTTGTCAGCTACCTTGGAGTTTATGTGGGATTTTACTTTTCTGTTTATGGGGAAAGAAATTGCACGTTACAAGACAGGTAAAAAATGTAACAGAATAGTTAATTACTAAAAGAACACTCGTGAATAATCACTAGCCCAAAATGTGTTTGTAAAAATGTATTTTGTAAATAATTATGAAACAAAAATACATTTTAAATGAAACATCTTGTGTAAACTGAAATCATGATGGATTTTGAAAAACCAGTCTGTTATGCCAGTTTATATCATTCATAACACAAAGCTCTCTTACTCATTGATAATGACAATTTATTTTACAATTAATAGATCTTTTTTCTTCTTAATTTTATTTATTTTCTTTCTTCAAATTGCCTTATTCAGAAAGATAATGGGGCTTTAAGCAACGTGGTCTAGTGGGAGGTGTCCCTGCCCATGGCAGGAACTGGATGATCTTTAAGGTCCCTTCCAACTCCAACCATTCTATGATAAT
This sequence comes from Numenius arquata, assembly GCF_964106895.1. Classification (NCBI taxonomy): domain Eukaryota; kingdom Metazoa; phylum Chordata; class Aves; order Charadriiformes; family Scolopacidae; genus Numenius; species Numenius arquata. The sequence goes on from NC_133580.1 coordinate 67,791,283, forward strand.
AAAGTGTATACTTAACTTTAAAGGGATGTACCTCTCAATTTTCACAGAAGTAATAATATATGTAAAGATAGTTGTGATCAAAAATAATTTATTGAATCCTTGTTATGTGCAGGTGATCTTCATGTAAATGTTCAGCAGAGAATAAAAAATTCTTAATCCTTCAATTAACAGAGCTTCTTCCCATCTGACCCTTACACCTAGACTGGCACATCATGAGTTACTCTTGGAGACACCGGTCACTACAAAGACATCCTGGCTTAGTAAGCTTATAGACCTTCTATCTTGCAAAAGTTAAGGCTAAACCTTAACTATGTAATTATATGCATGGACTGATAAAATTGTTTCCTATTGCATCGCGTGATGTTGTAAAATCACAGAAGTTTTAAATAGTTAAGCAGTTGCAGTAAAATCTTGTAAAATCTCTCCAATCTTGTTTTATTATGAGTAGAACACACTCATTGCTCCCTTCAGTTATGATTATTTGGAATCTGTGAGAGTGTTTTAAATTACTGAAAATAAAAGACAAATACATAATATAGTCTTAGAAACTGAATATGGAGTCATTCATGTAAAAACCAGTAACATTTTCAGGTTTGTTTCACTGCTATTTGCATTTTTGCAACTGCTCCCTAAACTTTCTCTAGCTCTTTCTTATTTCCTATGTAAAGTACCTATTATGGAAATCGCTTACAGTTCATATTAAATTAATGGTTGTCTGGAGAATGAAATAACCAGGATCCCACTAGATTAGATGTTCAAAACTATGTAGGTATTTGTCACAAAAACCTTCCCTCTCAAACTACTTGTAACAGTTTCATTACAATATAACAGAAGAACCAACTCTTACTATGAACAAAAACACGGGTTCTGTGTTGGCTGTGTCAAGGTGTTGGCAGTTCGTGGGGACTGCAGCAGAATTCTCTGTACTGGACCCACCGCAGGACACAGCTGAGCCCATCAGTCACCTCTGGGAAAACATGTTTAACAAAGGGCAAAATGCTGCAGGGGACATGAGGAGTGAGGATAAAAATTATGAGAAACCAACCAGCAGACCCCAATGTCAGAGAAAAAGGAGGAGGAAGAAGTGCTCTAGATGCTGTAGCAGAGATTCCTCTGCAGACTGTGGAGAGGACCGTGGCGGAGCAAGTATCCACACTGCACCACATGGAGGACCTGACACCAGAGCAGGTGGATACTCCCTGAAAGAACTGATGGAGAGCCCACACTGGAGCAAGGTTATCCTGAAGGACTGCAGTCCATGGGAAGGACCCATGTTAGAGCAAAAGTGAGGGAAAGGAGTGGCAGAGAGGTCTTGTTATGGGCTGACTGCAACCCCTCACTCCTCATCCTCCTGTTCCACCTGGGGTGGTAGAGGAGTTGGGAATGAAGGAGCGAAGTTGAGACTAGAGAAAAGGGAGTGATGGGGGAAAATGTCTAAACTTTTTGTCTTTGTTTTTCACCATCCAACTCTATTTTAACTGGCAATAATTTAAATTAATTTTCCCTGAGTTAAGTGGGTTTTTCTGGTGACACTAATTGGTAAGTGGTCTCCCTGTCTTTATTTTGACCCACAAGCTTTTCCATCATATTTTCTCTCTATCCTTTTGAGGAGGTGGAGTCAGAGAGTGGATGGGTGGGTGCTTGGCAGCCAGCCAAGTTCAACGCTCCACAGGCCACTATTAATATTTTGGCCTTGTCAATAAATCATACATGTCACTATTTTTGTGTTAGTTCTAATTTATGTTTATATCTTTTTAAATTCTATAAAATTCCAGAGATGAATTTTCATTTTCTGTATGAAATCTAGTAAACTACTCTAGGAAACTACAAAGCATTTATAACGTGTATTCTCTTGACTATTTAAGAATCTGATACTTCATTATTACTTTCTAAAATGATTGGTGAGACCACTTGTTCAGTGTGAAAGTAGGTATTGTGTAACTGTGATTTTGAAGACACGATGCAGGAGCAGTGTATCTTTTTTCCTTTCTTCACAAGAAAATAATTTCCTCTGGTTCATCTCTCTGTATGACCTTCCTTAGGCTTTTTGTAGGAGGTGGATACAGGAAACTACTGGATTTTAAGAATATTAATGAAGATACCTCAAAATTTCTACTTCCAAAGAGACAATAAAGATATGCAGTATTACAGCTAACAAATGTGTTCATGCGGGCACTAAGAATTTGATTTAATTTATTTAATTGGAAAATTAAAGGAAATAAAATTGCAAGCCCCATGGGTAAAGGACTTGAAATACTGTTTTGTTTGAAATACTATTCTGTTTGAAATATAAGAATTCCCATGATACAAATATAGATTAAAACATCATAAATTGTGGGTCAGGCAGTAATCCCATTTACATGACAGGAAAGTTGGAATAACAAAGTGAAAATCAATAAATTTGCTTTTCAGTGTCCATTATCACACACATTACGTAAGTTTAAATACTTATGCAAGGCTTAAATTTCAGTGATGTTAGCGACATATTTAATCCTTATTATTATAAACACAGATACTATCTTCAAAACTGTGAGTAAAAATATAGTCTCCTTTAGTGTTCTTTTTAGTGTTCATTTATTAAACAAACATGTTTTAAAAATATTTTCATGCATAAAATTAGAATTAATTTTGCAGTTTTTTTAGTTAGTCAGTTAATATCTGGCAGTCACAAGAACGAACACAGATCTTATCCGTGTTGCAGTATTAGTTGAGCTCTGATGAGCCACTACAGAGCATAGATTTGTATGTATGTGTATACATTGAATCATGCCTGGCAAGATATGTGGCAAAAAGCAGACTTTCAACAAGCCCAGGGGCTTTTTTTGTGTTACTACTAGTGTTGTTACATCTACTACATTCCTATCTGAAAAAGGTGGACAACCTTAGGGCTTAAATTTGTTCTGCAGTATCTTTATCAGAGATCATTTATAACAAATGGGGATCTCTATTGAACACAATATCAAATTGAATTTGCTCAAAGTTGGATTTCATGGATTATATAGTCATGTAGAATTTTAATAAAGAAATTTCTGGAAAACATATGGCCATTAGTATTTCACCACTAGCATGGTTTCCAACAATGAACGTTAGAGCTATTATGTTCATGTGCCATGTAGAAAGTGTTTAAAGTACATTATCTAGAAATCCAGAAATCCTAAACAGACTAAAACCTGTTGAGAAAATAGTGGTATATCCAAAGGCTGTGAAGAGCAAGGAGGCAGTTAATAAGAATCTTAACCTCTGTTACTAGAATAAGTAGATGGAGATATGGAGAGAGAGTTTGTACAAATATTTAAAGAAGTCTCAATGGCCCCCGGGGAATATTTATAAAGAAAACATTTTAGATCCCCCAGGGGTATCAGTGAATAGTATTTTGCAGTCACACTGAAATGATAAATCCATTTTTTTATATGTTCCCAGCACTATAAGCAGAAATTTTACTATTATGTTCTTCAGCATAAATTTACCATAAAACACTTTAAATTATTTACCTCATATTCTTGGTACTTCTTGATTATTATTTTTTTTATATACAAGAGGACTCTGGTTGTCTAATTTTAATCTGAAAAGAGAAAATATTTACAATCACCCTAGTCTAACAAGTTTACATTAAAAAATCTCCCAAGTTCAGCAGTATCTCAATGGTATTACAGTATTTGAACAACTCAGAAGTGTAGCCTCTCAAGCATGCTTCATTCCTTTTGGAAAACAACTTTTTGGCCTTTTGAAATGGAGGAACACTAAGTTTCAAGGAATTTCATCATTTCACAAATTTTTACTTTGCTTCCCAAGGTGGAAAATAGATACACTGAATTTCACTTTATGCATGCAGCATTTAGAATATTTCTATTTTTGCAATCCCACCAGACGTGCCTTTAGAAAGCTCCTTTATTTAGATGCTTCTAAAATAGCTCGATATGTATGAAGCTCACATAATCCTTGTGTGTGACAATTCCCAGCAGCTCCTCATGATGTATTTTGTTAACTTAATGGCTGTGGTTTTCTCTCAATTAGCTGTGTAGCACTACGGTGGTTCTGGCACTAGGAAAGACAGCGAGACTATTAACTTTTTTACCTCATCCTTACTGCAAATAAAAGCTAAAGTTTTAAGAAATATTTGTGAATGAAAGACTATAATGGAATTTCCTAATGAAGTTCAAGCGCAATCATTTTGAACACTTAAATTAACACTGACAATATTTCTCATTATATCATAATCCCTATTTTAGGAAATCAAGATCTGATTCGACAGCAGATAGTCTCTGTTGGTGGCCTCAAAGACCTTTGTATCAGGTCCTTGTGAGAAGAAAGGCAGGTACTTTTGCTAGTGGTAGACCACCAAAGATAAGCGTTTGTTCAGTCATCTGACTCAGCAAAACTCCTAAAACATTGTACCTCTGCAATGCAATAATATAATTCCCTTTTTTTTCCCCATAACATTATATAATAGCTTGGTGCTGTTCTTTAACTAGTTACATAATTTATAATTTAAAAGGTATGTATGATAGTGAGTTATCTGGATGTTTATGAGCAGCATGTACCATGTTCCCTGAGCCTCAAATTGACATGATGATGTTTAACCAAGCAATGAAAAAGCATTGTTTGTTAGTCAGTGTTAGGAATATTTCCTCTTTTTAAACTGGCCTTGGAAGTTCTAATTCTTTTGCTGAAAATGCTTTCTTTCAACATGAAGCTACCTTCTCCATGTTGCTTAGTTCTGGGAGGATGATACTCGCCCTGGGTGAGTTTGAGCCATTGAACGTCATACAATCAACAGTTGATTGAGGCTAATTGCTCTTAGCTGTTGCCCTAGCTACAGAAGATTTTGAATATAAGCTTCCTGCTGGAAGCAACATCTTTTTTCTTTGGTGTTTATTCACTGTGAATACTACTAGAAACTAGTAAAAAATGCTAATGTATATCCTAGTTTACAGTGTTATCTCTAAGATCTAGGTTGGTAGCTATATGGAACAAAAATTTACCAGGATTTATCATATACTCTCCTCTGTCAATTATATTTTCTCCCAATGCAGTAATCCTATAGGTAAGTTTAAACTCCTCTGGAAGACAGCTGAAACTAATTGCATTCTTTTGCTGTGCCTCTGATTTACTGTCATGCCTAGGAGTTTCTTAGACTTTAACTTCCAAATATTAAGGTTTCTACCTGCAAGCATTTAATGTTTGCTACAGACTCTGTATCTATTCTATTCTGATAGGTAAATGTATGTCTGTGAAATCTGAGAAAATAAATTCAATTAACTTTTAAAATCTCCAGTTCAAAAATAATATATGGCTCCTTTTTACCCTTTTTAAAATGGAAGGTAAAAACTGTGGGATGGAGAGGTGAATATCCTGAGGTTAGTTTAGAGTGCTGAGAAAGAGGCTGATGGAGGGGAAAAAGAAAAACAAAAAAAAGAGATGGGTTAGTATTTATTTAATAGACAGCATTCCTAATTACCTGAAATGGTTAATACACGGTATTTCTAAATACCCAAGTTCAGCAAAACGAGTTAATGAAGTATCCATGGAGCATATGAGTGATCTTTGAAGTGCTGTTTACTGATCTGTTTATGTCAGAGTAATTCCACTGATACCAGTAGTCACTTCTGATTTATATAATACCACTAATAGAAAAACCTGTATTTCTACATCAAAACAAGATTTAAGTGTAGGAAAAATTTCAACACCTCACATTGCCGGTTTTAGGCTTACAATAATGAGATAATAGTTTAAATTTCAAAATACACTGACTTAATGCTAAATATTTTTTTGTATTCTTAAGACTGAAAAACTTCAGGTATCCTCCAGCTTCTCAGGATTATTGACCTTGTTTTATAGCTCAGTCTTTTCCTTTTGGGTGTAAAAATCCATAGTTATTAACTCTGCAGTGGTGATTTATAACAGCTGAGGACTTGTTCACTTTTTTTCTTTTTTTAATTTAGTTTTTTCTCTTTTCTCTGAAATGACAGCAATGAACACATCAAAATAAAAATGTAGTAATTTCTTCAGGAAGCCACTGGCCAAAATAAACATTTATAATTTGCAGCATTTTTGTTTCTCTAAAGTCGTACATGTCTTGTTTAATCAAAGCTCAACATAAAACTTCCTTTATATTATGAGGGGAGTAATTTGTATTTGGAAATTAAACTTCTGATTTGAAATTTTTAGCAAATGTACTTAATATTTAAATTGTCAGTAACCAGGGTTGTTCACGGTTACAGTCAGTTAAGTATTTGGCAATCATATTGTATAATCATAAATGTAAATCTTATGTCTTCCAAAGAAAAAATGAACAAGTTCTTGATTTTATTGTAATCACATTCCTACACTTGAATGTAACATTAGCTCTGACCTTCAAGTCATCAGAAAAACTGCTTTTATGCATCTTTTCTTGCAGACATTGGACTGCCCAAAGCAAAGCATTATTGGCAGAGTAATAACAAGGAGGTACCTATGTGTTTAGTGCAACAATCCAAGGAAGATGAAAATGTGCAATGGTAATATCACTAAAGCAAGTAAAATAAAAAAAACACAAAACAGTGATTTTGTAAGTATGAATTTTAAGCTTATTACACATTTACTAAATGCAAAATAATCTGCTGCCAATCTGCTGATAGTAACATAGGACCGGAAGATACAACCCATTAGCTGCAGATTGTAAATGTATTCATATATTAATAATCACCTCTATGTTTTAAACAACATTCGCTCTGGTCTGGAGAAATATTTCAGTGTGGAGGTTATAATAGCAGTAACACCAGAAGAGCCCATTTCCTAGCTGGCCAGTGTTTTGTGGATTGGAAACCTCAATGTAGGTGTTAATGTCAACTTTTCTTTTTACTTCTGAAAAACAATCTCGTCTCCTTAGGTATCCACTGAGTTCCTTTCCTCAGACTCACTGGATAGAATATAGTTATCTGTGGTTTGAACTTAAATTGGCTGAACAATCTCGGGCATTTTATTAAGCTCTTAGAAGTGCTTTACCGTTAATTTATTCAACTTTAACAAAAACAAAACACAAAATAATTTCTTGATATATCATGGAAAGAGGAGAGAACCTTTCTTTGGCTAGTCTGCTTGTTCAGCCTACATGGGAAACATGTAAGAATATGATGCCTGGAAATGGCACTAAGCATTTAGAGATGCTTGTCATGTAGTAAATGTCAAAAAAAAAAAAACAAACAAAACAAAACAAAAAAACAACCAAACTGAAATTCTGCTTCTCCCCAGGGCTTGAAATTTCCTTCTCAGCCTGAGAGAGACAATAAAACTACTGTTAAGATCACCAAATCTTTTCCAGGCTTTGACAATGTAACTGGGTACAAAAAATAGGTCTTGTTACTCTTTCCAAAGACATCCAATGAATGAAATGGTGCCTGTCAATATCACAGGCTGCCTACTGTATGACATCTTCCAGAGAACTGGAATAATTGAATACTGACAGATTTGTCCTTAATTATCAGATAGCACAGAATGTGAAAAAAAGTAGAGAATATTGTACCACTGAACCCTAAAAAGTTATAGAAAATGTGAAAAAAAGAAATTTAGTGCCCTAAGTATTGTTATCTTTTTGTCATTAGGCAACCTTTAACATTTCCTTGTCAATAATAATTATTATTTCAGGAAATATTAAAAACATAGTCCATGCATTACTATATCCATCCATTCATTTGGTTTTACTAAAAACGTGTCAGTATGTTGTATATATATGGGAGGAGGAGAGAGAGAGAGGTCAATATTCCTTCTGATGTTGATGCCTGGTAATTAAAGAAATCTGAGTGAACACTCAGATACCCGTAGGGATGCAAGCAAATGACTGAACATTAGTTTAGGCAGAGGTTTGAGTATGTAATTTATTTATGAGCTAATGCATTAATTCATGAGAATCTGGAGGTGGTTAGGGGATTAGGGTTTTTTACTCTATAATCTTTACTTGGGAAATGTATAGTTTTGTGGTCTTAGCCAGCTGGTGATTAAAACACTCAGCCTGCAGCCAGATTGGTTTGCTTTCTTTGCTTACATGTACCTCTGAGCCAAATGTGAGGTACTGACATAAGTCTGTCATAATAGATCGGTTTGTGAGGATATAGATAACCCTTTGAAAATGTTCCAGACTAGAATTTACCACAAGTAAATCCCTTTTTTTTTCAAAGAGAGGTCAGTCCTTTATCTAACATTCATTTGAATAAAAATTGAAAATGTAAACAAGTGATAAGTCCTGAAATCTGTGAAAGTGTAACTAGATGAAGAGCAGCAAAGAAGAAAGTATTTTTTTTTTAAATATGAACCCAAAAAAATTATAGATTTTCAGAAGGCTTTTTCTATTTTTAATATGAAGTTAATGTACAGTATCTTTATACCTTTGGTTACTTGGCTATGTCCTTTAAATAAACAGCAAACTATAGACTACAGTTCTAGAAAGGTAGGGTAAAAAGGTTAAAGCATAATTCATTTTTATTACACAATCTAGCGCAAATATTTTATTTTATCTCTGCTCCTTAGAGAAAATTAAGTCCCTTTCTTCCTTTAGGAATTTCCAAGCCAAATAACATAGTTTGTATAAGTTAAAATGATTTTTCCCTTTTTCCTTTCCCATGTAAGTTGTCAGATACAGCCAAAAATTATGTATATAAAATGTACGTAATATTATGTAGAATGTGTACTATACTCTTTTTCATGTAATCCTTTCTCTGTTGTGGTCTTTCCTGGCAAGGTTTGCTCTCAAGCTTTCCATGTCTCTGTCAAATAGCACAGTGTGGGGAAAAAAATGCTGCCCATGACAAAGTTAGGGATGACCAGACAGCATTTATCTGAGAAAGACAATGGAACAGGTTAATACCATTGTGAAAATTCTCTCTCTGATCTTTGAAAGTCATACAATATTCTGGCATTCAAATAGTTACACAGGAACACGTTTTGGGGAAACCCTATTGGAGTTGCTAATTATATACTTGAAAGTATTTACACCAGACAGTTTTAGTGTCAACAAAATAGTTCCGTTACTTCTTCCAAATTAAACTGTGACTATTAAAACTATGACTTCTTCCACAAGAAACTGTTATTTGTTTAAAATTAACAACTAAACAGTATTCATATGAGGACAATTTCAATGACAAAACTGCCAAATATGAGGGATTTTCTGTTCATGCATAAACACCCATATTACCATAGTAAAACCAGGTTTCTTGCCTCATTAGCAGCTTTGGTAGTAATCCAATAAAATAAGAGCATATTCTATCTTCAAAGCTTCTACTCAAAGCTACAAAAAGATTGAGACATAAAAGTGTTGAATGAACCACGATTGTTTTTGTGTGTTTCTTCATTACATTTGCCTTCCCATGAGAGATTCTCTGAATCTAAGCACGTCTTTCTTCTAAATTTTTGAGAGTAAAGTTTCCTTTTTCATGCAACTTAACCTCTTTGTTGCTAAAGGCAACAGGATCATCAGGGTAGAAATCTAATAGATCTTAGTAAATTCAGATTTATCTATATTTAAACAAAATGGAAAAATATTAAAATATTCATTTTTCAAATTTTTCTTTTGTAGAAATGAAACTAATTATAAGGTACTCACTGGTTGATATTCAAGTATAACCACCTCCAAGCTTAAGAAAGGTCCTTATCAAAAGGTGGGGAATCAAGCAAAGATGGCAGGATGTGTGCATGTATGAGCAAGGAGCTCCTGACAGAGTTCGGATGTACAAAGAAGGTGTACAAGAGGTGGACACAGGGGCAGGTGACCCAGGAGGAGTACAGAGATGCTGTCCAGTTGCGGTTTTGTACATCATTTCCTTTTGAAAAGTAGTAACCTAAGATCCAAAAGACACTCCCATTTACAGAAAATTTCTCAATGATAAGTCTATCATTAACCTCCATAGGTATCTCAACTCTGTCATTCCAGCACTTTTCCCAATTATAGGTAATAAAATATTAGCTGCTTTTCTTTTTTTGTTGTTTTTTTTTTGTTTGTTTGGTTGGTTGGTTTTTTGGGTTTTTGGTTTTTTTTTTGTTTTTTTTGTTTTCTCAGATATTACCCATCAGAGACTGTGTTCAGGCCACTTCCCAATTGCCTCAGTCTGGAATCATCATTAGACATATATCCTAGTGTTAATGCCTGGCAATCGGGATATTGTCACTGACACGTGTTGCAAGCATTTAATTATAATTAAATAAGCACCAGACCAAGCTACATTCAGCTGCATTATAATGTGATTAAAGGCTTGCTCTAAGAAATAGTCAGGATCTGCTCTGCTAGTTTTACTTTCTAATCCTCTAAGAAAGGATTAACATTAAAAAATAGTCTCATTATTTCTCTGCTCCTTCATTTCAAGGCACAAATAATATTTGAAGATTAGAAAGCTTACTTTGTCTTCTGCCATTGATGTTCCACAAACTAACGTAGTCTTTTTACATAATAATTTTGTGATTATAGTGCACTTTATATATAGTCATATTTAGGTCTGTCTTGCTGTCTGATCCATACAATAAAATTGATTGAATCTTCCGTTGCTGTTCCTTTCTTTAGCCTAATCTGTTTTCATTATCTTAACTAGATCATTTCAAATCCTTTCCATGCAGTCATACATGCTCCACAGAAGTTTTATTGTCATTAATAAAAAAGTTAACTGATTTGCCTTCAAAAAAAGAAAGAGATTTTCAGAAATATTTATTTGGAATAAGAAAAAAATAATCGCACAGAGATTATTTTCATTTTAGTACATTTAACATTTTGTTACTAATCATTATTTTATTGAAATCAAATGTGATAGCTTTATATCTTGAATAACTTAAATGCTCTGCTGCTTGGGCAATTTAATTAATTAATTAATTGATGCTTTGCCAAATTATTTCCCAAAAATGTTGAGAAACAGCTCATCTAAAATTAATTTTTGGTTTAATAAGGAGATTTTAAGTTTAAAAAGGAGTGCAGTTTGGGAGTAAAAATTATTTAATTGAGAATTTGTATTGCCAAGGTAGAAGTTTAAAACCTCGTCTAAAATTCACGGGATAGAATGGCAATTCCAAGAAACATTACTTCAAATACTATCTCTTGTTCTAATAGAAACAAAAAATAAAACTTTGAGTTTATTCTTGAGCATCTGTGATGAGGGAAATATATACACTATTCCTTCAGATAAGCAGGGGGAGCGTAAGGTTTACAAATTCAAAGACTTTATTCCACAGGCACTTAGACTAAGTTAAAATCACAAGATGAGAACTTACCTCGGAAAAAGAAAATTTGTTCTGTCATATTCACTGTAGAGCTGGGCTTAGTGCCCAAAGTTCTTGATGAAGGTACAAGGGGTTTTGTATCTAAAAGGTTTGTTGAGATGAATTTTATGTTCCTGTCATCACTCTTTAATACCATTTTTTTAAATATTGGTCTTCTATTTGCAAATTCTTTATGCACGTGTTCTTTTCAAATAGAATTTAGGATACCCTTGAGTAAGAAAATTTTCATATTCAGTACAAATTCTAAGTGCTGTTGGAGAATCCTTATGGGATACAGACAGACTTAAAATGTACTTTAATTTGAAACTGTGATTTCTATACAGGGCTATTCTGGAAGAACCATGTGAAGTAAAGCTTCAGAACAGGACTAGCTTTCTGCATATGATTAGAGAGACCAAAATTATCTTTCCCTTGGCACATCTGCAAAAGACAGCACTTAAAAAATAAACTCTCTCTGCAGGCTATTGAAATTAAGCACAGTGATCTCATACAAAGCACAGTGCAGCTGGTACCATGGGATGAAGACAGTCGAATCTTTTCTAATGGAAAAATGAAGTCAGACCAAGCTTGCCTCCTTTCTTTCACAAAATATAATTATGTAAACTACAAAGCTCCATTATAGACAATGTTTATAATTCACAACTGTTTCTCCCTTAATTTTAAATAAAGCCTGTTAACGGTTGATGTCAAGCCAACATATTTCCTACAGATGCCACAAACAATGAACAATCAAAAATCTGTTTCTGTTGTTTCTTTCATAATTATTTCAAATTGTGGGAACCAGTAATAAAAATCAGTGTAATGAACAAACAGGATTGCATGTTGATAAACATCATAGTCTTTCAATTTCAAGAAAAAAACTATGGCGTGCTAACTAGTAGAGAAATTAATTTCTTTCTCCACAATGATAAACAGAATTTGATTTTATGAATTTTCAAGTTTAGATCATTTCATGGTATAGAATGTTTTCCAGCTCTGTTGATTTATCTAACGTGTCTAAGGAGCTTGTGCATCTCTGCTTTATGTTTAGACAATGTTACATACAATTAGAATACAAACAGTATTGCAATAATTCAAATGATGAATTGCTGTGTTCAGCAGAATGATGGGAAAAGGTTTCTTTCTGTTATTCTATGGCTTTTAAAATTTGCAGGCATGTAAACTGTGATTCTGCCTTGGACTCTACTAAGGCAGTCTCTTTCATAAATTAAGCTTTTATCAATCTCTTTATTATTGCATGAGCCTGGAGGTCTCTACTACTCTGTCTGATAATAAAGCTAAAGTTAATTTATTAAAACCAAAAGGAATAAAAGATTTCCTAAAAGTTAGAAAGAAAACATAAATTTCCTGGTTTAAGAGAGTTTCCTCCTGTTTAGATAAGGCTGAAACAGATGACTCCAATGGAATCTGGTTTTGGTTTCTCATATACCCTTGTCAAAAGAAAAGAAATTAACTTTAAAATTATTTAAGAACTTGAATGATTCATTTAATCTTTGGGATGCTACTGGAGCAAAACAAGTCTCTAATTGTTACCTTTCTCAGGTTGGCAGGGACAGAATTTTTCCTTTTTACCTTTGGAGAGCCCTTTGGATAAAAAAAAAAGGAAAAAGCAAGTCTAGTTACTTCACAGACATACACGGGTCTTGTACCTAGAAAGTCCAGACCCAGTGGTCTCTCCACCAGTTTGCTGGGACTCCTCTGGTACTTCCGTAGCCAGCTTCTCCCACCCTTGGAGTCACCACCACCCCACCCACCTCCCAGGCCACTTTGTCTACTAAGCAGTTCATCATGCTTGACCTTTGCTAGCAAGCACACAGTCACTTGCACACCCAATTGCTGGCACCACAGGTACGTGGGCTCCTATGAGGTCACAGATGCTGGCACTTGAATTTCAGAATCACAGAATGGCTGTGGTTGGAAGGGACCTCTAGAGATCATCTCATCCAAATCCCCTGCCAAAGCAGGGTCAACCAGAGCAGGTTGCACAGGAATGTGTCCAGGCAGGTTTTGAATGCCTGCAGAGACAGAGACTCCAACACCTCTCTGGGCAGCCTGTTCCAGGGCTCTGCCACCTTCAAACTAAAGAAGTTCCTCCTCATGTTTAGATGGAACTTCGTATGTTCACTCACTCCAGTTCCCCCCAGCTGCTGGCACACAGTCCCAGTCCAGTTGTTGGCACTCAGACCCCTATACCCACACCAGCACGAGGAATAGGGAGTCCCTCAACCAGAAAAAAAACACCTAGAAATGCAATTTAGTAAGAAGTTATGCAGCTGACTAATTTCAGTTAGTGTCTGTTACCATTGCATTTTCAGAAAATTCATTATGTTCTCAACAAGAAAAAAGTGAGGTCTCCGTCTTATTAAATATGTGGGATTTAAAATTCTATGTATTAAATACAAATTTATGATCTGTTTTCAACCCATTTCAAGCCACAGCTGCCCAAACATCGCATGGTTTTGCCTTTTTTGACTTTAAGTTTGTTATTTTTTTAATCTGCCTGGAATTTCCTGTCTGTGCTTTATCAGCACCGACTGTACAGATGAGTATTGACTCTTCTGAATGCTATAACTGAGTGTATGAACATGTTCTTTCAAGCACACTCACTGGGGAGGAACACATTTTATGCAATAATGAATTGGGTGGGCAACTTTCACTGGAACCAAGAGATCAGCGCGAAGCCAATACATTTTCATAAAACATTGCCAAGAAATAACTCTCACTGCCAAACTAAAGCTTATAGGGGAGTGATGAATACCTCTCCTCCTTGGTGTGGAACAAAGTAGAATTACAAGAAAGTAAAGAGAGTGACCTTAGTGGCTATATCTTTTCTGAGAAGAAGTGTCCTAGTCTCTGTGGGGACTATTTCAGTACTTTACATTAAAAATCAATGGCAGATGTTCATCTGGCATGTTTTTAAAAATATCTCATTAGGAGAATTCCCCAGCTTGCCTGGATAGCTAGATGTGCCTTATAGTTGGAATTGCTAACAAGAACTTTCTTTTTTTTTTTTTTCTAAATGGAACAATTTCCTCTTGTGCTACCCACACAGTGGCCATGAAGAATGGTTGATCTCCATCATCTTTATAATAACTATTTACATTTTCAAAATCTGTCACCCTGATCTTTCTTTACCCAAGTAAAAGGCAAGGCCTCCTTCTTTACCTTTGCATTATGCATAACATTTTCTAACTTTTTTTTGCCGTCATTTCACTCTCTAATTTCTTTTTTTGTTTTTTTTCTGAAAAAGCTTGATATTGGAGAGCAACCTCATCAGTATAGAGCATAAAAGTGTATTTACTTCATATATCACATCTGGTACTTCTGTTGACACACCATAAAATGTGAATTGTCTTTTTACAAAAACATTTCTGTTTATGATACCCTATATTTCATATATCTTGTTACCTTTTTTTAATTGTAATTGAAAACGATCAAAACCTTGGAGTAATTTCACCTGGGCCACATTTGGACACAATGTTAAAAGCCTTTTTAAATTAAAAAAAAAAAAATATTTCTTGCTTCTTCCTTACCTAGTCAGTCTTTCATTATATCAGAAAAAAAGCTGACAATTTTGGAATTGAAAGAATTTTGCAAGAATTTTGCTTAACCTGGTTTATTTCTGTTAATTCTGTCAAGATGTCAAGATACAAAGTGGCATCAGCAGAGTACTATGCCAATAGGTTACAGCGCTCCTGGACCAAACAGTCTGACCGACTTGGAACTGCAAAATAAGCGCACAACTATTCCGTCATTGCTTGTGTACTGTGCATTAGTGACATGTAGGAAAAGTATTAAGAAGAAATATTAGAAAATTGAGAAATATTCTGGCTACACTCTCCTCCTGACTTTTCATGAGATATTAGGCTGACTTTTGTCTTTTATTTTATAGGGGTTTGGAGGGGTCTTATCGTTGCATCTCAGATACTCAGGACTGGAAATAGCTGCTTTTATACTGTTGCAGATAAGGAAACTAAAACGAAATAACAACACTTCTCAAACAGGGCATGAGATTTTCTAAGTTTTTCATTCATTTTCCAAATAGAAGTAGTGATGATTTGACAACTGAAACGCATTAGTACAGTGTGTTTATTTTGAGCTTCCTAGGCAAGCATCATCAATGTTTATTAGAGTTTATATTTTTGCCAATCTACTAAGTATAGATAGAGAAGAAACTGTCTGTGCTAACTCATGGGGAAGAAGGGTGTCATTCTTCATTTGCATTTTAGGCTTCTCTAGGTATCTCAGGATATTTAGCCTATACTGCATAACCTTACCTGACTTTTACTGTTTTTATTCAACTCACAACTTTCAAAGTGCAACTGATGGTAATTAATAATTGTCTGTCCCATTAAGAAATTTTTGTTAATTTGTATTTGAGTTAGGGTTTGGTTTATTGTTTGTGGTTGTTTTGGGTTTTTTTGTTTGTTTGTTTGTTTTGTTTTTTTTGTTTTTTTGTGGACTGTTGTTTTCCCAACTATAGATTTAAATTGATGTTATTAATGTTGCTATGTGAAGATTAAAGCTGAAATAAAATGGTCACCTTACCAGCAAGCTCACATGAATAGCCACTTGAAAAGTAAGCTGTGTTTGAGATAACTTTTCATGTTTATTATATCATGAAAAATATCTTATGCCCAGAGACCAGAAGACAGTATGAAAAATAGCATTTTAAATGCCTGGAAGTGATACTGAAATTGAATTATTTGGAAAGTGAATATGACCAGAAAACATATCTTTCAGCAGTAGGAGATATTCCCATAGCTGCTAAACCAAGAATTATGTTATACCTGTTCCCCCCACCCCCCAATTATCAGGAAAATAAGAATGATGATGAACTGTTCACTATCAATGTACTTTAAATCACATCTTATAAGGTACATGAATCAAAACTTAAAAGTGTAAACTGCAATATTAAGGCTATAATATTTATACTACATGCTTATTTGTACAGGAAAAAAATGTACTAACTACATTTTCTCATTTCTTTTGGCTGCACAGAAATATGTTATCTATGAATTAATTCTCTGTGATAATTGTAATGCATTGTGGGTAGTGATTGTTATGATCCCAGTAAAAACAACATCCAGATTCTGAAAGATATTAAGATGTTATTTATTGAAGTTAACACCAGAAAGAAAAGTAGCACAGACAATCAGATGCTGGGGACCCTGAGCTGGGCAGCAGCAGGTGACAAGACATCTCTGATCAGGGCAAAGAGTGCTGTCCAGTTCCTCTCTGCAGAGGGGTTTGCAAGCATTTTGGTCCTTAGAGCTCTTATAGGACTTTCTTAGTAGAAAACAATCCTATTAATCATTTCTACTCTCAAGCAAAAGAATGTTCACATGAGAAAATGTTGCTGTGCTTTGAGATAAAGATAGATATACAAGTGGTACCCGGTGGGAAGAGCTTCAGGCTCCTCCATCAGGATTTGCTGGCTGATCTTATCTTGCAGCCAAGAGCTACAGGTCTGATGGCCAAGCTGTACATATGCACACTATTCAAGTTCACCATTATGTGCATCACTAACTTCTCATGTAGAATGATCTACCGATTAGGATCACTACAACTGCATAGGGAAAGAAACATAAGATCTAATGATACATGATTCTTCCACAGGATTTCCTCCCAAAACACCCAGTCCTGTAAACACAGTTGTTTTTCAAAAAGTCTACCTCTTCTATATTTTCTTCAGTTCTGTATGATGTATTACTTACATTCATTTTTTAATTTCTTTCTTTATACTACAGACTTTATTACACGTCGGTCACATGATAATAGCAAATGAC
This sequence comes from Numenius arquata, assembly GCF_964106895.1. Lineage (NCBI taxonomy): Eukaryota > Metazoa > Chordata > Aves > Charadriiformes > Scolopacidae > Numenius > Numenius arquata. The sequence goes on from NC_133580.1 coordinate 67,808,304, forward strand.
AGTTTGACTTCTCAGCAATCAAAGATATGAAGGTAATTGAAGATTTATTTATTTTTCTAGTCTTTACTTTATTATTGTTAAACTTTAAGCTATCATAGTTGTATTCTAATATTTGCTAGATGGAAGTAATCAACATGAGAGACTCTACTTACCTTATAGCACAATTACTGTAAAGCAGCTTAAATGAAGTGTGTAATTAAGCTAAAGGTGTATTGAAAATATCATAAAAAAATAAAACTATGGGTTTTGCCTATAATAATCTCCAGATCTGTCAAAGATTCTGAAATACGAGTTCCAGAATAATAGCTCAAATCAGTTACTATTAGATGGGTTTAGGACAATTTGTTTTAGAAATACTAGAGGTGCAAACAAGATTTCAGGGGAAAGGAAAAGGATTCTAAAAATTATAGGGTGAAGTTTTGGTAAAGTCCTATGTCAGCCTCAGTATTTCTGGAAATTAGCATTGCAATGAATTTCAGAGCCATGAAATAGAAGGCTGGGGTCTTCATACAGTGAATGAAATGGGATAGATGCTTCAGAAAGGATGCAGAGTGATTAATTCACTGACAAGCAAATCAGCCAGGTTTCTTGAAATAGTCAACAGAAAGCACTGAGCACTTCCTTGATTCAGGTCCATTTTCCAGCCCCATTACCCAGGTCCACTATTCGAGCTCATTATTGAGTTCCAGTATACAGGTCTCAATTCAGGTAAATGATTCCCATATATAGAGATGTAAGTTTCTGCCTTCAAAAGTTATTTAGTGATTATCCTTTGCTTAAAACAGAAATGCAAAGTTGAACTTAACTGTGGTGCTATTATACACTTTCCCTGATAATTTAAATATATATTTATAATCTAATATTTAAACAAATATAACTTCACGTGTTTACTTGGTAAACAACAGACAGTATTCATTATCCACATTTGCCTTGTCAACTTTATTATTCTGAAAAAGTTCCTTCAATCCATGTGAAAGGATGCCTTCCTCTGATGTTTTGTTGTTGCATGAAATGGAGTATGCAAGGACTAGAAAACGAACATGTGCAGAAGTGTGAGTCCATAGTCTAATGGGAAGAGGGGTTGGATTCCAGTTCTTTTACCTAGAATTTTTCTATGTGTTTACATTGAAACCACCATTGATACATTCCTATCACTAAATTACATCACATCTACTTTCTTCTTACACGCCTTCTTAGTAAGCATTAGGATGGACAGCAGTAAATGCTCTTCTGTGGACATAGTTAAGAGTACACGGAGGGGCTTTGCCAGTATACAGGTGTTGCAGAGGGTTTCTGCTGTTTATTTTAGCTTTGTTGTTGTTTTATAGCAGACTGATATAGCTGCGGCAGCCGAACTTTGCGATATAAATCAAGCCTCAGGCTCCCAGTCTGCAGCTGACCCATTATAACGTTGCTTTGCAGTCATTTAAGATTTGGAAAACTTTCTTCAGAATTCTGAGGTCTAGAAACTTTGTGGTTGCTCTACAGGTGTGACTGTGGTATTACAGGCTCTAGGCATAACCTAGGGTTACTTTTACCTTCCCTTCTAAATTCAGCGCTTTTCTTATATCATAACACTCTTCCCTTCATATGTGCAATAAAACATTCAGATAACTGCTGAGATACTTCACTTCTACCAGTATCTTCCAACCCTAGAGACACTAATTCCTTGAATATACTTACACAATGTCTAGTGTTTGTTCTGTTTCACTTCTGTATCTCTCCCTTTGTGTCACAAGGAAGCTGTGAATGTAATTTTGGAGTACAATTTCAATTAATGGCAGCTTTGGAAGTTTTAGAATTATTTTTTATTCAGCAAAGAAGAAATAAAACTTCTAAGTGTAGTCATGGTAAGGCAGCTCTTCATTTGTATCTATTTCTTTCTTCAGACACCCACACACATCAGAAGTGACCAGAAAGCATTAGACCTTCAAAAACCCCACAGATGAAAACACCAGTGACCTGTGAAATGCTTTGAAACCACAAAGAAGCACATTTCAATTAACTTCTGAAGTAATCAAACATATTCTCACCAGCTTTAATACAGTGCATACTGTATTTAAAAGGTGCAGTTACAGACTTTTGTTATCCTTCTATCCCGATCTTCTTCAAGGTAGAGCTATAAAGTTAAATATCTTTAGAATTCTGTGTTGAGTGATGTGTTACTTGATATCTTCATAGGATAGAAATTGTCCTTACTGTTCTGTAACTTTTGTATTCATTTGCACAGTGAATATGTCTCACCACCTGACTGGACATGAATCATACCTACTACCCTGATAATTAATGACAAACACTAATATACAACAAGCAATTATGATATTCGTAGAATCATAGAATTGTCTAGGTTGGAAGAGACATTTAATATCATCTAGCCCAAACATCAACCTAGCTCTGATAAAAAGCCATCACTAAACCATGTCACTAAGCACTATGTCAATCCGTCTTTTAAATACTTCCAGGGATGGTGCCTCAACCACTTCCCTGGGCAGCCTGTTCCAAGGCCCCTTTCAATGTAAAAACTGTTCCTAATATCCAATCTGAACCTCCCCTGGCTCAACTTGAGGCCATTTCCTCTTGTCCCATCACCTGTTCCTTGGGAGAAGAGACTGACCCCCACCTCTCTACAACCTCCTTTCGGGTAGTTGTAGAGAGCGACAAGGTCTCCCCTCAGCCTCCTTTTCTCAAGGCTTCTTGAGATCCTTTTCTCCAGCTTCTTGATCTGGAAGCTAAATATTGCATTTCGTACCAATCCAAATTTGAATTTTCTACCATATCATGTAAAAGACCACCATTACTGTAAACAGCACTGGGCAACACCAGTACAACAAAATTACAAGAAAGAATATTCAAGTAGATGAGATACAAAACCACAGAAGGCAGCCTACCATCTATTAAATCCTGACTGGATTTAAGCACAAATTACTTCCTGACTGAAAATTCTGGAATATTGTTCCTGGAAAAATTTAGGTAGCATATGGAAAACTTAGAAATGTAAAAAGACATAAAAAGCAGCATTTATGCAAGGAGGCATAGAATCATAGAATGGTTCGAGTTGGAAAGGACACCTCCCACTAGACCAGGTTGATCAAAGCCTCATCCAGCCTGGCCTTGATCCCCTCCAGGGATGCGCAGCCACAGCTTCTCTGGGAAACCTGGGCCAGGCTCTCACCACCCTCACAGCAAAGAATTTCTTCCTAATATCTTATCTAAATCTCCCCTCTTCCAGTTTAAAACCATTACTCCTTGTCCTATTGCTCCACTCCCTGATAAAGAGTCCCTCCCCATCTCTCCTGTAGTCCCCTTCACGTATTCGAAGGCTGCTATAAGGTCTCCCCGGAGCCTTCTCTTCTCCAGGCTGAACAACCCCAACTCTCTCAGCCTGTCTTCACAGCAGAGGGGCTCCAGCCCTCTGGGTATCTTCATGGCCCTCCTCTGTACCCGTTCCAACAGGTCCATGTCCTTCCTGTATTTTTATAAAATACATATATGTAGATATATGTATTTTATATAATATTTTTAAACTTATATAACTATTTGCCATTCGCAGCTGGCAAAAAGACTAAATGGTGATAGATTAGTTTGTAGTAATAATTTTTCTATCTGTGCCACCATTTCTAAAAGGGGAGATGTGCATTGATTCCCATACCTGTAAACAAAATAGTGAGTGCTAAAATGCTTCGTTAAAATTAGACAATTTGTTGTCTTTGCCATTACATTGAAATAATGTAATGCTTTATGTAGTGAGTTTGTTTATATATGGGAAAGGAAAAAAGTTTTTAAGGAAGTGATAATTTATCACTAAATATTTTCACTCCACAAAGTATATTTAAATTCAGACAAGTCAGACATAATGTATTTTCTTTACTGCATATTAAAATAAACTTATTATTCAGTTGTTCAAAGGTATTACCAATACGATTTAAAAAAAAAAAAGACAAAAAGACCAAAAAGACCAAAAGAAAAAACATTTGAATAAAATTCAAATTAACTTCCATTATAAGAAACAATTGCTCCTGAGGCGCAAAACAGAATAGAAAAATCTTCCTAAGTACCTAGGAAAAAAAAAAAAAAAAAAAAAAAGAAAAGAAAAAAAGACCAGTACCTAAGACATTCTGTGAAATATCCCTGGAGTATTAATGAAACCATGTAATTACAGGAAAATTAATGCTTCAGATATGTTGAATTAATTAGGGTCTTTGATAGTGATTTGGTTTTGTATTTGAGATCATTATTTCAGGGAAATGTAAGCATCATGTGTGTCAAAGTTTCTAATGTAACGATCTAGTAGTCTTCAAGGCACAAAAAGATACTGTAAAATCTACTACTTAAAAATGGAGTTGTTATAAAAAACAAGACAGAAAATGCTTTTTCTTAAATCATATTTTCATATAGTTCTGATATCTTGTCAGTACTAATTGTCAATTAACTCATTTAATAAAAAATATGACCTCCATGATATTTTCTATAAATACTTGACTCAATTGACCGACATTTTACTCTTACACTCTGGGTTGATGGCCATCTGCAGGTTTTTTCTTGAGTACTTACACACTCACAGAACTTTTGTAGAACTGCTCAATTTGAAAAATATAGACCTAGTATGAGTTTTATACACGTATTAAACCTAATATAAGCTTTATACAAGTATAAACCTAGACTGCTATATTCAAATGGAGCTGACAGAATAATTAACATAATATCCACTATGGTAACATAAAGCATAGAACTTCTGTAGTGGTTTTTCCTATTTAAAATTTTTTGGCAAAATACATATGTTTAACCTGGTTATTAAACAAGTTACTATTCTCTCAGTTTCCAAACCTGATGATTTTAGAGGAGATAGGCAAAGTTTCTTCTAGCAAGACAAAGCAGCAAAATTGCTTTATGGTAAAATAAATTATAAATTACCACTCCACATTAAATTTATTACCTTTACATGGCCCCTAGATACAATCTTACGAATTCCGAAGTTTGGATCTCTAGGTCTTTCAGCTTTGGTAAGTTTTAGTTTTCTGGTTTGTTATTATTTTTGTTTTATGGCTTAGAATGAGAATCGTATGAGAAAAATGCTTATTGACTTCACTGGCAGATTAGGTCTGTTTTGATGGATGACCTTAGAAATTAGTACACTTCCACAGCAAGCAGAAATATTGAATGTGTCCTTATAGAAACAAGTTTATATTGAATTACTTTAATGCAAGTTAAACTGTAATTTTTTGTTGCTGGATATTGCGTTATTCTCTTATTCTCTATTAAGACTATCAATTTTGTGACCATTTTTGGTTCAAATCATATTAGGCTAATTTTGCCTACACTTTTTGTTTTATTAATAAACCTATATTTCCTTTTAAGTTGTGTTAGTATTTTATACCCAAAAGTGTATACCTCAAAATCTTTCTGTATGGAATTTAAATGAATGATCAAACTATTCAGTGAATTAAACTTGCAGAAATCTCACTAATTCTATTGAGATTGATTACACAATACTTGACCAAGCGGATAACTTTAGTTGGACCTAATGCTATTACATGACATCTTTACTTCATGAAGAGTTGTTTCGTAGAATGATTATGAAAGTAAATACATGGCAAAGATTACTTTCAGGGGTTTTTTTTGGTACTATGAAGAGAAATATAACGGTAACACAATAAGATTATTTTCAGCTTTTTCCTGTGTACTACCTGTACAATTTTTACCTTTTTATTAATCAATACTTAATATCTGTGATGAACATAAGGTCATTCTTTCTGCCTTTAAGGTAGATACATATATTTTTATATCCTCTTGCTTCGATAGCAGTAATATATGGTTTATAGATTATTGGAACCACATTCTATAAAGACTTTATCAACAGTAAAATAAGAATAGTAAAAAAGGAGAGTGGACCAAAAACCATACTACCCCAAGATACCCAATACAGTAACTCACAAAAAGTTTTCTTAAGTTTACATGCAATCTGCTATTATAAATAACATCAATGAAGTGTTCAGGAATTTTCCTGTGTAGGAAAGAAGCTGTAGTGAAAATTCTAGCAGAATTTCTGCTCTAAATTTTGAAACCCAGTACCAGATTATCCGGAAAACTTCTGATTCTGATCAAAAGTACAAGTAGTAGATTCTGAACTATTCCTATCATCTGGTGTGTCTTGGTTGGGTTTTTTTGTTTGTTGAGGTGGGGGTTTTTTTGTTGTTGTTGGCTTGGTTTTTTTTTTACTTAATGTTTATTTCTCATTCTTGAATTAAAACAACAATAATTCAAGAAAAAAATCTCTTTCTGACATATCTGTAGAGATAAAAAAGACCTTTCTCCTACAGCAAAGTATTACGATTAGCCTTCATTTTCTTCTTCCCTCAGAGAAAATCAGTAGATGGGGATGACTTCTCAAACATTTCAGGGATTTTTTTTCTAAATATGGAGGTAAATTGATTCAAACATTTGAAAGTAGCACTTTTCTACAAAATTACTACTGGTCTGGATGAGTTATCTGTGACCCAAGGGTTTGTTTCAGTTTCCCCAGAGTATAGTGCGCTGAGGTATCCATTATAGTAAGAGTTTTAATTTAGCTAATTTGAGATGAAATTGTTATGAAATCCCAAACTAAGTGACGCATGGGGACAAAAAAATTACTCACTTCAGAAAAAAATGTGGAAGACTTAAAGCACTGATAAGATCGCAGAATAATGTGTCTTTAAACATTTCCTAATACAATTATTTGGTCATAAATAACATAGTAATCAACATTCCTTTAGCTTTATATTGGAGTTTCAAGGTTATCAGTGTTATTTTATTGTTTTTCTTTTAGATCTTGAGCTTGTCTTTTCAGATCAGTCCATTTCTTTTGGCTCTGTGGTAGTTACTAATATCATCCTTACCCTATTTACAATATATTTATTGCAGCTTTTATGCAGTTTGAGAAATAAAATTAAAAATAAATTAATCTCAGAAAATATTCAGGATTTTTAGCTATTCTTTGTTTGTTTCTTTGTTAGAACTGTAAATTAACTTCACAAGTTTGGCAACTAAGAAGCCTAGAATATTTGTCTTTACATTTTAAAAATGCCTTAATCTGCATAAACGTAGATTCTGGATTAATTTTTCAATTGTTAAAATATATTTTTCACCCTTAAGAAACTTCCTCTATGGGAACATCCCCTATGTACCTACGTTCCTTGGAAAATTTGTGGCCTCCCTTTGGGGAAAATAAGGTTACTGTTACACTCCTTGGCTTCAGAGTATTACATTTCTTAATGCACAACTAAGTTACTACAGTCTTTTAAAGCCTCCTAGTTATATACAGTTGCTTGAATCCTGACAGCATCAAGAAGCTTTAAACTTACTTGTGATTCTACCCCTCTACTCTGATCTGATGAGATCCTAGCTGGAGTACTGCGTCCAGCTCTGGAGCCCTAAGCACAGGATGGACGTGGACCTGTTGGAACGGGTCCAGCGGAGGCCACGAAGATGCTCAGAGGCCTGGAGCCCCTCTGCTATGAAGGCAGGCTGAGAGAGATGTTGTTGTTCAGCCTGGAGAAGAGAAGGCTCCGGGGAGACCTTATAGCAGCCTTCAAATACGTGAAGGGGGCCTACAAGAGAGATGGGGAGGGACTCTTTATCAGGGAGTGGAGCAATAGGACAAGGAGTAATGGTTTTAAACTGGAAGAGGGGAGATTTAGATAAGATATTAGGAAGAAATTCTTTGCTATGAGGGTGGTGAGAGCCTGGCCCAGGTTTCCCAGAGAAGCTGTGGCTGCGCATCCCTGGAGGGGATCAAGGCCAGGCTGGATGGGGCTTTGATCAACCTGGTCTAGTGGGAGGTGTGCCTGCCCGTGGCACGGGGGGTTGGAACTTGATGATCTTTAAGGTGCCTTCCAATTTGAACCGTTCTATGATTCTATAAGCCTTGTCTGGATTCACTTGTTCTCATGCGCTGAATAGTGTCATCAGCAGGACAGTGTTTGTGCATTTGTGCCCAGTATATATAGAGGTCTTGGTGTGCCTTGAGAAGGAAGAGCTGTCAGTCCTTCTTGTCCGACAGACGAGTAGTTGTATTCTTGGACTGCTGATCAGGGAGCATTGGGTTCTTGCACGTCTACTGAGGAGGACAAGTCAAGAGCTGGTAGGCAGAAGCAGAGCAAGCAGATTTTAGAGGGGCAGATTGTGTGGAGGGACCACAGAAACTCCATGAGACAGCACTGCGATGGAGGTGATGTGCCACGGGGCTCTTCCCACCTAGGTGAAGATTTACAGCCTTCATCTATAACATCATTTCAAATTCAGGAGCTGGATAAGTGGTTTTGTTTGTTTGTTTGCTTGTTTTTTGACAGTAATAAAAAGACTAATATCTCATTCGACATGTATAGGCTGTGACCATTTTATTCAAAAAACTTACTATTCTATACTTATTTCCAGGTTTATAGAACCAGCATTCTTATTTAAAATTAATTGAGATCTTCCCTCAATTAATTTAGTCTGGAAACCTAGGAAGAATGACCCGATTATGTCAGGAAATAAACACACACATTAGATAACTATTCCATATGTTTTCATCCACTGTTACTTTACATCAGTATCCAGCATGTACCAAAACAACTGTTTGTTGTGAAGGCATTATTAGTTCCAAACAGATGAAGAGATGTCACATTAAATATATAGAGAGATATTTTTTATTTTTTTTTTCACATCATTGTTCTAAGAGGATGAGAACAGAAGGTAAGAAATCTAATAGTAATTGATAGGGGGAAAAAAAAAAGTTAAAAATGAAAAATGCTACTTACAAGTCTGTATCTTTTACTGGCACTATGATGAAAGACCTGTTGTCTCATTAAAAGTTATACACAGTATCTAACTACTTCATAATATTTTACTGCAAACTTATAGTGTATTTTAACAAAACATTAACCATTTGTGGTGGCATTTCCTGGTAAATCTAATGTTTCATATCTAGAAAAAGCACTTATATGCACTAAAACTCTCTGACTTGTTTCATTGACCTGACTTCTTTACATTTAAAAAGCATTTCCTTTTAAAGAACAGGTTATGTTTGTTCACACCTTTGGGCAAACATTCAATCTGGGAATTAGACATATATTTGAAATTAATCAAGTTGTTGATGGTTTTCCATGTGGGACATTTGTCTTGCTTTGCTTCTTATATGTGTGTGTGTGTGAGGAACATGGAGAGCAGCAGTGGCATCACTAAGAAGATTAAAATCTATGATTTTTCAAGTCCTTTTTTCTTCTTTTTTCTTTTTCTACTTTTGTTATTAGCATGTGACTTTATCATAATTCCACTCATGAACTGTGAATATCCTGCACCTTTTACCTGGTTTTGTTCCTACTAAGGGTTGCTATCATAGCTTCTCACATCATGGGATGGATTTGAGTTACTTGAATGAATACAGGATTCAGATGCTCTCTGAAACTTTTGCTTCAGGCTAAGAAGTTTCAAAATATTAAGATATTCTTGATACACTACTATGTGCTATAACATTCAAAGGCAGATAGTTAAAAATATTCAAGTATGTGAAAGGAAAATATTTCCACGCACACACATATACAGTATATTTGATAATTTATTGAATGCTACATCTGTTACATGACAGTAGAAATATCTTCAATAACATAATTAAAATTCTACAAAATATTAGTTCCTCCTTTTATTTTCCTCTATTTTTTATATGTTCCCTGTGTAAGTGGCCCTCTAATAAATTTGAAAATGCCAACTACTTGGTGAATTCAGTCTATATTTTCATGAAAAATTTTAGGTAATAGTACATATCAAGTGAATCACCAAATACTTTTAAAGTGAAGAAGAAAATTGTATGAAACTCCAGTCTTATCTCTGCCAGCCCTCTTAAGATAACTTTCAGGCTTAGGAAGCTTTGACAGGGATGGCCAGCAGTGATAAAAATGAATCAAAACAACGATGTGGACCATGAATAAAATAAAAGGGTTTTGCAATAACTGTGGTATAAAGGGCATATAAAAACTGTCATTTCAAAGAGGCTAAGTGACATGTCAGTGACAAAATGGGTCATGTTAAAAAGTCTTTCTGTTCAAAAGTCTTTCAAGTTTCAAAACAAGGAGCCATTCAGCGGGCAAGTGCATTTGAGCTACTCTGAATTTGAAAATGGCCATTCTTTGTAGCATTTTGGTTTGCTTTTTACTGAAAAGAACTATCCACTTAAACCAACCTCTATCATCACAGAGAGTGAAATGAAAGTGGAGATTGAACAGGAGAGTTTATAATCCATTGTTTCAGTTTATTAAAAAAAAAGGTGGAAGGGCTTTGTCTGTTTTCTTTGGTATGAGCCACAAGGAATCAATTCTGAAGCAGTTGTTTACTGGGTAGGGCACACGCCTGCTTGGAGGCACTCCCAGCTAATAGGAATTTCTGACATCTGTAGTGTTTAAGTGTATCATTGAAATGTGGTTTTATGACAGTTCACTAATCCATAACACATTTTACTAAATTTATAACAGTATTACAGTCAATGCAAGCATATTCTCTGATAATTAACAGTATGTAATTATAGTCTTTTTTTCAAAGCCACATCATATTTTCCCCCCCTCAAAATTTTTAATCCTATTCCATGCCTTCCCTGGGCTGCTTGGCTATTTACCCGTCTTTTGGCCATTTTTTTTCTAATTCAGTATTTTTGAGCAGTACTAAGAATTGTCAGATCTGTCAAACTTCTGATAGAATTGTCCTTCATAAGCCAGGTAGGAACTTCAGCCTCTGTTTCTATAGTTCAATTACTAAAGCAAAAATGATGGCCTAAAAAAAAAATATATATATATATATATATACGAATAAAGAAAGGGAAAGATTAGATCTGACCTGACAAGATTCCTCTGAGGGCTCAGAAAGGGCCTGAATAATAAATTCCAAAACCGTACTCCATCTTGGGATTCTGTGACTAAAAACAGAAATAAAATACTTGTTTCAGTAATTTCCTACATTTTGGTCAATTACAGGGCTGCTCTAAAGAATTCTATTCATGTTTTAAAAAAAATTAAAAATTAGATAATTGTTTTTAAGTTCCTAAATCATTGTATTGTGTTAGCATTGCAAATAAGCATAACATATCTGTAGACCCATCTTTCTACAAGCAGCTTTATTATGAACTTTTCCATTACTTTATAAAATAGACCTAATCATGACTAAATCATTTTTGGTCACTCAGGAACTGAGACAAACTCTAGAGATTAAAAACAGTGCAATTACTTTGGAAAGTATCCTGGAAGATCTAGAAAATTAATATTAAAAAAAATACTGCATCCAAAAAAAAAATGTTCCTTTTATCTGTCCTTTTCAATTTAAAGTTCTAGCTTATAATAAAACGATACTGTGGAATGAATAACAAAGTAAAATCTAAAAAAAAAAAAAAACAACACCACAACCTGTTCTAACACATGTTCTGCTTGTCTTTGATTTCACTGCAAACTGGATCAAGATGCTGTTGTATTTTAAAGGTGGACTAGGATAAATATCCTGGGATAGAGAGACATGCTGATTTTTTATTTGACACATTAGCATTAAGTACATCTCGGTTTATAAATGCTCAATCAATATTTTTCATGATTTTTTTTTCCCTGCTATGGAAATGATTATAACACCTCATGACATACTCTTTTAAAATTTATTTTCTTTTAAATCATTTAAAGAAACAGAACAGGAGTGAAACTTTGCATTCTTTGTTCATAATACAAAAGTATCTAATTCTTCTTATTTTTTAAATTACTTTTGGACAAAAATGCTCCAGCCCAGTAAGACTGCATGTTCCTAAAAAAGGGAAATTCAAATAGAATTTTTTAGTCATATTTTCTAGTATTCTTTAGTATATATGAAAGAGAAAATTGGAAAGCGACAGCAAAATCCAAAATTATATACACCAACTATACAACAAGGAGTAGGAAAATTTAAGTATTGTTAATTCTCATTAGGAAGAGGCAGAAATGGTATACTGAGCCACTTCTTGTGAATCTATTTCTTTCTAGCTATAACCAGCAAAATGATATATTATTGCATATGGGTCCTATACATGGGAAAACTATTCCCAGTTCTACTCTGCCATTTTGTTCTCCATTTGTGGTTCTTTCTTATTCATCGTGTAGGTGCAAGTGCAGATTGTTACATTATTTTGTGAAGGCTCAAAGATTTTCGGATAAATCTGAGAGGGAAAGTAGAAAAATAATAATTTTGAAAAGAGAAGAAATTAAGTATTTGTTCCAGTTTCATTTTCTGTGCGGTACCAATATAAAGAAGCAGTACTAAAGGGTTCTGATCATTGTTGTAATTCTCTTCGTGATACTTTTCATGATATTGAGAATTTTCACATGAAATTTACTCAACTGAAATCATTAACCATATTTTTTTTTTTTTCAAAAAGGAAATTATTTTTATATTTTGGTGGTTTTTTCACTTTATTAAAATATGAACATGGCTGCTTTCACTTACTTATTTTCCTTTCATCCAGTATCTTACAGACTTATTTTGTATTTTACAGGATATTTACCATACTTTTATTTTCTTTCTGCTGCTTAATCCCAACATCGTGACCTTTCTTGGCAAGCTAAAGGCCACAGATTGAAATTACATTCTTATGGTGATCTGAGGCCTTAATGGAACAAATCAATGACATTTTCTCTTTATGAAAAATTAGTTCCTCCAAAAGACTCAAGAAATAAAAAGCCTTAATGCAGTTTCTTTATCAAAATCCTTCATTCCTAAACCCTTCCTATTATTTCTATTAGGTTGTTGCCCTATTTTCCTTATGCTATGGGTATAGAGCAAAAGATTTTAAGAGCTGCTGCCACAGAGCAAAGAAGCTGAAGCTTCATCTTACTTGGTTGCTTCCTGATCAAAATAAGTGGGAAAGCCACCTAAAACCATTCCAAAAAACTTGCCAGCCAGCAAAAGAAATTGTGAAGGTATGAATTAGGATTTAAATCCAAATCCGGTGTGAAACTATATAATATGCTGTAACTGAGAAACTCAAATTAGTTTTGTAAAACACGATAGTTGGTTAGATAGCCACAAATCATTTTGGTGATTTCAGTTAAATATTTTAACATCCCAATAATAACTGGCTGATGGATTCTTAATACTGTTTAACAGTACCACTTGTTTCTAACTGTTTACTACAGCAGCAGATTGTAGTTATTAACATAAATGATGGGTTCAGCCATTGTCAGTTGAGAAATAATTTCAGTAATAAACACAACAGTTATTTTGGCATAGGTTTATTTTTGTGCTTTATTTATCATTGTACCTGACAGAATCGAGAATAACTTTTCCATGTTAGACCAGCCACAAAGTGATTCTTTCAGATCCCAAGAAAGTCAGCTCTGTTAGACAACATGCGCAAATTAAAATCTGGTGAAAACAATGGGCTCATTGTGTTGACAGGTTTTAAACACTATGTAATTTATTTACATAACAAAAATAACTCAGAAAAACTATGTTAAAATATGGATGAGAGATGACATTAATGTCTTCTGAAAGGGCTTCATGAATATCTGTTGATAGCAGAAGAACAGATTCTGACTGGGCCTAGCTGAATATTTTCTATAAAATTGTTTTCTCTTCAGTAATAACTGGTCTTTTCATGTTGAATAGACTAAATATATTGGCTTGTCGGTAGCTATTACACTGTGGGATTTCAAAGTGCACCCCAGATTTACCTTGGCTTTGTATCAAGATAATTCATAGGCATGAACCATTCTTCTTACATCCTTGTTTCTATGGAAAGAAACCCCCAAAGAAGCCACCTCATGCTTTGGATAACTTTCTTATTTAGACCATCAGGGCACCAGAGCTTTGGAAATGCAGCACAGAACTGGCAAAAACTGTTTAAATCTGTTGTGGCATTGGATTATTTTTGTCTCATCTCTATTATTTCCCCATCACTTAAACTCATCCCTTAAATAGCTTACCTTTGTTTGAGAAACACATGAGTCTTCTATGAGTGTTCTGAGTCTTATGAGTCTTCTACCACATGTCTTTCCTTCGCTGTTACATTAGAACTGCTTCCATTTCAGACAGTATTTCAGAGGCTGTTTCATCAACATGCAAACTACAGAAGACACTGTCTTGTGCCCAGGAAGACACGCTGTCCTCCTAGAAGGAACAATACTATGAAAAAATTAGTTGCTACCTGGGCTGGACCGTGTTCAATGACATTTAATGGTTGCTGCAAACTTAGTGAGCGACCAAATATTTGGGTGCTTGTGACCATCAATCAGACTCAGGGATACCACTGTCAAATTCAGTTCACTTCTCTACTCCCATACATGGTGCTAATAGAACTTCTATAAAGACACTTACAATTAGGTTGGTTTATAGTTAACACTGTCAAAACAATGGATTTTTCTGGGGAACAGTAGTTTTACGTCTCTGGAAAAAAAAATAGTTTATCCTTAAGAGATGTAGAGCTTAAATGGTTAAAGTTACAATTATAAGCAAATGAAAATGAAACCTTTTAATTGAAATATTTCTGCATGTGTCATTGAACTAACCTCTTCTGCCTCAGATTATAAGGTTAAACAGAGAGAATTTAAGTAAAGAACAGAGAGAAACATTACTATATGTATAGATAATTCAACAGAAAACGGGTAGATTGGATACGATTCTTTTCTCACTTTAAAATGTTGATTGCAAAACAATAGGCATTAATGAAGGTACTAATAATTTAAAAACAAGAAAAGAGATATTTTGTATGTTTAAAAACCTCCTTTTCTAAATAAACCGTATTTTACCCTCTAAAATCAATGGGTTACTCATAGAAAAATAAATATCTGTTACATTGATTGTGTAGTCCATTAACCTTTGCCTTTTTTATTTCTCTTTGTGCTGGGTTTAGTATGGCTTTAGCACGCCTTTTGGGAAGAAGCTTTTATGCAGTATATATAAACTAAGTTACTACCTGAAAAAATTAAATACCCATAGCTATTCCTAATAAATACTGTAAATAACTTAAAACATTAAGCGCATGGTATTATTGTTTACTATAATTTTGTTTACTTCACAGTTGTATTTCTTTCCTTTCAAAGTTAATTTTTCAGTAAAAAGAAAACAATTATGTAGCACATTTCCACAATTAATCCTGTTCCTTCTTATGCAAGTCTTCTTAACCCCTATATATATGACTAATAAACTATTTGTGTGTGAAAAATTAAAAAAAAAAAAACATAGTTCAGACTACATAAGTATTTTTTACTTTAAAGTTACGTTCATATTTTCTCCCTTAATAATATTAACGAAAAACACAGTATAAACACAATTTTTAAGCATGGAGGTATAAAACACTGAAAATCAGTTTCAACTTCATGTGAAATTGCAAAATAAATTTTGATGAGCTATGATGCTCAATGTTACATATACTCATGAATAATGACTGCCAATGATGTATTCTTTCTCAAATTGCAGGGTGTTATATGTTGAAATTTTGAAAACTTGCAGGGAGGGAGGCTGTTCTGGCTTCTCTGGGGTAAAAAGTAGTTTACGTAAACTGTAAAACACAAATATTTCCCTGATGACTTGTTCCCTTGGGAAATGAAATCATTTTAGTTGTGATCTTACTATGGAAGAAAATACTGCCTTAATTTTGCTTCACTGCAAGCTCATATCACACAGTGCATATTGTGTAGTTTGCAGAAATATTTGTGATCAGGGATTTGATGTGAATTATGTAAATTAAGCAATAATAGAAACCAGATCCTATGTCATATGTCAGAAACAAAAGAGAATAGAGCAAGTGCTTACACAAATCTCAGGTATTTCACGTTGACCCAGAAAATATTTATCGTTATTTTTCAGATTGTAGAGAAAATATTTGCATAAAACCTGCATTATCATATAATATGTATGAGTTTACAAATCTCTGGAGTGAATGCTAGTAAAGAAAATATTATTTTTATTACTTTTTTATTATTTTTAATAAATTTAAACATACGTATATTTGTACTTTCAGCTATTTTCAGTTACTTCATTTTTTTCCATCTACTGTTCAAGATTCACTTTTACATTCTGACATTTTTCTTTTCTGATTTTTTTCACCCTGAGAATTAATTTATTTTCAAGTGAGAAGCATTATAAAGCCACACAATATCTTAATCTTGATGCTTCCAAGAGGATCTGCAGTTAAGGGCTTTTTATTCTTTCTCAAACACGACAAATAAACACACAAAGGTTTTTACTTTTTTTTTTTTTTGTTGTGGGTAGGTGGGACTTTAAGGATAATTCTAGAACAGGCATGTACATGTCTGCTATCAACAAAGTACTTCCTTCTCAAGGGAAATTTAACATCCAAATACCAAAAAGAGACAACAATTCGCAGTTATGATACCATTCTTAGCAGTGAATCTGCCACCCTTCTTCTCAAAGAGCAAACCTGTGGCTGAAAATCACTAACTGATTGAATCACGAAAAAATCACGAGCAGCATTTTCCCTGGAAAAAGAGAATTTTGTAGCTACACATAGAGATATAAAATCAACACTCTCTTCCAAAGAGAATCCCAGTACTAATCCTTTGGGTACAGCTCCCACTTTCCTTTATCTACTTTAAGTACCTAAAAATATGGTTCTCAATTGAGATTTTGTCCTTTTTGTGATTGTCTCCACTCATTTCTTTTTGAGATGTGAAAAGATAATTTAAAAATATGCAGCTAGTGAACTTTTAAGAAGACCCTAATTTCTGATTGGAGATCAGCTTTGAGGTTTCTTAGGAAGAATTTTGGATAAAAATGTCATTATTTATTATCAAGGACTTGGTCCTAGATTCTTGCTTGACAAAAGATGACACACAAGATAATTTTTCATCAGTAGCATCATTCTGTTTAATGATGGCATAACTGAGATGGTTGCTTACATTATCTTTTCTAATAATTTTGAGGAATATTTGTAGAATTCTGCATCTCCATGTCTTTTTTGCAAAGCAAACAGCACTGAGATGAAGAGCATTGCTTGGTCACAGAAAAGGAAAAGATGGCAAGAGAGACAAACTGTAGTGCCCGAAGTGGCAGAATCTGGAAACAGGAAAGTGAGAAAAATTCTATTCCCTTCATACTGAGTAGTTTCTAAACTAAACATGAATTGATTAAAATTTGCTTAAGGTATGTACTTCAGCACCCTCCTCAACTCCATGAGAAAAGACAAAGCAGAGCTCTAAATCTACCAGACTCCCTCGAATACTGACAAAAGGGAAATGCAATTGCATCTTAGTTAAATATCTTCACTAATAACGCGCAATCCATTTCCTCTAATTCCATGAACAACATAATTAAAAGTAATGTTAATTAGTAATTTTAGCTTGTGAAATATTTGAAGCACAGATTTTCTTTACCACTTGCCTACCACAATACACATCAGTACCACAAGCCCACAGGTGTTTGAAAAAGACAAACAAAATCATTATGAATAAATCAAATAGAAATCAATAATGCAGGTACATGAACATTTTATGCACAGAGAGCTGAGCTACACAGTAAGACGGTACTATTTTAGACAGGCACTTCTCAGAAGGAAACTGTATTTTGAGCAAACCCACTACATTTCTCCAGCTATTAACTTGTGAAATGTATTAGAAAGAAACATTTTCTTAACCAAACAGTAAAGGGTGTAAATTCAAAAGAGATTAAAGGAGCTGTAGCTCCTTAATTATCACAGCTCAATGCAGTATATATATTTCAAGCTATGCGATGTATTAGCCACCACTTAAGCATCTGCAAGCATGTAATTATGAAGCAAGTAATAACTAACCTAAAGCCTACAAAGTGATTTGGAACCATGTGACTAAGAGTCAGACTTATGAAAGGAAACGATATTATTGGGTTCACACGAACAACCTGTATAATATTTTTTTTTGTTTTCATTTCCAGTGAACATTAGTCACCGTGTACCTATTATTCACAACTACAGAATTTATTTGACAATTCAGCATTAAAATTCCTAGAACTTCATAAGTATATCAATATCATAATATATGCAGTACTTTTTCCTCTGCAAATTTATTATTTTTACTTTTGATTTGATTACAAAATGTGACTGGATATGACATCTGTTGCATCTTGCAGCAATATTTCCTTGTAATTAGAAGATATGAAAGGGAGAAGAGAGCAAGCATATTACTAAAGTTCATTAGGTGACTGCGAGAAGGGAGTTAATTGAGAAAAAAGTTATGAGTGCTGCATATACATACCTCTATATGTATGTGTATGTATATGTGTGTGTGCATAAGAGTTAGTGTGTGTGCATATATGGCAAACTTTAGCTTAAAATATTATGGACTCATCCTATTGCTGCCATTCACACCATCCAATACTGTAGTAAGGAAAGGATGTCTTGAGGGAAAGAAATCTGACATGCTCCCCAGCAGGATGAACAAAAGATCATGGTCCCTTGAGATTGTTGTCTTATTCCATACGCTTATGTCATAGTGTTGATGTTCTCAGCACGGTTGTCTTTTATTCCTCTCTGCTCTTTTTCTCCTTTTGATTTACTCATGCATAGGAATGAGAGAATGAAAGTTTTTGTCCAGGCATTTGATATAGCCTGGCAATAAATTGGGTAGCTGAAAAGTTACAAATGCATTAAAAGCTTGCACACACAACTCTTGCAGACATGAACAGCATGGATGGCTTGCTCTTGTTCCTTCCCTCTGGCTGACCAGGACTGAAATTCACTATGGGGATATAGATTCATACATGCATTATGGATCCTTCCCATAGCTGACCTTAAGATCATTGAGTCCAACCATTAACCCAGCACTGCCAAGTCCACCACTAAACCATGTCTCTATGTACCACATCTAAACGTCTTTTAAATACCTTCAGGGATGGTGGCTCAACCACTTCCCTGGGCAGTCCATTCCAATGCTTGATAACTCTTTGATCCTGAGGAGAATTCTAAATTTTCATACATTTTTTATGAAGAAAATATTTAAATTGTTATTTTTCTGAAAATGAAAATATATAAATAAAGAATTAAAAAGGTAGAATTTAGTATAAAAATTATAAATAAATAAAAGTAGGTCATCTATACTGTGCATTTAAAAATAGTCCAATTAAGCGGAAGTTAACCATATTTATCAAATATTCCCATTATAATATAAAGAAGCAGAACTATCTCTTCCTATTAACATTTTTGTCAAAATGAACTGTTTCTGACTAGATAGATGTTCCTGTAGAATACTTGCTGTCAAAATACCAAAAAAATCCCTTAAAAAAACCCCAAACTTCTCCCCCAGCCTCCCCTCCAGCACTACACCTGTCAGAGAAAAGTCTATTTCAGCAATTCCTAGGCACAGTAATCTTTTTTTATACTGGATATAGCATAAGAATATATCAGAATTTTATACAAATCTTCTACCCATAGATTTCTCTTCAGTCCTTATTTGGCAATTTAAATATGGAAAAGTTTGTCAACTGCAACTTTAACATTGGGCGCCAATAAATCTCTCGTGGTTTTGGCCTAATTTACCAAAACCAGACCAACAGATGGCCCTTCCCCCCCCTTCTCCTCCCCAAAAAAAGAGGAGAGAGGAGGAGAAAGAGATAAGGAGATTCAGAAGTTTAGAATGAACTAAACTACTTTAATGAAGAATTAATATTAAAGTAAAAATAAAGATAAAAATAATGAAATAGATACAATATATACAAAACCGTATCAAGCTCCCAGTCACGTCACCGGCAGGCACTGGGGAAGTCCCAGACTGGACTCAGCAACGGATGGGAACTGGATTCCAGCTCTGGAGTCAGGAACACACGGATCGGGATCAAAGGCAGATGAACAGACAGAGTCCTCTCTGGACGTCGGCCATCGCAGGAAGGGGCTGACCCTTTGATCCCTCAGCTTTTATACTGAGCATGGGGCAGATGGGATGGAACACCCCAGTTGGTCAGGTTTGGGTCACCTCTCCTGTCCACTCCTCCCCACCGATGTGACCCCTCTACGTTTTTTCCGCTTCCGACCCTCTAAGGGGGCAAATAACGAAATGGGCTGCCCTTGGTTGTTATAGCAATAAGTATAAGCAAGGGCCTCCCTGCACACCATCCCTTGGCATGGAGCACAAACATTGGGCTGATCATTCTGAGAACGAGCAGTTTTCTCCACAATATGTGGTTAATTTCAGAAGTTTAGAGGAGGCCTGGCTGGGATGTAAAGTTACAGAACAGAAAATTGGTTCGGTTTTACTTCAAACCGGGACACTTGGAAACACTGTGCATCAGATTTGCAGGGATCCTACTTTACCTTAAAAAAAATTAAAAATCCTAAACTGGCTCTTTTTTTACTGAAATGGTAATAATCATATTTACCTTTCACACATAAGTAAATGCACCATCAAGATGAATGATAGTATTGCCAAAATTCATAGTATTTTGAAATGTGTACACAGAAGAAAAAAGAAAGTAAACTCTTACTGTGGAAGTGTGATCTCTTAGTGCCCAATGTCTACTTTCTGTCTATGTTTTTAATATTTACAAGGCAGATTGAACTCTGCTGGTCCTTCAATGTTCTTCAATCCCATTTTACGAAATATGTGAATTTCATAAGAAATTAAATGATCAATTGATATTAAAAATAATAGCAAGATACAATGGAGGTTAGTCCATTCAATTCCTTTAATTTAGGAAAACAAACCTACAAAAGGCAACATCATTTGTTCATGTCCATGAGAGGGTCATGAATTAGAAAGTCATTAATAGAAGCAAGAAAAGAGTTCAAGCTCTTTTTTCTGGAAGCTCTGGCCATGTTGACCAGTACAACATTCTTCATTCTAGAATTGTTTGGAGGTCTTCATACTTAAGCCATTTAATACCATTCCAAACCTTCCTCCAAACTTCCAGTTGGAGGAATTCTTCTATGCAGTAAGTTGTTAAGTATTTTTTGTATTAATTTGAGCCTACTTATGAATTCTCTGTTATTTCTCTGGACGCTCCCACATCTGTGAGTAATTTAAATGATTTCCCATTAAAATGCTTAGTTTTATGGATGGACTTATTGGAAGCCCACTGCTGTGACAGAGAGATTATGGTAATCAGTATTTTAGGCATGGTAAAAGGCTTTCTTCCTTTAGATCGCAGTAAAAAAGTCATGTTCGAAGTCCAACTGAAAGTGTCTTCAGCCTAGACAAGATTTAGGGTTCCCCATAAATCGTTGTATATTATAAAGTTCGCTGTTACGGAGTTAATATGGAACACCATACTCATTTGCTACTCTTATGACAGCTCAACAGGGCATGAAAGTTAAAAAGCGAATGCTTCAGATAAAGCATGATCAAGTTTTCTCAAATGTGACTACCTATATGAAGTACCATATATATGTAATACAACTGTTAAACTAAAAACTAAAAAAACCCACCAAAACAAGCCAAACAAAAAGAATCCCAAACCACCCCCCAATTTGAGGTCAAATACTTGCTAATTCAGTAATTCTTCTGTCATTACAGGTGTTTCATTGCAGTGTTGGACCCATGTATTCCAATACATACACACACCCCACTCCGCTTGCTGCTGTCAGAATTATTTGCACAACCTCCCCAAGAGAAGAGGAGTTTGTGTGACATTCTGAGGCAAGTTAATGCCCAAATAGCTGAAGTGAGCAGCTGGTGTCAAGGGATGGCAGTGAAGTGTGATTTTTACATTTGGCCTTGATGTTTGTCAAAATTATAACAAGCCAAAGAAAACTATTGGTTGCAAAAGGAAAAAAAAAAAAAAAAAAAAGCAGACAAGAATAAAAAGAAGTGAGATGAGGCATTGCTATTTTCACTTTCATTTTCTCAGATTTGCCAGTTCTTACTAGCGAGATAAATGGCATGAACGTATATACTTCATCCTGATCTAATAAAATTAAGACAATTTTCATAGGTGAGGTAGCTGAGTCTTTAAAACAAAGATAGCATATCCAGCTGATTATTTAAAGAAGGCACAGCAATAAAGTTTTAGGGCTCACTTCCCCTTCTTTTTGTATTGGCTTGGTTAACACTGTACCAGCATGGATTAGTGTAACTCCTAATTCCAGCTGATGAAGTGATCCTACACTTGAACATTAAATCCTCACCTTCAGTCTCCACATGTATAATTCACAGCCGATCCAGAAAGCCAACCGCATCCTGGGCTGCATCGAAAGAAGTATGGTCAGCAGGCCGAGGGAGGTGATTCTACCGCTCTGCTCTGCTCTCTGAGACCCCATCTGGAGAAATGCATCCAGCTCTGGAGTCCTCAGCACAGGACTGTTGGAGCGGGTCCAGCAGAGGGCCACGAAGATGATCTGAGGGCTGGAGCCCCTCTGCTGTGAGGACAGGCTGAGAGAGTTGGGGTAGTTCAGCCTGGAGAAGAGAAGGCTCCAGGGAGACCTTAGAGCCCCTTCCAGTCCCTAAAGGGGCTACAGGAAAGCTGGGGAGGGACTCTTGATCAGGGAAGGTAGACACAGGGCGAGGGGGAAGGGTTTGACACTGAAAGAGGAGAGATTTAGATTAGACATTAGGAAGAAATTCTTTACTGTGAGGGTGGTAACACTGGAACAGGTTGCCCAGAGAAGCTGTGGCTGCCCCATCCCTGGAGGTGTTCAAGAACAGGCTGGATGGGGCTTTGAGCGACCTGGTCTAGTGGGAGGTGTCCCTGCCCAGGGCTGCGGGGTTGGACCTGGATGATCTTTAAGGTCCCTTCCAACCCAAACTGTTCTATGATTCCATGATTTCTATGATATGAGAAAAGAGATAAGACCATTATATCAGCAGTCTTCTAATGTATTTGTAGACCCATCCAAAGACTTGGAAGAGTTAAAAACTGCTCCAGGAGTACTTTATACCCAGGTAGCAACAGGGCCTTTTATTTTTTATGCTGGCTGAAGAGCAGCAGCAGCTTGATCTCTCACCTTCACTATATTCTATGAAACTCTTTTGCTGGTTTTTGGGGGGTAGTTTTACCTCCATAGTCCTTTCTGCTTTTCCAGTGCTGCAAAGACAGAAAAACAAACAAACAAACAAAGATGGAAACAACACAATAACAACACTCTGATAGTTTATTTCTAATTTAAGCAGATATTAAAAAGAAGAACATGAGCTTAGATTTATGGGTGTGAGAGAGCTATTCTATTGTTTCCATTCTCAGAAATTAACTTACCAATTGAAAATATTTGGTATATTTGTTTAATATTTGTTTCATGATATTCCCTTCCAGGATACAAAAACAGACTGCCTTGCATTGTGAAGTCTTCAATCAGCAGATAAATAGTACAGTGTTATGTAAAACATTTGTTATTGTTTTCTGTTTATTTTCCTTTTGCAATTTGGACTGTAGCCTGAAAATTTGAATAAATCAAACCATATATAATTTACAATTCTATTATTTTAATTTTTTTTTCCATTTCCTCTTCCTCTAGTGAATTGGCAGAATATTTTTTCATGACATAATGAGTCAGACTTTGCTTGCCTTTTCAATACTTCCCATGTTTTCCAGTGTGCATGGAGACAAAAATTCTCCATCAACCTTTTATTTTGAGGGGGAAAAAAAACACACACACAAAAAAATAAAATTCTGGTTTCAAGACATGCTTTTTAATTGGACATAAACCCATATTATTCCTAGAAGTTAAAAAATCAAAAGCATGGACTAGCTGAAGCTAAAGAACCATATACATCAGAGTAAAAAGCACAGAGCACATTCAACTGTGTCCTGACCCGGGCTGGATTGGTTTGGAGAAGAGTGTAATTTAAGAGTTTAGAAATGTTAGAAATTTAAATAGAAATTTACATTTAGATATGTAAATAAGACAAAAAATATATTAAATTTTAAGTGTGAACTTCTTGGAAACATAAATTTTAAAATAAGTAAAGATGCACAGGTACACTGAGATTTGTAAGAGATTTGTTTGATTGGGAAACACATTTCACAAGTTTTATAGAAGCGTAATCAAGGAAAGCATTAAAAAGAAATAAGCATTGAAACAAGATTTTCCTCTAGCCATAGGTATCTTTATGGGGTTAAGTCTTACTCGTCACCTACATGCAACCTTAGCTCATTGCCATGGTGTGTGTTTGAAACGTGTCATAGGAGTTGAAATCATCATTAGTCATGTTAAACTACGGAAGCCAAAGTAGTCCTTTCTTCTTATTTCCTTCCACTCCACTGTTAATGCTCCTCACCTTCCAGCTGCAGAGCTGTGTATGCAATTGTGTAATACCATCTATCTCGTGTATGATACTAACATATTACATACATCTTATGATAAAAGAGATAAGCCATTGCACAGTGTGAGGAATGCCATCATTGGCTACATGTCCAGTTTATCACTGATACTAACAGCGGTTCTAAAGTAAATCCCTGCTAGGGAAATCTAACACTCACTGTGAAATAAATAATAATAAAATAAAAATAAAAATAAAAAAATAATGAATAATATTGAGAGAAAAAAACCGCTTGTAGTTTGATGCCAAGGTTTGAGGCCATGGCAGCTGAACAGTAACAGCATCTTTGACATCTGCCATATGTCTTTATACAACCCTGCACAAGGCTGGATTTACCAGCACAGATGCCTTTAAAATCAATTGTTGGAACCTGAGCATTCTGATTTTGTGGAGTTTTCCCAAACAGACTGAGCTGTCCAAGAAATTTATTGACATGTAATGGAAATCGACCAACTAAGATCCTGTTCTGTCCTGAATGCATCAGAACATAAAATAGTAAGAGTAGAAAAGCTGACAGGATGAAGAGTTCTATTAATTCATACAATGTATATTGAATTTGGACACAAGATAAATCCTTGGAAAATTATATCAAACACAGGCATAAACATGTACGTCTAACATATTTTTTTTGCTTATGTATAGAGAGATATATAGATGAGGGAGGAGCTAAATATAGTAAAAGAATATTTCCAATGCAAAATAAATGCAAAGCTTTTTGGTGGGTTGACCCTGGTTGGACGCCAGGTGCCCACCACAGCTGCTCTGTCACTCCCCTCCTCAGCTGGACAGAGAAGACAAAATATAATGAAACGCTCATGGTTTGAGATAAGGGCAGGGAGATCACTCACTAATTACTGTCACAGGAAAAACAGACTCCACTTGGGGAAAATTAATTTAGCTTATTACCAATCAAACTAAAGTAGGATAAACAGAAATAAAAACTAAATCTTAAAACACCTTCCCCCCACCCCTCCCTTCTTCCCAAGCTTAACTTTACTCCTGATTTCTCTACCTCCTCCCCACCGCCCCAAGCTGTGCAGGGGGATGCGGAATGGGAGTTGTAGTTTATTCATCCCATGTCATTTCTGCCACTCTTTCCTCCTCAGGGGAGGACTCCTCACGCTCTTCCCCTGCTTTTTTTTTTTTTTTTTTTTCAGAATAAGAAAATGTTTCACTTGAAATCACAGCACTTTGCATGGTTGTACAACACCTCATATAGTTCTGTGCTGAATTACACCACACCAAAAAAATTACTATTCAGTATCATGTATTATTTATAGTATGGGCTTATGGATGTTGAAGTGTATCATATATCAATAAGTTCTCTGTTGGCTGTCAGAAAGGTTACTTAAAGGAGAGCTCTTTATTTCTTTATCCAAGCAAATTCAGAAGAAATAGAAAAGCAACCATTTTTTCTTACAAACAAAACAACAGACTATTCTAAAGAAGTCTCTTAAAATAATATAAATTGAAATAGATCAACAGAACTACAAACACATATAGAAAACATAATGTTTTATAAAATATTCATGTGCCCTCATATTCAGTTCAGTTGCTTCATCTCAGTAAAGTTGTACCAAAGTTTAATGAGATTCATGCAAAAGAGACAAAACTGATTAATGATAAGGTAAGATTTACATACTATGAGAGGTTACAGAGCCAAAGTAATAGGAAAAAGAAAATACTATGGGAAGTTGAGGAACTTATGAGGGACAAATGAAAATTGATTACTCTTACTTTTTTACTCAATTTTTTAACCAAGGGACAACAGAAAATCTAATGCAATCCAGGGCACTTTGTTTTGGGAATTTCAGACACGGAACTGTTGGCGTATGGAAAGGTATTTACGTTATGTTCATATTTAGAGGCTCTTTAATTCCCCTTCTACCAAACTTCCCCAACATCTTTCTACTCAGATGCTTTACTTGAGTGGCTGTGAAAGAAATTTAGGGTCCTAACTCATGCTCCCTCAATTTATCTAATCTATACAGCTAAAGAGGTCTAAATTAGACCATGACATTGTCCCTTATTCTGTTGAAAGGCTTCTGAGTATGGATCTAAAAATTTTTTATTTTATTTTATTTTATTTTATTTTATTATTTTATTTTATTTTATTTTATTTTATTTTATTTTATTTTATTTTATTTTATTATTTTATTTTATTTTGTTTTATTTTATTATTTTTTTCAGCTGGCTTTTTCAGATACTCAGAAAACAAAATCACAAATAATAGGCATTCATTTCAGTGAAGCAATACAAACTTTTATGCAATTTTTTCAGAAGTCTGTGAATTTCTTCTCCTTAGAGTTTTTATTTAACACTTAAGCTCAGAAGTCGTTGGTGTATTTTTTTCTTTTCTTTCAAAGAGACATTTGATATAATATTCTTTATCATTTCTCAACAGGAGCAAAGACAGTACTTGTTAAATGTAAAATACTAACAAAAATGTCAGGCATGAAACTAATAAGTTATACATATGAATAAAAACAACCCTCTTGTAAATTATTGAATACACTGTGAAAGCTCTACTTCACATTAAATGTCTTTCATTGCTTTAAAACACCTATGTTTTAAGGGGTGATTCCTATGAAATCTAAAACAAAGGTTTACAGTGCTGGGAGTGAAAACTGCATCGAAATTCAGGTAAATGTTTCTGGGTAAAGATGCAATATCCAGCTCCTGTTCCAGTGAACACAACATCTTATGAGATAACTGCTTTATTTTCCATTTTTCTAGATCTTAAAAATTTCACAAGCATTACGAAGTTCAAATTAATGCATTTGAAGATATTTGATTAGAATTTGAAAGACATAAAAAAGCAAAAAGAATATTCAAAAGAGTACAAATAAGAAATAAGAAATAAGAGGTCAAATCTAGAACCTGTCTTCTAACACATATCTAGAAAAGAGTAGAAATTATGTTGTTCTAGTGTGTTATTGGCTTACGCTATTCTGTTTACTTCTGTGTCGGACGCCTTTAGGCTTAAATTTACTGTAAATCCAAGTTGCTGAAGTAGGTATCGGCTGCGTCTCTGAAAACCTACCTTCAGGGATCTGTGCACACTCTCAGTGCTTACAAGATTGATTTGTAGCTTCAAGCACAAGACACTTAAGGGGATCTGAAAGTAGGATGGCCACCCAGGCGACATGGTATATTCTGTACGAGGAGCTGTATGCTCTCTTAGTGCCCCCTGATGGCCAGCTCATGCAAACTAGAAACTATTTTAGCCAGTATGTGAATCAGTAAAATAGGTCTCTAGAATGGCAATAACATATTTTAAAATAATAATAATAATTTTAAAAAAAAGTAAAACATTAAGTGGAAGAAGCAGAAGGTGTAAAAATCCTGCAAAAATGTAAGAAATATGATCCACTTAATTTTTCATTTGACTGAGGTGGAAATAATGTCTATTTTTCAGTGGCTAACTGAAAGAGAAAAAAACCCATAATAATCATTTAGATGAAGCTTTTTGTTGGATAGAAATTTAAAAAAAAACACCCACAACAGACATTTTTTCTGGTATCAACATGAAAATTTATTATAAGACCAAGGTAAAAAAAGGGCCAAGTTCATCAGGAAGGGAGATGGGAGATGAAGAAGATATTTCATCTTTCCCTAAGCCAAGAAATGTTTCCTCAAAATATGGAAAAATCTGGTTAAATTTTCTACATGTACAAAATCTATTACATTTCTCATTGTCTGTCTTCTGTCCATTCTGCCTCAATATAATTATGTTATGACTATATATTTTCATTTTATCTGTATTGCATGTTAGTGGGGAAAACTGTTGTTATTGCTCTGCTTCAATATTATATTAAGTAAACACATGTATATATGTCAGCGAGATATCATATACTTGAATTCTTTGAAGTCTTCAATTTTAAATTATATAAGCTTGTACTTAGTGGTGCTCAATTGCAACACAATTTTCATTAACGTATGTTCTTGTGTCTTTTAGAGTGAGATAAAAAGCCTTCTCAGGGAAAGGAAGAGTTAATGTAGTAATATCAATGAAACTGGAGGAATTAAAGCCTATGGAAGAGTACTTCCTTAACAAAGGTCTTTACAAGTAGCACGAGGTTAACTGTTTATTTATATATAATGTTGGTTTTGGAACCTATCGCTATGTGTTTTCTTTACCAATCTACCCCCTTCCTGTCTCCTGCACATAAAGCACCTTTTGCTTAATTTTATAATTTACGTCCAAGACCATACTATGTTTTTCTCCTTAATAAGTTTAATGCAGGATTATTCTTGAATGCTGCTAAGCAGTTTTTCCAAACAAGTACTAAAGTTTAAATTTAAGCATCCAAATCATAAGACTGAAATTAATAGAAAATCATGTGATTAAGTGCTTTGTTGGATCGAGGTCATAATGTTCAGTGTCTTAAAGGCTCTTGGAGGTATGAACAATCTCATCTCAGAAGTATTCCCAGATTAAGAGCCTGTATAAAGATCCATCTTACCAAAAACAGAACTTTGAATTTATAGATGGACCTTATCCTTACTGCTGTGGAAGTTAGTGGAACACTTTTAAGGGGAATGTGTTTTTAAAGTGCTGTAAACTGTACACATTTTTAACTGGATGACATCAACATACCAGTTTTATGTTCTTCATTCTTCTCTAACCAAACAATTTGAGAGAACCTCATTTGAAGTGTAGTCACTGATTTAAAACATCTTTATCTCACCCTCTTCACATGAGAGTCTTAACAGCTACCTCAGTCCTCTTGTATCCAAGTTAGGATTTTATGGTCTAGATCAGAGGATGACTAGATGGGGTACAGAACTCCTTGGAAGATTGGGCTCAAAAGGTAGTGATTAAAAGGTTATAGTCTACCTTGGGACCAGTAGCAAGTGAGGTACTCTAGGGGTCTATCCTGGCATCTGCCCTGTTTAACGTATCTCTTAATGGCCTGGAAGAGGAACTTGCTTATAAAATTTTGAGATGACTCCAAATTGAGTAACCAGTCAATATTGTTGAAGTAATAACAGCTATACAGAGGGAGCTAGACAGGCTGGAGGAATGGGCTGCCTGAAACCTTACAAAATGTTCAATCAGGACAAATTCAAGTCCTGCTTCTGGGAAGGAAGATCCTCCTGCAATGACAGGCTTTGGTCTTACTGGCTGAGGAGCAGATCTGCTGAGAAGAAACTGAGAGTGCTGGTAGATGTCAAGCTGGGCATGAGCCAGCAGTGTGCAGCAACTAGGGTTGTACTAAGCATGGCCAGGAGATCAAGGGAAATGGCTGCACCCCTTTACCTGACACTCATTTTACTACATCTACAGCACTGTGTCTGGTTTTGGGCCCCTCTATTCAAGAAAGACATCAAAAGACCGGGGCAAGTCCAATGGAGGGCCTCCAAGCTGGCTAGGAGCACTTGTCCTGTGGGGAGAGGCTGAGGGCTTATTCAGCCTTGCCAAGTGATGGCTTCGAGGGACCTAACAGCAGGCCACAACCCTCTTCCCCCCTGGCACCTGCAGGCAGGTCATCAAGGAGATAGAGCTGGCACCTTCGAGTGGTGCAAAGCCGGTGGATGAGAGGCGATGGATGTAAGTTGAAACAAGGAGGATCTGGTTATGGCCAAGAAATCCTTGGAATGAGTAGAACAAGCTGCCTAGAGAGTTTATGCAGTCTCCATCCTTGGGGTTTTTCAAGACGTTGATCCAACTAGATCAAACCCCTAAGGAAGCCAGTCTGAACTCAGAGCTGGCCCTGTTTTGAGCAAGGCACTGGATTTAGATGACCTCCTGAGGGTCCTTCCAATTTGAATTTTCCTGTGATCCTGTGAGTCTATGATATTTATAACATCATTATTCCTGCCATGAACTTGAAATTAGAACCACTCCAAAAAGAACTTATATCCTTATTACATGTGTCAGCAAAAGGAAATAATGACAAAAAAAAAATATTTTCAGAAACCTCTTGAGATATTAAAATTCTATACTGTTTTTTCAGTGATCAGATGGATTTTTGGATTTTTGGAATGTTATTCCTTCTTCTTTTTGACTGCTTTGGAGATTAGTCTGGAGTTCAGGAGCTTTTACTCCTTCAAAAACTTTCCTGACATTGTACTTTTCATAATTACTATATTTTTCATGTAAGGCATTCTGCTGGAAGGGAAATAAAATAAAATATTAAACCCTGGGAGCTGTGGGGATAAACCTATAGAGTCCATAAGAAGTAAAGGTAAAACTTATGCAAGGGTTACTATGTACATACTGTAAGGGTAATGTTGATTTACAATATGTTAGTTATAAATGAAAAAAAAAACCAAACAACCAATTCCCAACCTTATACAAAGAAACACAGTTTGCAAAATATAACTGTAATTATAGTTTAGCAAAGTTTGAAAAGAGAACAAGAGTTCATTATTTCCTTCAAGACTTCTTTCTGTTTAATAATCCAGATAAACTTCTATAGTGACATGAGCCAGGTGGAAGCATATGAGCAAAGGTTATAAATAATTGATTGAACCACCTTGTGCTGGGAAAAAAACAGTTTCTATCAATGAAGTTCTAAGAGATTTCATCTATCCCAATATTCTTAAAAGGATTATGGCAACAAGAAAGACAAAGTGAGCTCCTTATCATTCCGCCGACATTAATTTTTCATGATAGCAAAGGACTGAGAAGCTGATAGAAAATGAAACAGATCCTACCTGTTATCTGAGAACTGTAGAAAGAAACAAAGAGAGCATCTTGTATATTGAATTTCTTATTTGTATTAGTTTCTGGTTTTAAAATATGCATAAACATATAACAAAGGCAGATTAAAAAAACCCAACAGATAAAAAAACCCAACAGCCCATGAACAGATTTGTGAGCCATGCAGTTAAATCCCAAGGCATTTTCTTGTGGATTTCTTAACAGAAATATTTATCTAGCATTGTCATCCATAATGTATTGAGGTCAACTAAAAATTAAACCACAGATGCTTGGTGAATTTCTAAGAATAGTCAACAATTTATACTCTGGCATGAGGAAGTGTTTCTGCTATTTATTTTCTCAAATTATATTTCTAACACTTGCTATCTTAGAAAGGAATAATGCTGCCTATTCTTATATATGCAGAGATACAGAAACAACCTGTTGTTGTTTTTAATGGGAAATGGGAACCATTTATGTACTTCTAGTTTCAAATTCTTGCATTAATCTTCAACCTTCTCTTTCATTGGAAATTCAATTGAAGAAAATTAATGGAAATCGAGGAAACTAATCCAAACTTCTGTTCTTCAGCCAAGCAGCGCAAACAAAAGAAGACTCATGCATTATCCTAAAAAAAATGTAAATTCATTTTATGAATTCATTATATGTTCATTTTATTAACAAAGAAGAGTTCTTAGTTTAAAAATGTGAGTCTGTCAGATTAAAAAACAATTTTCTTTAATTTTGTCTGATTGATTTCTGCATGTATCTGCATGGATAAAAATACTTTTATACTACCAGTTAACATCTCCTGATTAAAAACATATTCATAAAAAAAATGTAATATTACAACCTTTCTAAGGCAAGGTTCTTTGACTTATAGTATTTGGCCTGTATAATATTAGTCCTGAAACGTGCCACATTTGCAAAGATTTAGGTCTTCTGCATACTAAATTATTTTCATCTCATTGATGAAATTCAAATTATTCATGTAAACTAAGCCATTGTGTCACAGCTGGCTTTTCATCTATCCTATCAGAAATAGACATTAACCCTATAACATTTTCAGTAGTGACCATGAAAATCACTTTTTCTGTAAAAATAAGTATACGTACAAGCTATAGCTAGTTGACATGACTGATGACATTCACCTTTGTCAAAACCTTGAATTTGGAGTAAAAGTAACATTCGAGTTGATGCTTATAATTGCACACTATAGGGGAAAATGTTTCAGCTATTGACGTATCAAATGTTTCAAATAAGTGTTTTCAAAACATTCTGATATTTTAAAATTTGTGTTTATATTTCTGGCATTTTTACCTCTCAGTTTAAACGACGTTACTGTAACATCAAACCCTTAAGGTATGCGGTGATAATTGAGTACATACAGGACTAAAATTACACGTTATCCTTAAAATGACACATGATCCTAAGAATGTCGCTAAATCTACATGTAGGGCTTCTGCTTTAGATAAATGTGATAATTTGTAAAAATTCAGCCTGCATCAGGTTATAAAGTGTAATGACAAAATTAAATGAAGCGATTCAAAAGCTCGATGAAATAATTGAAAGTTTTGGCAACCTCTTTCCCATTTCCCTGTAGGCTCCCTGTTCACTTCCAGTACCATTTCTGCAGCATTCAGTGCTGGGGCTGTATAGTTCTGCAGCATCTTTTTTTTTTTTTTTTTTTTTGTTAAGTTTGCATTGGATTGAGGTTCCAGCAGACCCCTATCAATTCAGGCAACTTCCTATCTCCACAATGAAGTTCTCATACTCCACCCACGTATTATTAAGATATATTTCTATACCAATACTCCTCCCTGTCTTTAGCTTTTCTGAACAACTTGTATTTTCCAATACCTGCAATCCATTTATGGTTTCCAGTCCATTTTTGATGTGCAGATTTCTGATGCTCAGAAATAACCCAATTTATATCCTGAACCAGGAGTTCAAATTCTTCCATTTTATTGCTTCAGCTCTTGCATTACATTACAAACATTTTGTTTGTTACTTACTCATTTCCTGCTTGGACTGAGTGCTGCAAAGTTGCCCTCTTTACTATCTCCCTGGTTACTGGTACCAGCTGCTTCATCATTATTAGCACATTCTTTGTTTTTTGTGTGAGGACTCTAACATCCGTTTGCCTTTTTTCTTTTTCTTTTTCTTTTTCTTTTTCTTTTTCTTTTTCTTTTTCTTTTTCTTTTTCTTTTTCTTTTTCTTTTTCTTTTTCTTTTTCTTTCTCTATTTCTTTTACACACAATAACTACACATGGCGTACACGTTGCATCTCTCACAGACTTCTTTTACTGAAATAAAATTCTTATTAGTCATAGCAGTTGTGATTCCAGAAAAAAATTTACTCATGAAGAGAATAATTCCTGAAGGAGTCCGTCACAATAACATTTCCAACTGCTCATAGTTAAAAATAATATATTTTAAAAAATTTTCTTAGACTGATTTAATTCTTTATTAATTCTTACATTTTTTCATCCTTGTTTATGTACTGAAGACTTAAATTCCTTGCTACTTGTGTGGCCAGATCTTTGAACATTTGCTTATCACAACAAAGTTGTGACCACTTTACTGAAAAACTGAGTACGAGTTGGCAATGTGCATTTGCAGCTCAGAAAGCAAACCGCATCCTGGGCTGCATCAAAAGAAATGTGGCCCGCAGGGCAAGGGAGGGGATTCTGATTTAACTTTTGGTCAGCACTGAAGTGATCAGGCAGACTAGATGATTGTTGTAGGTCCCTTCCAACTACAGTCCTCTTCCCTTCCCTTCCCTTCCCTTCCCTTCCCTTCCCTTCCCTTCCCTTCCCTTCCCTTCCCTTCCCTTCCCTTCCCTTCCCTTCCCTTCCCTTCCCTTCCCTTCCCTTCCCTTCCCTTCCCTTCCCTTCCCTTCCCTTCCCTTCCCTTCCCTTCCCTTCCCTTCCCTTCCCTTCCCTTCCCTTCCCTTCCCTCCCCTTCCCTCCCCTTCCCTCCCCTCCCCTCCCCTCCCCTCCCCTCCCCTCCTCTCCTCCTACTGCAAGTCCTACTGGAAACACTGGAAATCCCTCATTTAGACCGTGGTTATCAATATTTCAATGCCTTTGTCTTCTCAATATTATGAAGCCTGGAAGAATGTTTGCACTAAGTTTTGGGAAACTGGAAAGGCTGGTGATATCTTCTAGGCAAATTTTCTAGGAAAAACTGTGGTTTATTTTCTAAAGCCCATCAAGGCAAAATAGGGATATTGAAATTGTGCGCTAAAAGGTTTGAACCCTATTTTCTGCTGCACACAGGTATTTTTGGCATGTAGTCTCTTTTACAATCTAATTGATTTTTTTTCTTATTAGCTTTACTAAAAGATTGTTCTTTAGTCTTTTGAGATCTGTATTCTTCTAATTTATAACTGTACAGCAGCCTTCCAATAGTTATTTATTGCTGTCTTAACTTTTTTTGTTGTTGTTGTTTTTAGTTTGAATAGCTAGTCTGTATCTTAGGGAATTTATCTGAAGACTTTGTTTATGGCCAGCAGTAACATCTCTTCTTAACCTTTCTTTTACTAGACTAAATAAGCCAATGACTTTAAGTTTCCTCACACATTGTCAATTTTCTTTTCTCTGATAATCTTAACAGTTATTCTTGGCATTTGTTCCAGTCTGAGCAGATCTTTCACAAATGCGAGTGACTAGAATTTTATATCAAGTTGCAATTGCAGTGTTATCAAACTTTATTTCGTGCAGTAACATTAATATTTTTCTGTCTTACTATCTTCACCTCTATCTTATGATATCTTTTTTTGGACCCTGTTTTATTATTTTCATGGTTGTATCTACTTTTGGCTCATAATTATCACACTGCACTGCAGTGAAGCTGGACAGTAAGCATTTTGGAGTACACAGGACAAACTAAGCCACATTAGGATAATAATTATTGGGGAACTCCATAGCAAAGTTTAAAAAAATGCTGTGACACTTGAGAGTCACAAATCTAAACACTGAAAATCTGACTTTTAGTTTCTGATAATACTCCAATTGTTACCAACTCAGTCAGTCTTTTGTATTAATGTCAACATCCAAGAACCACCATTTAAGTTTATACAGCTATGAAGGAACTTCTAGTCTTAAATAATCAGGTGTATTTAGTAATGTTAGGCATGAGGAGAAAGTAAGTATAATATTATTTGTAGAAATTTAAATTAGTAACTGCCCAAATAAAGATCCTTAATTCTTTGCAATGTTTTATAATGGGCAACTCTTCCTAGATGTTAGTATTTTAGTGGGAATGTAATGCTTTTAAGGAGAAGATTGGAAGAACACCCAGTAATAATAGAATTTACATTTGAACTGCAGAGGGCAAGTAGGCTGGTGACATAGCAGAGTAAATAAGTGGCTTCATCCAAAGCCATATGATCATAGAATCATAGAATTACAAATAAAATTATGTCAGCTGGAGAATTCTCCCAGGCTCCCTGGCTTTGGGTCAGAGTCAGGACACAGAAATAGAAGAAGAAGAGCTTAAACTGGTGAAAACAGGCTTCTTAATTCAAATTTTAAACCATATATCTGCTTCCTAAACTTGAAGATTCAAAAGCATTTGTAACTACATGTGTAGCTTGTGGAAGGTGGAAAAAATGTTGATGCACAGAGGTCAGTCCATATGTTACTTTTTCTGACATCAAGGTAATTGCTTCATATTTTCATTCCAAGAAGTAAGTGAGTACTCCTAAATATTTTTGCCATGTAGCTTACTCTCTGGTGAGTTGCTATGGATGGTAATACTCTTAACAAGCATAATCAGAGATTTAATTACATACAGGCAAAAAAAAAAAAAAAATGAACAGAAAAAATCAATACATGGAAAAGCTCATATTTATGAGAAAGATCACTTTTCTTTTTTTATCCAGCTGTTTGCTGACAGCCACTATAATCAGATATAAATTTTCATTCTGTTTCATATATGTAATCTGTAAAATTTTTGAAGTCCAAAAAGCAATTACCCAGAAGAGTAACTTAAACACCTAATTTTGATGACAATGAACTGTGTCAGTTTAAGCTTGTGAAGAATTTGTGTAAGACTAGATTTTAACTCTTTTCATTGGGTTTGTTGCAAGGATATGTGGAAGGAGAGACTGTCCTCTCCCTTAAGAGTATATGATCAAGGACTTTGTCAAATGGGTTGATAAGGAAAAGGGGGAAGCCTGATGGCTGGAGTGGGACAATGTGCCTGGTGCTGACTGCTGGGGGGGAGTGTCTGAATCTTCCCCAAAGCAGATGTGCATGTGCATTCACCACCAAACCTTAAGTTGGACCAGCCATCGAGTAAGAGACCCTGGATCCCAGCAGGGGTATTAGATGGGGAAAAGGGCCATGCTGGTATTCAGGGGGGGATCCACAAGTGTGGTGCCTGTGGGACAAGTGTGTTGAGTGTGCATATGTTTTCTAGCAAACACCAAGTCACTTATAACCAGTCACTTATAACATCCCTTAAAAATTAGTAACAAAGTTCACTTTTTCTGATTGCAGAATGCAAGAAGACATTAATATCCATTACGACAACAACTCCAAGTCCTATAGGGGTGTGATATAACAAAGTCAAATGGGTTATTCATTTGCTTAAAATTAAGGAGTTACTTAAATGCTTTCATAATCTGAGGCCTGAGAATGTCTCTGGTGTCATTAGCGTTAACTCCAGTGAAGTCAGTGCAATCAAGTCGATTACATCAGTTGAGAATCAGATGAGAGTTTTCCCCAGAAACATTGTAAAACTGATAATTACTTGAGTCTTCTGATGGTAATTTAATAGCTAATTAAATGGACTCTCATGGATTACTTAAGAAGCTTTGTACATGCAAATATTATTACAACTCAGTTTTGTACATGTTAATGTAGTAAATAGCACTTGTTAGTATTACTCTGTGATAGAAGGAACTATGTTGGTATTATTAAAGATTACTTTGCAATGTGTGAAAATTAAGTTCTGCTCCCAGCTTTGTCAGTGACCTTTGGCAAATTACATCAATGCTTTTCTAATTTTCCCCCAGTTATTCATTTAGAAAACATAAGAGAACTTCAGAGGACTGTTTATACTAATATATAATCTAAATTATGTCATAGGTCTGTAACCTCTACCCCATTTGGCAATTATGGTTCAGAGAAAAGGTAAAAAAGTACTGGAAGATCTATACAGAAGTATTTCTTTGTCCAGTATCTTAAGCTGCTTAAGAAAGCATGTGAAATATGAGAGAAGATTTAGTAACACATTCCCAGAATATC
The DNA here is from genome assembly GCF_964106895.1 of Numenius arquata. Classification (NCBI taxonomy): domain Eukaryota; kingdom Metazoa; phylum Chordata; class Aves; order Charadriiformes; family Scolopacidae; genus Numenius; species Numenius arquata. Next base: position 67,845,401 of record NC_133580.1, read on the forward strand.
TTCCCAGTCGCCAACCATTTATGGTTCAGGAAATTCATGTCTTTCTATTTAACAGTTCTTGAAACATGGACACTTAGAATATACTCCTTCCAGTCCTTTCTAGAGGAATAACAGTGTCTAATGAATGAAAAGAGCCAATAAACATATTTATTGCTATTATTTTTATTTCACCATCATACATATCGTCATTTTTCTGCTATTCGTTAATGAAGATATATCTGTCCATTCACAGAATCACAGAACTGTAGGGGCTGGAAGTGATCTCTAGGGATCATCTAGTCCCACCCCCCCTACTAAAGCAGATTCACCCAAAGGCGGCTGGACAGGAACACATCCAGGCGGGTTTTGAATACCTCCAGAGAAGGAGACTCTACCACCTCTCTGGGCAGCCTCTTCCAGTGCTCTGCCACCCTCAAAGTAAAGAAGTTTTTCTTCATGTTCAAATGGAACTTCCTGTGCTCCAGCTTTTGCCCACTACCCCTTGTCCTGTCACTGGGCACCACTAAAAAGATATGGCTATCCTTCTGACGCCCACCCTTTAAATATTTAAGTGATATTTAGATATTTAAAACATTCCTATATTCCTCCCAAGTGACCAGTCCCTTTTTCCATGTTCTATAAACCTCCTTCTTCCTTCTGAATTTTTCTGGGAGTTCCTTGCTTATCCATTCAGGTCTCCTGCCTCCTTTGCTTGATTTCTTACTCCTAGGGATACACCAATTTGAGCTTGGACGAAGTGGTGCTTGAATGTGAACCAGCTCTCTTGCAACCCCCTTCCTTCTAGAGCCCTAACCCATGGGATTCCTCCAAATAGGTCTTTGAAGAGGCCAAAATAAGCTCTCCTGAAGTTCATAGTCACAATTCTACTTTTTGGCCTGTTTCTTCCATGCATCCTGAACTCCCATGGTCATGGCAGCTTCACATCTCCAACCAATCCTTCTGTGTTTGTCAGAACGAGGTCCAGTAGTACACCTCTATTCATTGATTCTTCCACCACCTGTGTCAAAAAGCTATCATCAGTGTTCTGCAGAAACCTCCTGGACTGTGTGTTCTGGGCTGTGTTGCCTTTACTGCAAATGTCATGTAGTCAAATCCTTCATGAGAACCAGGGCCTGTGATTATGAGCTGCTCTCAGCTGTCCATAGAAGGCTTCATCTATTTTCTCTTCCTGATCAGGTGGTCTGTAGGAAACACCCACAACAGTGTCACCCATGTTAACCTGCCTCTTAATTCTTGCCCATAAGTTCTTGACTTGTTCTTCATCTGCCTCCAGACAGAGCTTGATACATTCCAGTTCCTCCTTCACATAAGAGCAACTCCACCACCTTGCCCCACTGGCCAGTCTTTCCTAAAAAGTACGTAGCCAACCATGACAGTGTTCCGGTCATGTGAGATATCCCACCTTGTCTCTGCCATTTCAAGGAGATCGTGGCCCTGCGACCGCACACAAATCTCTAGTTCTTCCTCTTTATTCCCCACTCCGCATGAGGTGTTGTACAGGCATTTCAGAGAGGTAATTGAGCATGCATTCTTTATGGTGTCATACTTTACTGGATAAAAATATCTTTTTAAATTTGGTAGGAGCTACACATAACATTGAGTAGTGCAAGCTTACAGTATCTCATTCCTACCTAATATAATGTAATTGCAAATGCCTCGTGCTTTGATTTGACCATAAGCTTTATAAAACTGTATTCCAGGAGAAAATTTAAACCAGCCTCTGAGGATTTCAGGGTAGGAAAGATAATAATCTGTTATACAAATGACTGCTGTTAGACCAACAAAACATTTAAGACCTGTAACTACTCATCTTTACATACCTACCTGTATGAAAAAGACACAATGAAATCTTCATCATATCCCCTTGCAAAGCTTATTCTGTCCCAGCAATTTCCTCTCTGAGTTGTTTAGTGATCATTCAGAATCAAGATTGCCCTTTCATTTTGCATTTATGTGATCAGTATTGCATATTATATGCCTCTGCATAATAAAAAAATCAATTGAAAGTGAGTGGCTTTAAAGTGTTTGTCTTCCTTTAGCAGTTTAACATAACAACAACATTTTTCCAACATTTTGAACTGCTTTCCACTAATATGCTAGATGATAATGGTTATATATCAAACCCAGTAATTCCCTGAAACTGCTTAGATTTATGCCCACTAAATTAGCTGGGTGTAAAATGCTTAGTGAAAACAATAGACATTCAGTCAGACAGACATAATTCTATACTGATGTAATTACAATGGCTTGGAGCCAGCACTGACTGAGAACCTGGAAGTTTAGCGTATAGGCAAAGGACAAGGCCAATACACCCAGCTGCATTGTTGTGATTAACTTTTTTAAAAAAAAAATATTTGAGGTGTGAACCTCATCTAGTACGCTTGCAGAGCCCTACTTACCCAAAAGCATAGCAACAATTTTTAGATGTCTGTCCCTATGAAGTGTGATATTTTCTGTTTTACTTCTTTGTTTAATTTGGGGAGAGGGTGTTCCCTTTCTATTTTCTCGTCTGCTGGAACAAACCAGAGACTGTATCTCATCTTTATTCACTGTATCTTCTTCTCTGCTCTTGAATATTGCAGTTTCACGTACTTTAGCAAGTTCCTGCTTTAGCATCTACTTTGAGAGAGAACAATTTCCTAAGAATGTGCAGCTGGGGATTTCTAGCTTTTGCTGTGCTCTTTTTTCACACCCTCTCTACTACTTTTGTTTTTATTCCCTTTCCTTTATAATATATCCAAGTGATAAACATTTTAAACTCATAAAGAATGTATTTCCCCTACTCCTCCTGAAAACTCTGTCTTTACTATGTTTCTTTTTTTCTAAGGATGGTAACAAAATCAAACTAAGTTTTCCTGTAACTAAGACTGCTTGGAGACTCCAACAAACATTAAAAATCCAAAGGTTCAGGATGTTGCTTGGGAGTTAATACTGCACTGAGAACTTAAGAATTCTTAAGGTTTGTGGTTGATGTCCCAAAATGCATGCAAACACTCACCTATATAAAACGAGATCTGTCAATCTGTGTGGAAGATGAACCATGGAAGGAAACACAACCCATGGGGAAAGCCACCTCCAACCACCAACCCACTGCTCTGAGGGAGACCGACTCAAAAAGGCTCTCTCATGGGACACCCTTTATACCCAATTTGAATCTTACTTGTGGTCCCATTGGCCGAAGACCCCAACTTCTTCACCTTTTGACCAAAATGACCACCACCATCTGAGAAAAACATGAAATATGGTGGGAAGTGTTTTGTCTGGTGTCTTTGTTAGATCATAGTCTCATAGAATCATAGAATGGTTTGAGTTGGAAGGCACCTGAAAGATCATCCAGTTCCAACAACCTGCCATGGGCAGGGACACCTCCCACCAGACCAAGTTGCTCAAAGTCCCATCCAAGCTGGCCTTGAACACCTTCAGGGATGGGGCATCCACAGCTTCTCTTGGCAACCTGTTCCAGTGTCTCATCACCATCAAAGGAAAGAATTTCTTCCTGAGATCTAATTTAAATCTTCCCCTCTTTCAATTTAAAACCATTACCTTTTGTCCTATCAATACTCCAGATTTTCATGGGCTTTTGTCAGATCTTAGTTGATCTTTGTCAGGGCTTTATTGGGTATATTATCCTTCAGCTTCCGACCCACAGGGAAATGCTCGACCACACAAACTGTACCTGTCACGAGAACACTGCCTGTTTTCTAGGAACTCCTCTTGTGATTAGATGTGCCGGGTAATTCTAATAACAGATGGCACTATTCAGTTTTTTGTAACTTTGCAGAATGACTCTTTATTTCAAGTGAAAATTACTACAATTTCTCTTAGAAGATAGCATGCTTGAATCATTTGTAAAACCAAACCAGAGCATAGAAAATAAACATATTTTAAAGAATAACTGAAACTCAGTAGTTCAATAGTTTTTCTTATCTTTTCACTCAGGATCCAATTGCCTCTTTCCTTTGGAAAACAATTACTAGGAAGGGAAAGGACATTTATCCAAATACAGCTAAAATCATTATTGACATCACAGTGAACACCTTTCCCTGAGTAAACTGGTCAGCACGTCCTCCGTCACAACTAATAGGCTTTGACTTCATTCCATGTTCTTTTTAAGTGGTTTTTTGATCAAAGCAGGTATTCCCTTTACTGGAAGGCTTTCTCACCACTATTTGGCTATTAATTCGCTCTGTGCTACTTTCAGCGGTTATGTTCATGTAGTCAATCTTTTTTTGCAGTCTTACTTCTTCCACCTTCAGTGGTTCCACCTGTGCTAATAGAATTCAGTTCACAACTACAAGGAGACATGTATTTGTAACTTTAGCTTGCCTTCTAGATAGTGACCTCATTGAAATGTCCTTACGTTCTATAAAATCAGTAGACACACCATGCTGTCTTCATGTTGTGGACAGGTCAGTATTAAAGTGCAATCCAATCCAAGTCTTGCACTGTCCTGCTGTTCAGAAGCAGAGATGTTTTTGTCTATCAGCTGCCATAAACTCTTTCAACTTGTGTGAAGATGGTGCTCATTAACAGTTTACATTTTTCTACAGCATCATAGTAAGTAGTTCTGCAGTACATTGTTTTCACAATTGTTTCTCCAGTCTATGCTGCCGATGATCAGCGTTGCCGGGAGTCCATCACAGCTCACTCCATCATGGATTTGAAATAGAAACAGTGGGTGATTTCATAATATAATTGTCAATACAACATACGAAAAGCAGAGAGCATTTTTTTCAGTTTTTAGAACAGCAGTCACATTTTGGTTCATCCTAAACTACTGAGGAAAGCTAGAAATAAGTTCTGCTAGGTTAAAAGGCTACCCCTTTCCTCCCTCAACTGTGCACAATCCCTTTTCTAAGGGTTAATAAAAGTTCCACACCAGCTGGCAGAGGTTAATATATATGAGCTCTTACCCTGGCACAGACTACAGCATTGTATATTACTTACAAAATGTCCAGGGCCTGTAGAGTCCTTGAGATTTGAAGTGGTTGTGTTTTTGATAACCTCTCCTCCACTGACCAGGTGGTTTGCATTATTTTCCCAACTTTACACTTTCCCTGTTGCTGTCTGCCACTCCTGTGCGCTTGAATCAGCTACTATCTTAATTCTTGAGCTCCTTCAGCTTGAATGTCTACTTGTTCCATCGGCACGCATCATTGATATGACTCTCTCATGGGACAGCTCATTTACCTTTGCTATTCAGATTTCGTTTTGGTTTTCTCTTGCTGGTTCTCCTTTAAACAGGAATTGCATCCCTGGCCACAGTTTCATTTCTTAATGGGGAATTTTTTATACCGCCTGTCCTGTATGTGAAGCATATACTTCTCGCTCTATTTCTTTGTTTTGGCTAAAAATGATACCTCTGTATTTTCTTATCTGATAACCACAGAGTAAAATTAACAGAAGCGATACTATTACTGGTGTTATTACTGGCATCACTATATCAGTATTTTACTTTTCTTTTCTGCCAGTAAAGCTGAATAAAAGAATCCTTCTTTTATTAATAATCCCTAATAAACAGAAGAAAACCCACCTTCAATATAACAAGACATAAGCCATAGGGTAGAGAAGTTTTATGTCAACACAAAATTCATTTGGGCAAAGACGTACTCTGTTATGTAAGAAATCGTGAGTAGAGTTATTTAATGGAGTTTACCCAACAGCTGTGTAAAAGCATTCTAAACATTGTTGTTTAGAACAATGCAACCCTAAAGTAATCTCATTAAGGTGAAATAGCTTCATCATTATTATTATTTTCGTAACTGAGGGGACAAGTATTTCTAGTAAATTAAGCAAAAAATAATAATAATAAAAAAATCCTCCCCTAAAATAAATACATATCTTTTAAATACATTTCCAGGGAAATCAAAGTTCTCTTTGATAATCTTGCCCCAAAAGAGAAAATTACTTGTAATGACAGTCTGGTAATGTTATTCTTCTGACAATTACAGTAATAAAAAACTTATTTTATTTTTTTACTACCCTAGTAATTAGAAGCCCCAACTAACAATATCACAAGCTCATGCCAATCAGCATTTGGACTATAGAAAAATATATGAAAGAAAAAATATGAGTAACTCTATAAAGAAGTTCAGTAACTTCATGAGCGATATGTACTCCAGGTTACGTGTTTGTTTAATCATTGACTAAAGAATGAGCCTGTGTTTCTTCTTACTTCCTGGCCAGAAAAAGAGGTACAGCAATCTTAACAAGATTGTCCTGGTTTCGGCTGAATTTACCAAAACCAGACCGACAGATGGCCCTTCCCCCCCCTTCTCCCCCCCCAAAAAAGAGGAGAGAGGAGGAGAAAGAGATAAGGAGATTCAGAAGTTTAGAATGAACTAAACTACTTTAATGAAGAATTAATATTAAAATAAAAATAAAGAAAAAAATAATGAAATAGATACAATATATACAAAACCGTATCAAGCTCCCAGGATGACAGTCACGTCACCGGCAGGCACTGGGGAAGTCCCAGACTGGACTCAGTGATGAATGGGAACTGGATTCCAGCTCTGGAGTCAGGAACACATGGATCGGGATCAAAGGCAGATGAACAGACAGAGTCCTCTCTGGACGTCGGCCATCGCAGGAAGGGGCTGACCCTTTGATCCCTCAGCCTTTATACTGAGCATGGGGCAGATGGGATGGAATACCCCAGTTGGTCAGGTTTGGGTCACCTCTCCTGTCCACTCCTTCCCACTGATGTGACCCCTCTACGTTTTTTCCGTTTCCGACCCTCTAAGGGGGCAAATAAGGAAATTGGCTGCCCTTGGTTGTTATAGCAATAAGTATAAGCAAGGGCCTCCCTGCACACCATCCCTTGGCATGGAGCACAAACATGGGTCTTATCATTCTGAGAATGAGCAGTTTTCTCCACAATATGTGGTTAATTTCAGAGGTTTAGAGAAGGCCTGGCTAGGACGTAAAGTTACAGAACAGAAAATTGGTTCGGTTTTACTTCAAACCAGGACAAAGATAAATAGGGAAATAAAATTATCTTAGTTAGCACTGACCAGCGTAAAATGACTACCCCAAGATACCAAAGTCTGCGGGAAGGTAATTGGAAAGGAGATACCCTGCTTCAAAAGAAATAGTACCTGCCCCACAATACCTTAGGGAAACAGAACAATTCTAGTTACTCCCAGTTCTATTTATTGCTCTATGTACTGTATAGAGGAGACAACCTCTGCTCTTATGGGCTCTGATTACCTTAATACTGCCCCATTGCTTTACAATTGTTCCCATTGTGATTAGAGAGATACACAGAAATATGAAGCAGAGTAACACCCTGATGCATTAAAAAAAAAAAGAATCAGAAGTTTATTACTATTGGTGATTATATTAAAATTCATATTTAATTATGATTTTAAAGGCAATTAGGTATTCCTGGTGGGCTAACACAGGATTTTTGGCAATAAAATTTCTGTAGAGGAAAAATTTCTCTCGTGATACTTCTTTGTCATACTGTTAGAGAGGAATAATAAAATAAGTTTATGGTACTCTAAAATCTGCTAGGAAGTGGACCTGGGTTTGTTTGCTTTTTTGTGTAATGTGTGGCTTAAAAATTGGTTAGAATCCTTTCTTCTCCTTTTTGCCCTTTCTGAAGAAACCTTCATAGAATAAAAATAAAAGAAACACAAGAACTCAGCAAGGCTTGAAAAGTTCAGATGCAGATCACCACTGTGGAAAAACTAAATCATTAAAATCCATTCTTGGACACTCTGAAGCATGAAGACTTTTTTAAATTTACTTTTGATTAAACTAATCTAAATTTCTCAGTGAGGTATTGCAATAATTCATAAAAATTAATTACGTAGTTAAGCTTGTTCCTGTTTAAAAATTTACTTAAATTTTAAAATCAATTCAAAGTCTTTGAAAGCTGCCGTGCGCATTAGCTTTTACTGTCAGACAATACATCAAAGAAAACATAAAATAGCAAGCAAGCAGCTGACTCTGGTGTTGACAAGAGCCTTTTATAAACACATTAATGACAGAGATAGTGTTTTTCACTTAGTATGCACTGAGGCATAATGAATTTAGGGCCCCAAACTGAAATATATTTTCCTCCGGAAAGCAGAATCATTTAAACAACCATTGATTTGGTACCCGGTGTGTTGACACTTTATGTAGAGTTTCTTCAGAGCCAACTTATCTTACTTTTCAGATAATAAATAATGCACAAAGAAAAGAAATTAATACACACATGCACAGCCAAAACTTCACATGCATATATTAATTTTTTTAATGGAATACTATCCTTGTTGAGTGCTGAGGTTGTTTAGGTGATGTACAAGGGCTCATAGAATCAGAAACAGACATTTATTAATCTTATTTTCATTTACTAATGTAACCCGGTTATTAAAGATAAATGGCTTTATATATTTAGAAATAGTTCAATGTGTCATTTGTACATATATTTTTTATTATATTGTATGATTATTCCTTCCAGTTGCAGGAATAAATAAGCAGATTTTTAAACACATATCATTAATATATGAATGTACTCAAGTTTGAAACATTGCCTTTATTTGCAGTGATGTAATCTTTACCTGGGCTTCTTAGAATTATATGTAATTTTAATATTCAATCAGCATTCATAAATACCACAAAGTAGTCAATCATCTTACTAATTTTAAAAGTCATTTGTTAATTCTGAATGGGTCATTGTCAATGAGGAATAAGAATCCTCCTAAAAGGAGGAGTCCCTCGATTAAAAAAAAAATCTAAAGGAAAGAGATTGACAATCCTAAAACAGATGCACCAAATCTGTCTCTGGAGGAAACTTCCCTTCTCCATTGAATATATAGAGTAATCTAAACAATAAACTCAAGTTAGAATTCTAATAGTTAGCAAATTTAAACTGGGTGAAATTATTTTTTCAAACCAGATCCAAACTCTGATTTCCTTTTCACTTGTTTTCTCTATTACTTCATAGCACAAATCAAGTTGAAAGATGTGTAAGTAGGACTCCAGTAAAGTCTCCAGCCTGAGAGCACTCAGGAAACAGCCCAAGAGCTCTCAAAATTTCTACAAGTTCTCTTCATATCAAATGTGGTTTAACAGCCTGACCTCCGCATACATACGATGAGCTCATTCTTCTGTTTATCTGGAATTTAAACCCAATAAAATAATGAGAAAATACACAAGGATTCGTATCATTCATATGTGTGTGTACACATAAAGTCACTCGTTTAATTGGCTTTAGGAACTGGTTATTCACTGCCACTTCTAGGGTTTTCCAGGTAGAATTAATGTAGCTTGCTTTTCCCTCTATTTTATACAGTATTTTCAAAAAACAATGCTCATTAGGGAGCTGTGGAGGAAGTGAAGTAACCTTTAAGTCCATGGAACACATTGTTTAGAGTCCAGGCCAAGTAAGTAGTCAAGATAAATTTACTGAGGGAATGTTCTACAAATACGAGATCAGATTTAAGAAACCTTCTTTTCTGAGAGTAAAACAGTATTTGAAACAGGATAAGGAGGTACTTGAAGAATCTGTGAAAGCATTTCCAATTCGAGACTTTTTTCGCCTATTTTCTAACCTTTTGCATTTTTACTTCTTCTCAAGCCATTTTTTCTCTCTCCCTACATGTCCTGCTTTGTTCTTTTCTTTCCTCTTCTTTCTACTACACTCTTCTGAGTGTTCTCTCCTTGGCTGTGTATTTTGCCCTGCTGCTTCTTTTGAAGTCAGCGGCAAATCTGTTATTGATTTCAGTGTGAGAAAAATCAGCTTTCGCTCCGTTGCTTCTCTCCATTTTACCATCTCTAATAGCTGGTAGCAAAATCCCACTGACTGTGGCTCTGATCTCTGAAGTGCTGGTACACCGTGCTTTTGAGTTTTGATCCCAGTCAGATCATTTTTTTGACAGCCAGAACTGTATCAAAATAGAAGCACTACTGTGCTGAAAAAAAAAAAAAAAAAAACAAAAAAAAAACCAAAAAAACCCACACACGGGGATTATAAGCTGTGTTTTATTCTTTTCAACTAGTGGTGAGTGTTAAGATTCCCCGTGTCATGTGATCTCTCTTTCACAACTGTTTATCTGCTTGCAGTCATCATGCTCCTGCTGTTCATTAATTCCACCCACTCGGTAAGACAAGCTGAAAAGGCAGCAGAGAAAGGCAGAAAGCAGTCCCTCTTTGGTTTAGCTCATGGAATTTCTTCACCAACTATCTCAATGAAATGTAGTTGAAGAATTTGGGGATATTTATGATATTGATATGATTTATATCAATAGAAGGGTTACAGGAGAGGTGGGGAGGAACTCTTGCTGAGGGAATGTAGTGATAGGATGAGGGGTAATGGTTTTAATCTGAAAGAAGGGAGATTTAGGTTAGATATTGGGAAGAAATTCTTTACTGTGAGGGTGGTGAAGCACTGGAATGGGTTGCCCATAGAAGCTGTGGCTGCCCCATCCCTGGAAGGTATTCAAGGCCAGGCTGGATGGGGCTTTGAGCAACGTGGTCTGGTAGGAGGTGTCCCTGCCCATGGCAGGGGGGATGGAACTTGATGATCTTTAAGGTCCCTTCCAATTCTAGCTATTCTATGATTCTATGAAAAGCCAACACTGTTAACTTGCAATGATTTGTTTTCATGTCTCACAATAGTAAAGATAAACAACAGGATACCGTGTTCTCATGTGTTGCTTGCTACCCTTCTTAATAATTTGCTTTATAATCTATTTATCACAAGGAGAAACTTTATCCTTATTAAACATTTTACCTTAGCTTAAATGCAGATGGGTAAGTTTGGTCTTAGCCTTAGGATCTTAATGTTTTAGTTTAATCCAAAATTTTATCTGTTTGCACATCTATGTCTGTGTGTGTCTGTATATAAAAACAATTAAATCTGCACATATGTATGTGTATGCAAATGTAGGAGAGAGATAGACCATGAGCAAGTGGTATTGTGTGTCTTAAGTGAGAACACCTTCGGTTAAAAGGGATCATAATGTGACAGACTGTGGTGATCCTGGGACTTAACATTGTCTAAACTTATTCTTGAAAGCATTATTTAATGCCTTCAAGGAGCAGACAAGGTTTCTTTCATATTACTTTACAGTGTCTGCAACAAAAAATTATATCTAGGTTGAGGAAGTGTGAATGAGAGAATCTTCTTGCATGCCTCAAAATCTTACTATGTCAAGAGGAAACACTAACGTGAACACTTGAAATTTTAAAATTGTATTTTTATAATGATGTTGGATGAAGCTTCCCATTCCAATTCATCCCAGATTCAACTGATATATTACTGTGTTTCTTTTCTGCTTTGGAAAATTGTGAATGAAAGTCAAACGTGAGACAGAAAAACAGTGGAAAGAACAAAAAGGAGAGAGAAGAATATTCCAATTAAAAGTACAGATATACTTTTACAAAAAACAACTGGTGGTTTTTTTCTGTTCATTACCTTAGTGTGCAGTAGGTCACATCTGAAATTTTGAGAATGCTTAATGATTATTCATTAAAAATCAATATATAGGTAGTATTTAAAATTTGGTATAAAAAATGTTAGTCAATGTAGGCAGCTCCCCCAAAAAATGGTTTTAAGAAAAATTTTGATTTCCTCTAAGGATATAATTTTTTGATGGCAGAAAAGAAATCTTTACACTGAAATTAATAATTTGTGGGGATTTTTTTCCTCTTAAAATATACCAGTAAAAATTCTAAGAGAAAAAAACCTGAGTTCTACAATGTATTTGCAACAAAACTTTGGGGTAAGAATATCCATTTGGAATTTCTAGCTAATTCATAAGGAAAGCCTACCTTTGTATTGAAATTCGGTTGGAAACTAACCCAATTTTCAGTTAACATTGTGTATAATAAACTTTGAGCAATCTAAAAAATTTGCAGACTATCCAAAAATGATTAAAAGTTTTGGGACCTAAGTAAAACTTCAGAAGTCACAACAATCCACCACCTGGAAATGGCTTTTACTCTGACGTATTAATGACATTGTGCTAACCTATCATTATGGAATGGCTTTCATATCGCATTATCTTACTACGTACTCAGCAGCAGTTTCTGTGCTACAATTATCAACTACTACAACTGTTTTTTAATTATAAGATAAAATTATTATCTTGCTTTATATTTTACTTTTTGACACAAAATCAAACTTCAATACATTATATTAAATGTTAGCCCACTGATGACAAGTCCACTTAGAATATATTTTCTAGGGCTATTTGATCACATATTTTGGGTACTACTTTGCTCCACAAGTGATACTGGCAATTTCATCTTACTGGGTTTTGAGTATGAATAATGATATCAGAAGCTCATTGTGCTCATCAGGTAGGTAGGCAGGAGGGACAAAAAGAGGCAAGAAAAGAGATTTGAATTATCTCCCTCTATACTACTGTCATGCCCTTAATCAAATGACAATTCTCAACGTCTTATTATATTACCTGGATGCAATAGAGCTTCTGTGTCTTATTTCCTGAGACGGTTCCTCTGTTTTCTAGTTTTATTATCTTGCATGATTTCAAAGGTTTCATTTTGCTGTAACCAAAACACATCTGTAGCCTGTCTTTCTTTTCTTAAATTTAAAACAACCAACTCGCATCTCTTAATGGTTTCTTCTTTCCATATAAATCCAAATCACCGAAACTTTTGCTGTTCAAGATACAGGGGCAATTTCTGGAAAATTAAATACAACGTATTGAATTTGTCACAATGTAGTATGTTTTATTTTCTGGCATAGCTATTATTTGTAAAAATAATAGAGAATGAAAAACTTTGTAAAGAAAAAGAGATTTTTATTTAGTCTTTTTATTAGTCATAATAACAGTGTGGAGGATAGAAAATGGACCTTGTTAAATTGCTTTTACATTTTTTGTTTCATATTTTTTAATTTAATGATATAACAAGCTTTGTGGCCAAAGGTCATGTTGAAAATTGTACATAGACTGTAAAAATGCACGACACTATCAGCATATACATGAAATAAATTTTAAAATATTTAGCTGACATGTATTTTTCACTGAATGAATGTGTCTCTCATGCAGCCATGTTGTGTTATTTAATACTATATGGAAAATATATGAAATATTTTCTAAAAAATAAACATTTAAAATATATTCTTACATTAAAATATATATTTTTAACAGCCCAGAACTAAGAATAAATTTTTTTCTTTTTTTTCAGTGCTAGCAACATGGCCAGTGGAGCTCTGGGACTGTTTCTGATGTCCTCAATTCAAGAATAATGTCAAAGTATTATAAATAGAAGGATCTCAAAAATTATTTAAAAGTTGAGGCCCAAGGAACTAATTCTACTTAGCTTAGCAAAGTAGCAGCTGAAAGGTAGATTAGGCAACGTAGACAGATAAAATAAATTTGAACTTACTTTTATTTGTGTCAATAGTACAACAAAATCCAGTGTCTAGAAAATGAAATGCAGTAAATTCAGCTGAAAGATGAGTTTACTGTAAGATTAAACTTGGACCGCCTTATGGAAGGATGTAACAGCATCTTTAGCAAAGGAACCTTTTAGCTGTGATTGCATATTTTCAGAAGAGGCTTTAAATCAAAAGAAAACTGGAATTTATCCAGTGAAGCCTAAAGATCTAGGATATTCAGAACAGCATACTAAATAAACATATCTTCTAGCTTTTTAATTAATAGAGTATAAAGCCAAGGCTGATAAAACCTAACAATTTATTGACAGCTAGTTGCATCTTTGATCCTAACTGAATTCACTTTCTTGTCAAATGATACATGAAAGAGTAGCTATAACTTCAGATTGCTTCATTATACATGGATTTGATGAGTGCATCACTAATAATTCTGCCTTTTTCAAGACCCAGAAAGGAGAAAAAGGATTCAGTTCATCTTTTAAGATAACAAAATATGGTTGCTGACATTAATTCTTCACCACATTCTGTGTTTAGGGAATATTGTCTTTACTGGCAAAATAGTAACAGATTACAAAGGGTTGGTAACTTCAAGCAAGCTTTGGTTTGGGAGTCTCTAAGCCAACCCAAGACAGTTGCTTCATGTTCTGTATGTCTATACTATGTGCCAACATTAGGAAATAGTTCTGTCATGGAAAAAAAAATGGTCCAGCTTCTTAGTTCCTGTAATATCACAGTTTGTTGTCTGCCAAGAATGCGTCAATGGTACTCCTGGTACCATTTCCCCTGCTGTTTCCAGCTTCCAGGGTTTTTATCAAGGCCCTTATAGTAATGCATTGTCTTGAATTTCACTTAATGAGGAGTGTGTAACATCATTAGAACTATATAGATTCTTTGCTAAAAAGATTATATTATTGATTTCTCTTTTTTTAAAAAAAAATCATTGTTAAACAAATAGGTTATTGTGTTAGCAATACAATTATGTTTAATAATCATGAATATAGCATGGTGGTCCAAACCTACCATCACAATCTAAGCAAATAATGTTGTTATTCTGCCCTAAGAATCAAGCTGAAAACTGAACCCTCTGGTACTTTTTTAACTAAAACTTCATCTGGTCCCTTATGAACTGACTTACAAGGCATTGCTTTTGTTACTTACTCTTGCCTTTTGTTGCTTCAGTTACTTGTGTCATGAAATTCTGCTTGATTTGTCTACAGGCAAGCCCTATCTCCAGTGTATGGCAATCTGCATATTTAAATAATTTTCTGTTTCAAGCAGGAAATTTCTTTTTTGAATTTTAGGTAGCAACTTACTCCTTTTCTCTGAAGACACTCTGAGCTTGACTTTCAGCACATGATTTCTTCAGTTGGGATCAGTCAAGCAAAAAATTATATGCTCAAACAAACAGGAAAATAATTCTAATTCTAATGAAAATAAGGAAATGTTTCTCTGTAGTTGTGCCTGTGAAATAGTTTACATGCCATATTTTTGCAATTTATCAGACTTTTTATAAATTCAGGGAGAGGGATCTGAATTACTCTCTAATGCACTGAAGAAAGCTACGGCCCATGGAGAGGAGCCCACACAGGAGCATGTTTTCTGGCAGGACCTGTGGCCCATGGGAGCCATCCACGCTAGAGGAGTCTGTGCCCCATGGAAAGGACCCACGCTGGAGCAGTTCTTGAAGAACTGCAGCATGTGGGAAGGACCCACATTGGAGAGGCTTGTGAAAGGCTGAATCCCGTGGGAGTGGCCACATGTGGAGCAGGGGAACAGCAGGGACAAACTGTTATGGATTCAAAACAACACCTCATTCCCCATCTCTCCATCTTGGGAGCTGGTTGGTAAACGGTCACAGTGCACCTGTATATATGAGGAGGAAACAAGTATGTGATAGTTTGATTTTTCCTGGACTACGGCCACAATCACTGTAACAAAATGGAATAAATGAGATTTGTTGACTTTAACTGTTTAGATGATTAAGATATACATAAAGTGCCAGATGTTTTCTTTTTTAACGGATATTTCTTTGGCATCTTATTGACTAGGTTGTCAGAACTGAAAATTAACATGAGGCAACAGAAGTCAATTGATCAGTTCAGAATCATAGAATACCAGGTTGGAAGGAACATCAAGGATCATCTGGTCCAGCCTTTCTTGGCAAAAGCATAGCCTAGACAACATGGCCCAACACCCTGTCCACCTGAATCTTAAAAGTGTCCAATCTTGGGGAATCCACCACTTCCCTGGGAGATTATTTTAATGGCTGATTGTTCTCATTGTGAAAAATTTTCCTCTTGTGTCCAATCAGAATGTCCCCAGGAGTTACTTGTACCCACCAGCCATCATCTTTTCCATGTGACTCCTTGTAAAAAGGGAGTCTCCATCTTCTTTGTAGCCAGCTGAAACGCTGGAACATGGTGATAAGGTCTCCCCTGAGCCTTCTTTTCTCAAGGACGAACAAACCCAATTCTCTCAGCCTTTCCTCATATGGCAGGCTTCCCAGTCCTTGGATCATCTTGGTGGCCCTTCTCTGGACCTTCTCCAGTCTGGGAACATCTTTTTTGCATAGCGGTGAGCAAAACTGAGCAGAGTGTTCCAGGTGTGGCCTGACCAGTGCTGGGTAGAGTGGGATAATGACTTCTGTATCTCTGCTGGTGATGCCCTGGCTGAGGCAACTTAGCATCCTGTGGGCTTCGCTGCAGCAGCTCACTGTTCACTCATATGGAGCTTGCTGTCCACCAGGATCCCCAGGTCCCTTTCCACAGAGCTTCTCCCCAGCCAGGTAGATCCCAGCCTATGCTGCTCTCTTGGGTTCTGTTTTCCCAGGTGCAAGAACTTAAAACTTGTCCTTGTTGAACTTCATAAGGTTCTTGTCAGCCCACTCTTCCAGCCCATCCAGGTCTTCCTGCAGGATGGCTCTCCCTTCCAAAGCATCCACTTCCACCCTCAGCTTGGTATCATCAACAAACTTCATCAGGGTATGCTTAATGCCATCACCATCCAGATCACTAATGAAGATATTAAGCAGCGCTGGGCCCAATATCAATCCCTGGGGGACACCACTTGTGAGAGGTTTCAGTTTGAAAAGGAGCTATTTACCACCACCCTCTGGGTTTGGCCTGTCAGCCAGTTCCCCACCCACGACACAGACCACCTGTCCAGACAATAGTTCTTTATAATTAAGTATAGCTGCTGTATATAATACGCATAAATTTTCCTACATGAGTTTTAGGGAATAATGCTGTCTGAATCTAAATTATATGACATATATTAGAGTAATATACACAGTTGTAAAGAACCTAACATGAGGTATTTAACCTTTTGCTTTTATCCCTGCAGCTCTATTAAAACGACTAATATTCACTTACTATCTCTGAAGAGGACATTTCACCAGGGTTCAGCTCAAAAAATATTCCTAGCATGGAAACAACAGCTGGAAGCCAATTCTAATTTATTGAGTGAGATTCTTCTTAAAAGAACATAGAATTAATATTTCTATTGAAAACAATCAAGGATGTGGGGATGTATTTGAGGGAAAAAAGAACTCACTATTTGCAAGTCTAAATTAAGTAAAATTTATTTACAGCTTAGGTTTAGTATTTATTCCTATGTCAGGAGGAGCTCAGCCATTATTTATAACTTGTGTAACAGTTCATCCTTGCATGACTGCATTGTGCTCCTGGTATTACAACATGTCTCTTTGATCTTTTAAATTGTGATATAAGCCCATTCTGTGGGCTGCTGAACTTCTGAGAGGATACCTCCCACACCCCATGTCTAATTATACCCTTGTCTGGTGTAAGGAAATTCATTATTTAGTTCTACAGGTATAGCTAAAAACAGTTTATAGTTGATTCAAAATGAAATGGAAAAGATATTCCATATATTGTTATATACAGCTTTGCTCCTTATGTGTAGGTGAAGTAAAATGAAGGCAGGTATAATGCCATATTTCCTACTCTTCTCTCAGCTGCCTTTGAACCAGCAGAAGGTTTCATCCTCTAATCAAATAGGAGAAAAGCAAATGGTTAGTACTCACACAGGAAAAAAGAAGTGAGGTTTCTTCTGTTTTGTTTTGGCCTAGAAATGAAGGTCATAAGAAAACATTACACTGTAGACTTAACGGATGCCTGATCTGAAGACAATAAGATACTCCTGTCAAAGGCACATTTGACTGTAGCCCCAGAGATGAAAGGCAAGTGACTAATCATCTGAGTTCACTGCCTGAGTTCATTCTTTTTAACCATTAGAAGAGAAGCTGCACAGCATAAAAGTAATATTAAAGATGAAGGTCATTTGGAATATTGTTGTACCAACACATTTAAAGAAGATGACTCCAATGTATTTTAAAAAATCAAAGAAGCTTTTATACACTCGCTAACAAAAGATGCCAAAGTGCTCTAAGTAGCAGATTTAAAGTGACTTTTGCTTGTGGTCATTAAACCCAGCAGGCGTGCTTGTTTTACAAACAATATCTAACTCCTTTTGTGTATAATTCTTGGAGACACAAAATGCATTTGCCACCACAAAGAAATACAAGAGCTTTAGTACCTTTCACATAACAGATCACATTTAGGAGATGCTTATAATGGAAGGTTTTCATCTGACTGACCGAACCCATTAGAGTGGGGGCCCAGACTGCTGTTAGCTGCTGTTCTTCTCCAGCTTTGGGGCATTCCAGTGGTGATACTGAATAAGATTAGTATAAAAAAATAAAAATAAAACAAACAAACAAAAAAAACTGAACCAAAAAATAAATGAAATAAAATAAAATAAAATAAAATAATAATAATAATAATAATAATAAAAAAAAACACAACAAGAAAAAAGAGTGGATTTTGAGGAAACAGTTCTTAACTCTCCCTTCCTTTTTATTGTGTCCCTACTGAACAGAGATACATAAGTCATGTTCACTTTCATCTGTTCACCTCAGAGATACAAGAGGACAAGCACTTTTTCGCTGTTTAGTTTCTGCAAGAGTAATATAACCCTATTACTCAGGAGCTGTGCTCATAGCACACAAAGTCATAAAGGCCACTCTCAATAAATTAAGCAAACAAATAAAATAGCTTTCCAAAAATACTTCTCAAAAGTAGTTCTCATCTTATGTGCTGTTATGTCTTTGTAATTTGCTGTCCTGGGCTTTCAGCCTTTATATAAGGCTTTCTCTGCTTGACTGCAGACCATATGTTTCACATCCAACATATGCATTACGGAGCGCTGTGTTTTGCCTGTCAGATTATTTTTCTTTACGGATTTTTACTTCTAACCAGAAATGTATGTGATAAAAGAAGTGTATGTCTCAAGTGAAGATTTGTGTTTCACGTTGACTATTTGGATGCTATCTATAAACTCATGTCATTTAAATATTTAAAACATATGCTAAATACTCTAGCTCAGAATTTTAACAGTAGATATTCTATTGCTTGCTTCTTGAGATGCACATGTGCACTAATACACATCTCAGTGTTCAGAGCAGGGATTCACGTCCACTGCAGTGCATTAGAATCTGAGCTGTTTCAGCGGAGTGTATGTTCCCTCACTAGTTGTTTGGTGAAAGTAAATTAGATTGTTAATTCTGCTTCTGGATTCTACTCTGTTTTATTGCTGTGCATTAATTCTATTAACACACCCATTGAGAAACTTTGTGCCAAGATGAATATCAAGCACAAATGAAAGATAGTTCTGCAGTTCATTAAATAGGTGATAAAAAGGCAGACTCTGTGGTAGGCAATAACAGTGAGACACAAAGTAAACAGGCAATGTTTGTCTTGGCAGACTGATACTTGATGATACTGCAATCTTTATACAATCTTTACAATTTATCATGATAAGATTTGTCATACAGATCTCTAAAATTCAAGGCTACATTTCCGAAAATTCTGAGACACGAGAAAAGTATCCTTATGACGTGTAAAGACTGGCGATGGCCTCCATGCTTACACACTCTCATATTGATCCCAACATTCTCAGTAACTGTAAATGATGAAAAACAAGCCAACCGTCCAACTGACCCACAGATCACTCCTGACCAGAGGAGGAGCACGGAGTCAGGTGGCTCCTGAGATGCAGGAAAGAGGGTAAAGTCTCTGAACTGCTCTGGGAGGCTGTATCCATCCTAGAGACTACATTACGTTTCACATTTTCTAATGGAGAAAAAGGAGCACACACCTTTTACAGGAATTCAAGAACTTGCTAACATAATAAAAATCTTAAAAATCTAAATAAAAGGCACCATTTATTACAATTAGTCTGGTACACTATTCACAGTTTGTGAATCTGCACCAGTACTCCTCAAGAAGAAGGGACAAGGTGTTCCATCAAGTTGCCAGCATCCCAAATTATTCACCAGGATGATATGATATTGATGGTGGCATTTCCTTTTCCTCAGTCCAGGATTCACTTGGGACTATTTGTGTGTGTTTTCTAACACAATTTTACACCTTGTTTTTTCTTCACAGGTCTACAGGTCCACATTACAGCTGAAGTTACTATGTATGGTATATCTTCTGTGTGTTGGACACTTGGTCTTTATTCATTTTGTTACCCTTAAAAGCCACTTTGTCTGGATCCAATCTCTTTAAATAATTGTTTATATTTCCAGTGTCATCCAATGTCATCCTTTGCCCCTTCTATTCCCTTGCTATGCCTCCACTCCCTTGCACTGATTTCTCTATCTCCCCTTTCACGGGGCAGCACTGTGCACCCTGGTTTACAAACCTACAGCTACTCCTGCTATAGGGTAAATATTCATAAACTCAAGAACAGAAAGATTTTGAAACATCCTTTCCAATTTTGAACTATTTAAGTGGTGAAGTCATCTAATCAGCCCACCAAAAAGAAAGTTCTTGAGGTTCTAGATCTAACACATAAAATCAGAAATGTTAATTTAAATATTTATAGTATAAATGCTAACATATCAATGCTATTCTATATCATTTATTGACAGCCTAGTCTGTGAAGCATTTTGTGACCTTCATAGTTGTAGAAGTTAAGATAGACAATCATCACTTCAACACACAAATAACTTATGTGCGCCCTCTTACAGAAGGAAACAAACTATGATGAATACAAGGATTGTAAGATTCAAACAGTGGAGTCAGACACAAAAACAGAGTAGGTGAAACAATTTTATCCAAAGATTTTTCTTCCTTTTTTTTCTTCCTGCAACTGTGGAGATGCCGTATCATGAGACATACTTTGCACTATTGAGAAAAGCATATTGCCTTCCTATGTATCATTCTTTAAGCAAGACAAATTGCAAAGCTACAATCTAGCCCAGTCCAGAAATTTGCTTGTACAAATGTATGTGTGAATGTAGTTACTAATGAAATCACACAGGAAATAAAAAAAAAAGAAGAATTTAAAAAGCTATTTTAAAAAGTGCATGGCAAAGGAAGAAAGCAACATCAACAACACCCCTAAGAGGAGAAAGAAAGAAGCTAAAGTCAAATGACAAAATAATTTTACTTTTGGAATGCCCACTTTGAAATGTAATGACTTGCTACAAAAGGTAACATCTGGTTCTGTGCAAAAGCAGATTAATGTGCATCCCTTGATATCTTCAGAGCAGGTGTAACAAAATTGAAGAGAAACATCAAGGCCAGATTCATTCTGGTTGATACTCAGTTGTGCCTGAAACTCAAATTAGGTCTGCTTGATGGGTAATGAATTCCTGATGATGTCTGGAAACATAAAATAAAAGATCAGTTTTAGTGTATTTATCTCACGTTTCAGTTTCCCCCTCGTATTGCAGGGATCCTTACTTGTACATCACCTGCTCTTTCCATTTTGACCTGCCATCCATTAACCTTTGGTTCCCAAGTGCAGAGGAGCTGGCATTTATTTCTGGGAAGGAAAGGAGGGAGGGAGTGTATTACTGAGCTACTTTATCGCAATTGTTAATAAAGATCAAGGTGGGGGTGTTTGGAAAAAAAGACCTTGCAAAGACCTGTCCTAAGAGTATGCTCATTATTCATGGTGATCTTCCACCAGCTGCAGTTACTATAATCCCCCTTGCAGGTAACTTGCCCAGGAAGAAGATGACTACTTCGCAAATATACAGAAACACATCTTTTGAATGCACTTGGTAAAATCTAGAGCTAGGAGAGGGAGACAGATCGTCTTTTGCCTTTGTTATTTTCAAGAGAAAAAGAAAGAAAAAAATGTCACTTTTCAGAGGCTTACAATCACCTGTATAAAGGTTGAAATGTGCATTGCAGTGTTCCTTTTATCTTTTTTAGGACTGAACACTCGTGGCAATAACATAACATGAAGTATTGCAAGAAACTATAAAGAAAAGTCAATATTATAATTGAAAGGGAAGAGACTTAGCAGGGAACCAATATCAAAGATGTAAGGTTTTAAATTATTAGTGCTTGAAGCATGGAAGTGATGCTGATCTGCAGACAGGCCTTTAGTTGAGCAGTACATTCCTCAGAATGTAAGGGAAACAAGAACTGAGTATCTGAGGGAAAATGAACATGCTGAACTAGTGCTTTTATTGTATGTCACCTAACCCTCAAACCACTAACAGTTATTGCTTTATTTTTGCCTCCTCCTCTGCCACATGAGATCAAAAACCAACCCAGGTACGTTCTCATGGATGGCTGCCAGAAATTATGCTTTTAGTCATCATAAAGTTGATTCCAATCCATGCGCTGATCTGAAATAAACTGCCAAATCGCACATCATATAATTTCTGTATCTGCAAAATTACACTCTGTAAACTTTGCACATAACAATAAATTGAAATTTCCACTTGAAAAAATAATGCGTATGAAGACAACACTAATTAAATTATTTTTGTGAATATATGGTGTATAACTACTGTGTCTTTAAGTCCCTAAGTAAAGCCACTTGGGAGAAAAGAACAGACATTAATTTGCTAAAGAGACTGAATTAGGCTCGTACTGCTCATAGGAAGATATCATAACGAACAAAAGATAGAGCCACATAAGTAGCTTCAGTTGTTTAATTCCTTCTGTGTTCTAGTAATTCTCCAGCAAAGAGTAATTAAAAATAAACAAATTAAAATAGAAGAAGATTTAAAATAACAGTAATAATAATAATAATAATAAAGTTTAAATTTTGAAGTAAAGCTTGAAGTTTTCCCTTGTAGTCATTGGACCTAGTAATTTTTATTTTTTTTTTCAGGTGGTCAGAATTCAGTACTGTGTACAGAAAAGTATGGATAGAATATCCACTCTGCCTGCTCAATAGCTCATTTATCTCTTATAGGTAGTAATTGTCCTTTTTCAAAGTTACAGGTACTTCAACAAATAATGTAATTGTGAAGCTCAGTGCTACTTGTGAATCATTTTCTATTCAACTTTTAATCTTCCTTAATAGACAATAGAAGCATAAGGAACAAGTGCAGGGCTGGCATAACAAGGTGACATTGACATCAGTTCCCATCCTGCAATTCATGTGGACAAGCACTGAGGTGTCTTAAATGTCAACAAAGTCACAGAATTACACTTGGAATGAACATTGTCACAACTGCAAGTTGTTGTTGCTCAGCTTTTTTAAGCGCATAAAAATAGTATTTTGCATTAAATCGAAAACATTTTTCCATGTAATAATATTAAAACAAGAAAATAATAATAATAAATACTTTTATTATATGTTTGAAAAGTTTTATCTTATTATAATATATGTTATATATAATTATTTGCCCAGTGACCAGGCTTTTTCAATTAAAATTTGTGTTGAAGCAGTTTACCACTCTATGGTAGGAAATACGTCTGATCCAAAATGTCACAACCAGTTGACATTTACTATCAGAAATCTTTCAGAATTTGAAACGTTATATCTTGAACTATTGAACAGGTAATAATGCACTCACCTAAGGAAGCATCATAAATATTTTTATTGCATGGCTTTACAGTAAGCTATAATATATAGCTACATTATCCTTCTATAAAATCTCACATTTCAGAAAGACTGAACATTGCACCTTAGATATTATAAGCCACATCGAGGTGACAAAGGTGTCCTGGGTTGAGAGACACAGGACTAACTTTTCTTCTAATGCTGGGGAAAATTGCACTTTTAGAAGACTCTAGTGTCTGAATTTGTGAAAATATTAACTTTATAGCCAGGCAGGCTCTGTGGGATTCAAGGTTAGTGTTTTCAAGCCTTGCCAGGTACAGGGACAAGGAGGAGCAAGGCCTGGGCATTTGACCCAGGCTGGCCAACAGGAGTATTTCATACCATGAGCGTCACATCCAATATAAATTAGAAAAGTTTGCTGCGTAGCGGGCTCTCTCCCTGATGGCGGCGGGTCCAGACAACTCCTTGCCCCGGTGCCGGAACCCTGAGCCCTTCCCTTCCTCCTGAAGCCATCGCGCTCCCAGTGTCCGACATTTGCTGTCCCTGCTGGGAGTGCACGGCTTCCTACTGATATAGTTGGCTGAGTATAATTCCTGTATATCCTATATCAGTATCGGGATTAATACTGGTTCTTTAGTGTTATTGTTAATTATTTAGTCTTAGTCTATTAAATCTATTTATACTTCAACCCTTGTGTTTCTTTGTGTTCCCCGATTCCCCTTTCCGGGTGGGGAGGGGTCATCGGGTGATAGAATAATTGTCTAACGACAATAGATCGTTATAGGTTCTCTCAAACCATAACAAAAGGATTTCAGGTATATTTCTGTGTGCACATGTAAACAAACTATTTCTTGTATAAAATTATATGTATTATTTGATCTGATTCTTACACAGCATCAGTTTTCCTTACTTAGTTTCTACTACTCCTGATTTAAAAAGAATTTTTAAGAGGGAATGAATATTCGTAAATATATATAATTTTTTTCATACAACAGAAAAGTGATGCATTATTTTTAAAATTTTGTTTGTTAAAAAAATCTTTTTGTTTGTTTAATCATTTCATTTGATGCAGCTGAGGGTTGAGTTTTTAAATATGTCATGAAAACAACTGTCATTGAGAAACAGTACATAACCTTACTTTTGAGGAAGTTGGTTTTGAATTTAGTGTTACTAAAACTAGAAACAGGTGAGCTCTAGCAACAGAGAAGACCCTGACATAAATGGCATTACTAAAATAATGTAGAATGTCAAGAATTGATACTGTAGTATCTGAGTGTAAATATATATTTATATATCAAACACAGCAGTCAGTGCATTCCTTTTCAAAATATCTAATCATGTCAGTATATAATCTGTTGTGGTAAAAATGCCATTGAGAAGAATGTCATTGCCCATATTTACAGAAGTAACTGGGCTGGTCAGCTGAAAAACAGAGTTGAGGGAGATCAAGAATTTCACTGATTTTTTTAGAGTTGGAAGGTACCATAGAGATCATCTAGTCCAACTCCCCTGATGAAGCAGGATTGCCCAGAGCATGTCAGAGCATGTTATTCAGGACTGCATCCAGGCAGGTCTTGAAAATCTCCAAAGAAAGGGACTCCACAATCTCCCTGGGCAGCCTGTTCCAGGGCTCTGTCACCCTCACCGTGAAGAAGTTTTTTCTCATATTTGAGTGGAACCTCCTATGTTCCAACTTGTGCCCGTTGCCCCTCGTCCTCTCACTGGCAACCACTGAAAAGAGTCTGGCTCCCTCCTCCTTCAACCCACCCTTTAGATACTTAGAAGCATTGATAAGGTCTCCCCTCAGCCTTCTCTTCTCCAGACTAGAGTCCCAGTTCTCTCAGCCTTTCTTCATAAGGGAGATGCTCCAATCCTTGAATCATCTTTGTTGCCCTTCACTGGACTCTTTCCAGTAGTTCCCTGTCCCTCTTGAATTGGGGAGCCCAGAACTGGATGCAGTATTCCAGTTGTGGCCTCACCAGTGCAGAGTAGAGGGGGAGAATGACTTCCCTTGACCTAGTAGCCACACTTTTCCCTATGCAGCCCAGGATTCCATTGGCCTTCCTGGCCATAAGAGCACACTGCTTGTTCATTGTCATTTTGCTGTCTACCAGGACCCCCAGATCTTTCTCTTGGGAACTTGTCTCCAGCAGGTCCATGCCTAGCCTGTATTCGTGCCTGACATTCTTATTCCCCAGGTGCAGGACCCTACACTTTTCCCTGTTGAACCTCATGAGGTTCTTCCTTGCCCAGCTCTCCAGCCTGTCCATGTCTCGCTGGATGGCAGCACGGCCCTCCGGTTTGGTATTATCAGCAAACTTGCTGAGGATACACTCGGTCCCCTCATCCAGGTTGCTGATGAATATGTTGAACAGGACTGGACCAAATATTGACCCCTGGGGGACACCACTGGTTACAGGCCTCCAGCTTGACCTGTTCCATTAATCATCAAGAAGAAAGTAACTAATAAGTTTAGCAAAATTTTATAAGTAGATGCACTAGTTAAGTATTACCAGGGGACAGATCTAGGAAAGTAAATATTTTACACCTTTAAATTTAAAAAAAAATTATATTTCTATGCTACAGAACAGTAGACTAAGGACATGATTCAAAGAAGCAGCTCTATTCAAGCAACTAAGTAATAACTTATGGATGCTGTAGATAAACAGAGACATCAATCAATCAAATTATTGATTGGTTCTATACAGTTGCAATAATTACCCAAACAAACAGTTAGCATTTATCAGAAATTAAAAGGCTATATCATTTAATGGTGGATATTCACTTTAACATCCCAAAGGGGACACTCTCCTAAAGATAAAGGTCACTGAAATGTCCCCTTACAAATATGCCCTCTGATTTCCTGAGTGCCCGAGAAGTGCAGATATGCAGGACAGCTTTGTCTGTTCTGAGATTAGCTTGGAGCCGCTGAAGAGGAGCCACAAAACTGATCTTTGCTAAAACAGACAGTAGTCATAGCATTTAATCCAGGTGACCTAATAAATACCTAGTAATTACCAGAATAATTATAAAAAAAGGGAGTGTGGTGGTCTTACAGCCCAGCATGCTTTTTGTGAACTGGAAGGATATTGGTTTCTCAAATGTTTAAGCTGTTCATATAAAGTATTTTTTCCTTAAGATTTATACACATTTCTGCTATTATAAGGTTTCAAGTAATTATTAGAGATAAATGGAAAAAAAAATTCTAGATACTCGAAAATGCACAGGATATAATATTTCGCGGTTGTGCAAAATCCTGAGAAAAAGGCTGATCTATGAGAAGGGACACTGTAGAGCAGTAAATTTAAAAACCACCTTTATGAAAGCAGCTATACAACAAGAATATCACTGGCTGTATTGCATGAGCACTGATGTCTAAATATTAAACGAAGTAACCATGCAATCAATGAAAAAGCAATTAGCTATTTGTTTAATTCATGTTCTTAAAGCCCTCCTCCCTTAAAGCCCCATGCAATATTCCATGCTTTGTATCACAAAATCTCTTCCCACCATACATTCGCAGAAAAATGTAGCCGTATGTTTAGGTGTTAGTTCTATGGTGACACTTTATGGAACTGTTTTGGTCTGTTGAGCCTGACGATATTTGGCAGAAGAGATAAGAACAAGCTTTAAAATGCTTAATGCTACTAGGATTTCTAATTTTATTTTGAAAGTAGAAACTATTAAAATGCTATTCTAATACTTTCTGCTCCATTGATACTTGATGCAAAACTCTCTGTTGTGTTAATTGTAGGATATATTTTTAAAGACACATTGACATAGATCTTAAGTTGCTGAGATGGGGAAAAGCAAACCTAGAAAAGTGAAGAGAGCAAAGTTTCAAATTTTCAAATGGAGTGTACTAAAATACTTCTGACATTAACTGAAAACATGGTCTACCACAAATTTTCAGCATTAGTAGAAGCTTAATGATTACAAGTTGCCTTCAGTGATAAATAAACAGAAACTGGGTAAAAGCAAGAAAAAAAGAAAAACGCTAAAAGAATCATAATTTTTTTGTGTATTATGTTTTAAAAACCCAACAAAACAGCCCCCTCAGATGATACTAAATTATTTCTGTTGAATTATTTCTGCCTTGAAATGTTCTTTCTTTGAATCCCCAGTCCTACAACTTCTAAACATTGACCACCTCTTCATATCCATTAGAATTTTTTTGAGGAGAAAAAAGGCTCTAAATATATCTTTGTTGTTCAGATGTATTCATCTTTTATTGATGAAAACGAAGAACAGCCTCTGCTTAAGTACAGGGGATAACATTTTATCATAAGAAATGTTTTGAAAGTGTCCCTAAGATGTAATACAGGTCATATTTTTCTTCCAGAATTACCTCTCACTTCAAATACACCCCTGAGTCTGTACAGAGTTTTTAAGTGGCATTTCTCATCAGTGTCTGGGAACACACTGCATCTAAATATGTGTAAGTACTCATGAATATATAGATACTATACATGTATATGACTACGTGTGTGTTTACACATACTCATAGTATTGCAATTACTATTAGTTTGAAGTTCAGCTTTAAAAGCTCTAATTACTTCATACAGAACATTAGAGATTTGCAGAAGGAAGTAAAATTAACTCTATCCCAGCCAGACTCAGTACAACAGCATGCACTCTTCCTACTTTACAGTGGAGTATTTCTAAATACGATTTACTTTTATTGACAAAGGAATTTGCAATCTCCTTTTTGAATCTTTCCAACAATTATAAGTTTAATACTCTTCCCTTTGTGTAAATATCAGAAATTTTTAATATGAGAATTATGACAAAGAAAATTGAGAAACATTATAAACGGTTTAAATCAATGAAAGCTCTTTGTGTGTCTAGATTAAAACCCTTGAAATTGCAGCTGTACAATCTAGAGCTGATACAGAAGTAGCTTTTCAAGACTGAAAATTGCTTACAGGTTTTTTTCAGCTACAGTTAATAGAGATAACTAGTACTTGAGGATATGCGTCAAGATTTCCATTTATTCAGGACTGACAGAGTGAAACACTTCAGTTACGGAATTTCTTAGCCAATAAGAAAAAATACACGTGTGTGCACGTGTGTGTGTCTGTGCATATCTTGGTAGGTATTTCTTGGGATTATAGAAGGGTCTTTCGAAATTTATTGATGCTGTATTAACATTTCAGGTGTTGTGGTTTGTCTGTGCTATTACTGAAATTGATCCCGAATGTGTAGTTCACTGACAGCCAGTCATTTTTGTGCCACTAATAAATTAATGAACCACTTCAATCCTAAATTGATTTAAAATATGTGAAGTGAATACCTTTTTACAGAGGAAGAAAAATAGTAAAACAAGTTGCTATTTTCATAGTTTAAACATCACCGGCCAGAGAAAAATACCTCCTTGTCTGTCAAATACTTACCTTTTTCTCTTTCCAAAGATATTATTTTTTTTTGCTAATAGTTATTACTACATTCCTTACTTAACAGAACAGTGTGAGAGGGTACAGGTAGCACTGATAGTACATTTGTTGCTTCTGTAGCAGCAATCTTGTTTTCTAGAGAGCCACAAAACAAGCATCAAAGGTTTTGTTTCTGGAAGCTCTTTAAAAATTATTTTTCTGATCCGCTTTATCTGTATATTGTCTCATATGTGACAAGCCACTATAAACAGAAATGAAATATCTTCTTAAAGCAATGCTCATGCTCATGCTCACGCAAAACGTTTTCCATTCATGGGAAGTTTACCAAAAAAAATCCCCACAAAGATTACATTTCTGGGGCTTTTACCTGTGTTTTGAAAGGAACATTACCACTGCAGTCATCACAGCAGAAGTGATGTCCGCTTAATATTGTAATTCCCCTCTACAGGTTGTGATCCTTTTGTTGTTCTGCACTTATGCGCTAATTTAATATACTTGGACACTATTATCCACATATTACTTATGTAGAAAGATTGCATCTATATTGTAATTAAGTTAGTTAAACCACAGATGCTCTGTAAATATATTTCAAATGTGTCTGTTTGAATTTCAATCGGAAAGTCATTATTATATAACATCTTAAAAAAAAAAAACAAAACAAAACCAAAATAAAAAAAACAAAACCAACAAAAACAACAAACGCTAAACAATCAAGGCAAACTTAGTATTCTTTGATTTTAAATATGGTATAAAATGTAAAGAACTGCTGTTAGTGATTAAATGTTCATCGTAAACAACACTATGTTTTGAGTGAAATGAAACAGTTGTAAACATAGATTTCCAGTTCCTAGAGCTATAGATTGTATACATAGCTATTGTACCTCTGAAAAAAAGAATATTCACTCTCACACATGGACAATATTTTCAGTTTACTATGAATGGGCTATTATAGTGAATGATTTCTTCTTGTATTCCTTTCCCTGCCTGGGTTTCAAGGTGAACTTACAGTCATTATATACTTTAAAAGTCAATAGCTCAAACATGAAACACCAATCACATCCTTTGTGTATGCAATTCAATAGGCTCCTGTTAGAAAAAATACAGAAGGAAAAAATTTGGGGCCCTGTGTTCTTTTTTCCTAAGCAGGCTGAATTCTGCACTGAAAAAGTCTTCTGACAACAAGTACTGCAATGCAAAGGTTAGACTGATTCACCAACACCTTATCAATCCAGTTCAAACTCTTGTATTCAGGAGAAACACATAAACTACAATCCTTAGAGAAACACATAAGAGAAATTACAATCCTTGCAACACTGAATGGGCAGTAATTTAAATTAGGAATTGAAAGCAATAAAAGATCATCCCTTAAATTAAAGGTGGTTGGCAATCAGTATTTTATTATACGTGATAGAAATCTAGTTTTATTTAAAACTTTCTTAGTTGATGGAATTGCCTGCATTCTGTTAGGGTGTCATGGTGTCCTCTTTGTCTCTGTTGAATGATCTTTCATTGGTGGCAGGAAAAGCACCTCATCTCTCTCCTCGTCACAGAATTAAGTTAGCCATTAGCAGATCTTCGTGCTCAAAGCTCCTATGATCAGAAGCAGAACTGCTTGAAAGGAAACACTGAGCAGCCTCAATTACATGGTTTGTTTTATCTTACATATTCCTTTTCCTCCATCCCAAACTCTCTCCTTGTCCACTGGCTTTTGTTTTACTGATTTTATACCCAGTTTTAGTCACAAACTCCTGGTAAACCAGCATTCCACCATGCACTATTCTTTCACATTCTTCTCCCAAGGATTCTGCATCACAATCTGTAAAGTCCAATAGTTTCTCCTCTTTTTGTTTTAGTAGTTTAGTCCTGGGTCAGGTTTGGCCAAACTCTTTTCCCCTTCTACGATCTATGATTTTCTCATGTTACTATCGTCAAAGTTTAATTTATGGTCATGTACAACCATCCTTACCATGTTAAAGTCTAAAAATAAATGTTTACTTGCATATCAAGAGAACAGAAGAAAGCTAGTAGAAACATGAGACGTACCTAAGAAATAGGTAACATCTCTCTTAATTTTCCTATTTGTCTCATGGCAGAGTCACTTTGCTACTGTGTCTTTCCTCCTTCACAAAACTTTTGAGGTGTAAAGAAACCACAAAACCACAGGAGCTATGTTTTTTCTTAAAGAGACAGCCCCAGAGAAGGATTGATCCCGTCAAAACCTGCTGCACGTTCTCACATTGTATTTCTTCATCAGTCAAGGAATCATAGAATGAATCACAGAATCATGGAATGGTTTGGGTTGGAAGGGACCTTAAAGACCATCAAGTTCCAACCCCCCTGCCCTAAGCAGAGACCCCTGCCACTAGACCAGGTTGCTCAAAGCTCCATCCAGCCTGGTCTTGAACCCCTCCAGGGATGTAGCAGCCACAGCTTCTCTGGGCAACCTGTTCCAGTGTCTCACCATTCTCACAGTAAAGAATTTCTTCCTAATATCTCATCTAAACTTACCTCTCCCTCTTTACCATTCCTCATTTGTTATGCTTATTGTTCTATATTATATATGGAGCATCTTTGAAATAGGAGGTCAAATTATTAAAATATAGGAAAACAAGTATTTTTAAAACTGAATTTTAAGGTCTTCAAAGAATAAACTCAGAAAATAATTTCCAGTGGTAAGCATTTGTATACAATGGTCTGAAAAATAATTTTTCTTGCTTAAAGAAAGCATTTTTTTTTTTAGATAACGATATGAATACAGAAGTGATTCACCTACCACAGTACATCTGGTTGAAGATTAATGAGTTGTTTCTTTGGGTTCAAGCTTTCCACTTGTTTCAGCTACACATTAGTGGTGCAATTAATTTTACAACACTAGGGTTTTGTTATCCAGCACTTCCTGTGGAATTTTGCTATGATAAGTATTCTTTAATTAAACCTTTAAAATGCCACCAATGTTGCATACTACAGCTGAAATACAAAAATATCTCCAAGGTCCACAATAACTTTAGTAGTCAGTAGGGGAAGTGCTAGGGTGGAGGTATAGCCTCTAGGCTGAAGTTTTCTAATCTATTTGGCTTAAAAATGCTGCAAACATTTAATGAAGAGCTTTTTACAAATTGACTATGAAAAATTAGGAATATAGACATTATTAAAGTGAAACAAAATTATGGTTCATTCAGCCCAGAGTATTGTCTCTAATATTCCTAGTGTTGAAAACTGTCAGATACTTCAGATTTCAACTGAAAGTCTAAGCATAGGACTATTCCTGTTCACACTGTGATATTCGTTGGAGAACTGAGCAGAAATTAAATCCCCATCTGACTATGCTGTGAAATGCAGACTGCATATAATATTCTTATATATACAAAGAGCATTTTTTTGTTAAAAAAACAAAATTGAACTTGTCTTCAGTTCAAGTTGAGTGAAGAATTCAATTCAACGAGTGAAGTGTGTGCTGCTGTGGCAAGGAAAGCCCACAGGGTGCTAAGTTGCCTCAATAAGGGCACCACCAGCAGAGATAAAGAAGTCATTATCCCACTCTACCCAGCGCTGGTCAGGCCACACCTGGAACACTCTGCTCAGTTTTGCTCACCACTGTACAAAATAGATGTGGACAACCTGGAGAAGGTCCAGAGAAGGGCCACCAAGATGATCCAAGGACTGGGAAGCCTGCCATATGAGGAAAGGCTGAGAGAATTGAGTTTGTTCGTCCTTGAGAAAAGAAGGCTCAGGGGACACCTTATCACCATGTTCCAGTATTTCAAGGGTGGCTACGAAGAAGATGGAGACTCCCTTTTTACAAGGAGTCACATGGAAAAGATGAGGGCTAATGGGTACAAGTTACTGCTGGGGAGACTCTGACTGGACACAAGAGGAAAATTTTTCACAACGAGAACAATCAGCCATTAAAATAATCTCCCAGGGAAGTGGTGGATTCCCCAAGATTTTGAGACACTTTTAAGATTCGGGTGGACAGGGTGCTGGGCCATGTTGTCTAGGCTATGCTTTTGCCAAGAAAGGCTGGACCAGATGATCCTTGTTATCCCTTCCAACCTGGTATTCTATGATTCTATGTTTCTATGATTAAATATAATAAAAATAGAGAAAAAGTAGACCTAGTGCACAAAACATTATCCTAGACTGGAGCTGTCTTAATATGATGTACAAGCTTTTAGTATTAGGCTGCTATTTGCATTAGTTTTATGGGAGTTGGATGCACTTCTCAAATAAAACATTTGTTAAACATCTGGATTTCCAAATCTATTGTCCATATACAAAAAAAAGAAGACAGTCTAAAATAAGAAGCCAGGTAAGAACTAGGAAACCTTTGGATAGAAGATCTCTATCCAGACGGGTATTTTCTAATCTTTCCTCCTAACTGTAGGTTCCACAGAGATACTCTGTTCTCAGTCACAAAATACTCAGAGTTCAGAAAAAACATTCTTTGAAGCAAGCCTTTGAGATAACTAGAATAACTAACTTTGAAATGGCTATTTGGTCACTGAAGAGAGAAAAGTGGTCACATTCTTTTTCTTATGCCTTCTTTTTCTTTAGTCTGTTAATATTTCAAAGCTTGAAATACTCTTCTTTTTGTAACTTATTGAGTGAAAAATTCATGGCTTTCATTTGAATGGTATCATTAGTCATATAAGAAAAAAGTGACTAAGACAAAAAGAGAGACAGTTTCATGGGGAATAAAAAGTCATTATATCCTAGTCACAAACTTTTCTAATCCAAAAGAGTACCTACAGTACCCTACAGAAGTGCCTGTGAAGTGCTCAGCCCAATCAAATCTCCCCATGGTTGTCCTTTGAATTCTTTATGTCTAGCTTCTGTTGCATGCATATTTAATCAGACTCCTTACTTTTGTATATGCAAAGGAAATTTTAAATAAAATATGCTCTATAGAAAGGAAAAGGATCCATTAGCTCACTTCCAAAGCAGATGATGAAAAATTCAGAAAACACCTCATCTGAAATGGAGTTAATCATAATAGCGCCCTGTCAAAAAGATTCACTACCACCACCTTGTGTCATAGAAGTGACTCAAATCAACTTATTGCATCCAGTGTCTAGATATTTAACTAATAAGAGCACTTTTATCACAGAATTACTAAATATTTTACTCAGTTTTAATACATGCTAATTATCTTCTGCAGTTCACTCATTATCATTTGTAGCTGGCTTAAAAAGGGCAATGAAAGATAATACAGAAGGGATAAACTTGACTTTAGTATTGAAGTGATTTTAAAATAACTATATACCTTCATCACCAGATTGGTTTTCAGACCAGAGTCTTCACTAAATCTTCACCTATGTATCCGTGGGAAGTCTTTCTCCATCCTGTCTGAATCAAGTGAAAATGGAATACTCATAACACTCCTTATCTTTCACAGAAACTTGAACCGAGTGCAAGGAATCATCTGGAGTATTGTCTATCAGTTTCTCTTCTTTAGACCTGCACTGAAACCCAGCTTTCCACATTCTGAAAAATCTTCAGATCATATATCATCTCCCATCAAATCCCTTAGTTTCTTATTTTGCCTTTTAGCCATACACTTATTAGAGATCAGAAATGAAAATTCCTCTTCATTTGGCTACTGTCTGGAATTTCCTCTGCCTTCAGCAGTTTGGAAATTTAACTTTGAGAGGATAGAGCCATATCTAATACTTCTCTGACCATGCTGTCACAAAATAAAGGGCAAATATCCACGAAAGACTCAAGCTGTGCATCACTGAGTACCACCTACCCTTACAAATGAGGAAGGTGGTTAGGTCCTGCTTGGAGAGAGGAGAGAAATGTTTCAGTTTTATAGATGGATCGAGGTACTCTTCATGACCTTCATGCTTCTAGATTTGGAAACAACATGTTATTTTCTTGCAGCTGAAGAATCCTATCGCTAAAGAAAAGGGAATGGAACAAAGACATGATTTATTTTAGATAAAACAACCTTTTTAGTAAAGATTTACTGATGTTGGACCAATTTGCAGTAATATTGATAATTTTTATGAATGGACTATTCATTCAGTAAGCATTCTGAACCACAGCAGCTGTCTCTGTTTCAGGTTCCTGGCATGCTTGCATTGATCAATAGTTAAATGACAAGATTTAATCTCAGTTAAGTTTGCAGAGAATGATATACAAAATGTAGTTCAGCATTTGAAAGAATAATCTATTTTATTTAAACATCTGAGTCATTGCCACAATTTAATAGGTTAAATATTTTAGTACATTTTTACAACTTTAAAAGGTTGTGGTGTTCTTTTTCTGTTGCTTTGTTTTTTGCAGTGGGGGAGATTGGCATATTAGGCATCCTCAAATCCCTCTTGAAGATAAACCACTGAAGGTGTCTTCTATTATTCTATTTTCTATTATTCTATTCTATTTTCACAATGGCAAACTTTCTTCTAAGGCTTAACTGAAAATGCCCCTCAATACACAAAATAGTTACCAAGCCTTAGTGATTACAGAAATGTAAGTTTGCTTGAGCCTTTAGCTTCTGTAAAACAAAGAATATAGGAACAGGATTTTATAAATTATCACTAATATTTTATCATATTAAGCAAATAAATTAAGCCAGATAATTAGAGTAATAACGTATGCCAACAAAATGAAACAGCAGAATTGTAAATAAAAGTGCAACAGCTAAAACTGAGTACTCAAACTATTTTAAATTATTTTTTTTAACTCTTTAATTTATGTAATTAAAATCTCAATGGGTATAATGATGGCCTAATCCCATCTCAGATTTTATGTGCTGGTAAATTTCTAATAAACCATATTTATGCGAGTATAGGTATAAGTTGCAGTTTCTTTGGAAATCAACCACTTTTCTGGTGATTCATTAAGAAGTTTGGAAATGTGTTTTGAAGGGTCCTAAAGTATGTTCAGTCTGTTTCTTACAGATACAAATAGTAAGAATATGCATTTAGATTATGATGAAATTATGTAATTACAGGAATTTTTACATCCTTTCAATAACTTATTTGCTTGTTATTATTGTAGCATAAGATTCTAAACATAGAAAATATTAATATTAAACATAATAAAACCCCCAAGTATTACATATAATATTAAACTGTGATGAGCAAATAAACAATAGGAATTTTTCTTGTCCCTTTCATTCATCATAGAAATTACAGATTTAAAAGTTTTTCACAACATTAATTTGCTAGATAACTGTATGTGAAAGTCAATCAACAGAAAAAAGACAGTTTTCTATGCATATATGTAAATATAAAGGTGGTGTTATGCTTAATTTATTATTTTTTTCTATGATTAAATAAGAAAGGATAATTTGATAGATCTACAGAGCCAAAAATACATAAACTTTAAAAAAATAATTATTTCATTTTGTTTTACATAATAAGACAACAAAACATTATTTCACAACTGGAACAACTCTAACACTACCTTAATTTCAACTTCAGAAAAATATTTTATAGTGGATTGTATGTCCTCTGTACTATATGAAGCTATTTTAACGTCTGACCCAAAATTTCATGGTAAAGCCGTGCTTTCAGGAAAAAAAGGCTATGAGAAATATGCTATTTAGGTCAAAGTTTTATGTCAGAATTCTACCTCAAGCTAAATTTTCCTAGAATAATTTTACCAAAATGCTGAGCTGCTTCTAGGTAATTAACCATTTCTCTTATGGAGAATTTAATATAATCAGTTACACTTAAAATCCTGTTATTGGCAAAAAAACATCTTGGGCTTTTGCTGGTGATGGCAACAATCATATTCAATAGGATACAACTATCTGTGTTACAATCATGTTTTTTCACTATAAATAATTAAATAAGAGGCAATTGTGAGACATTTCTCAAGGAAAACATTTTTTTTTCTTTTAATATGTTCCTGTTCTTCTCAGTGTTATTAATGGAACCTCATTGTTTGCTCTAAGTAGTCAGTCTCAAATGAGAATATTCCAAAATCCGTGATTGAATATGCAGTCATGACAACAAACAGTCTTATTTTTGATATTTTTAATTTTTAATGTTTTAATGTGTTACATGAAATAGGAACACTGATGCAGGACGAACAAACAGCGCAGAATCCTGCAAACACTTTTGCACTTAAGTAGCTCAATTGGCTTAAATGAGACTAATCAAATGTATAAAGTCAGATACAAGCATAACTACTTGTAAGAATACACTCCAAATTTGATTGTATGAGCAAATTCTTCTGTTTTAAGATCTCTAATGGTTCAAATATCTCAGGGATTCTCTTTACCAGTACTTATACTGGCAACTACAATCAGTCAACAACTGGGCCCACTAATCTGGATTATATTTTTAAGCACTTCTTAATTGAAGAATCAAGTTCAGAAGCACGTCTGTTCTTAAATTAGCAGACTTTTTTTCAAGACCAAATGCATTGCAACATTACACATCAAAACAACATCTTGATTTGAAGTGCCATTATTTCTGTAGTGCTACAGCACCATAAAAAGAAAATAAAATAGGGCATCTAATTAAATGGTGTCATGAACATTGTCATTTTCATGTGGTGTTCGAAAGCTTTTAAAAAAACCCAGCTTTTTAAATATTGGCTACTTAAAGCCTACTTATATGTGTTACTAACTATTATGAGACAAATGCAAGATCTAAATTTAATTATATGAAATTAAGAAAATAAAATATAGTTGGCTGAGAACATTTTCTGTGAAACTGAATATTTCATAAAATTCCATTTCAATGAAATTTTCTTGAGAAGAATAATTTCAAAGATACCAAGGATGTATGGAATTATTGTATTTAAAATATTATGAGAAATGTTTCTAGCAATTAAAGCAAAAAGGTCTTACGATTAATTTTTAATTGTTACAGTGGAATAAAAGAAAGCATTATTTTTAGATAGAGATTTATAAAGTCGATAATGAAAGCTTCTAGATGTGATTTTCTGTAAGAGCAAAAGGTTCTTCATGAATCAAGAGGTTCTTTCAAGTTTTTTTCATTGTTATGAAAAGGATGATTTTGTTGGTTTCAATTCTATCATAAAGACTGTATGCCTTCAGTGTGTCACATCAAAGTTGATAATATGATAATCTTTTCATGTGACACTCTAAGTAAATAAGGTCTAAAAATCAAGTATTTTAAAGGAAAGGGGTACCTTCATACATTGAACCTTCTTTGGTTCTGTCTTTTGGTCCTGTTGTGAGTGTTCTTTTTATGTCAATGATGGGGCTAAACAATATCTTTCTATTATTTTACTCAATGTCTCTATCAATGAAAATCCTTCCGCAACCTTAAAGCCCATTTAAATTTCTGCAGATCAAAGGTATTCCCTCCAATGGTATTCCCTCCATTTCTATCAAATTGAGTAACGTTATCAATAAAAACCTGAAATTATGTTATCTGTCTGTGATGGAAATAATTCATAGTTTGTTCATTATAATTCAGTTTGTATTTTCCTTCCATTAATAGATCTGAATTGTGGAAAAAAACCAACCAAACAAACAAAAAACTAGAAAACATATTTCCTCAGCCAAATGTTAAGACTGGTTATAAAAAAATTCAGTAATAATTTTCTCAGGCTTTTCAGCAATTTCAGCTATTTAACTCAATAACAGAACGTCACAATTCCTTCCCTCAGATTCTCATTTTTCCAGAGAAATGGAAACGTATTTTTACTGTGTAAACTGCAACACTTACTCTTCAGACCATCTTTAATTATGATAGAGATTTGCATGGTAGATCAGAAAGGTGGAAGCTTACACTCTGCAATATCCTTGTGTGGTGCCCTAATAATTTGATCACCTGTAAAGCATCTATGCAGCTTTGATAGCAAAGCAAGTCTTACTCTGTCAAACACTATGTCAACAGTTATTTCCTCTCCCTTTCAGCAACTTTTCTGGAGCTTCCAGGATGTAGGTAGTGTTCCTCCTGTATTTCTAAAGACAAAAAAGAATGTCTTGAAATCATTTGCATCTGTTGACTTATCTACACAAAACCTGTATTTAAGAATGCCCTCTTTAAAACGTATTACCTCTGAAGATTTTTAAAATCCATATTCCATATAGATTCCATTTCTCTATATATTTCCTATGAAAAGAAAACATATATTGATAAAACATCGGTACTTCATTATGAATATCAATCATCTTGAATATATTTTTCTCTTAAATGTTTTGTATTGTGGAGTAGATTCTTCTCTACGGCAAAGATTTTAAAACATAGAGGTTTTGGACTTCTAGGTCATCTTGGATGGACTTCTAAGTGAGTATGCAGATTTCAGCCAATCTACAACGTAATTCGATCTTGAATAGAGAATGAAATATAAAGACAGTTGAGATATGCTCAACACCTCTGAGATTCCTACCATTCACTTGCTGCATATAGGAGCACCTCTGAGAAATGTAGCTCTTAGAATTCAAACATTTATCTCTATAGCATAACAGCTTTGTAGCATGGTCGTATTTCATGAATATCATTCTTGTAGGGGTTTGGCCAGATGTTGCTCTTTCTTTCATGTGACTCCACTGATTTAAATAGAAAAAGTCTTCTATTCCACTGCTTGATGCAACTGGGGAAAAAAATAAATTGTTGTTCTGCAAGTTCTCTTTGTCCAGAGTTCAGCATCTTCTACTCTGAAGGGAGTTTGAATTTCAACCTAGCAAAAAATAAGAAAAAATAAAGATTGTTGCCATTTGAAAAATAGAATGTCAAAATCTGCCGTATTAACATTATTCTAAAATATTCAACCCTGAAGCAGTTGTAGCAAACTAAATATGCTGAATAGGAGACGTAACAGAGACCAGGTGGGCTTCCAGCAGCAGGAGGCAATATAGGAGAAAAATAATCAGAAACTTATAATGTATAGTTTAGGATATTTTCTACAGAGATTTTTTACAACTCTCTGAAGTCAGCACCTGCGATTTTCTCCTCTTCAGCATTTACTGAAACTTCCACAGAGCTAGTAAATGTAATTATTTTATTTGAAATTCCTCCACAATCTCTAGTGCATTTGCTGTTCTGTTGTCGCCTCTGCCACTCAGCTCTGCTGCTAAAGAGTCTCTTGTTTATGAGGCAGAAAGGAAGATAGTTCTTCTAAAGGTACACCTAAGACCAGCCTTAGAATCATAGAATGATTTGGGGTGGAAGGGACGTTAAAGCTCATCCAGTCCCACCCCCCTGTCATGGGCAGAGACACCAGCCACTAGACCAGGTTGCTCAAAGCCCCATCAAACCTGGCCTTGAACACTTCCAAGGATGGAGCATCCACAACTTCTCTGGGCAACCTGGACCAGTGTCTCACTGCACTCACAGGAAAGAATTTCTTCCTAATACCTAATCTAATTTCCCTTTTTTCATTTTAAAACCATTACCCCTCGTCCTATGGCTCCCCTCCCTCATCAAGAGTCCCTCTCCATCTCTCCTGTAGCCCCCTTCAGGTACTGGAAGGCCATTATAAGGTCTCCCTGAAGCCTTCTCTTCTCCAGGCTGAACAACCCCCACTCTCTCAGCCTGTCTTCATAGGAGAGGTGCTCCAGCCCTTTGATCATCTTTGTGGCCTCCTCTGGACCCATTCCAACAGGTCCATGTTCTTTCTGTGCTGAGGACGCCAGAGCTGGACACCATACTCCAGGCTGGGTCTCATCAGAGCAGAACAGAGGGGTAGAATCATGTCCATCAACCTGCTGGCCATGCTTCTTTTGATGCAGCCCAGGATGATGTTGGCTTTCTGGGCTGCCAGCATACATTGCCAGCTTGTGTTGAGCTTCTCATCCACCAACATCCCCAAGTCCTTCTCCTCAGGGCTGCTTCTCCACCCAACCTGTGTTTGTGCTTGGTACCTTTGCTATGGTACAGCACTTAGTATTTCTATTTTTTTTATTTTTTTTAAAGTGACTTCTCTTCATTATTACTAATTATTATGTATCGAGAGCTGTGGATGTTGTCAGTGTGGTTATCATAATATAAACATCATGGAAAATGGAGAAAGGCCTGTCAGTGAGCTGTTACAGACCTATACAGGGTATAATGTGACTATAATGGTTTAATAATATTTTACTTTTCTCCACTTCTATAAATAAAGGAAAATGAAACTGCAGGAGATGTTCCAAGATCTTTTCTTGGTGGTGAAAGTAGGACCAAATTTCTCCAAATAGAAATGGGACAGATGAAAGAAAGGAGTAATCTCAGTCGTGGCTTCTAAAAACCCTATAATGTAATAGTCCAGAGATGTAAGGACAGTGTCAGACATAACAAAACAAACCCCTAAGACAGTCATCTGCATTAATTAGTGAAATGCTTCTTTTTTGGAAATCAAGAAGCAAATTCTGCCTGAATCTTTTCAAATCTGTCTGGGCAATATACTAGGAAGTATCCAATATTAGCAGGAGCCAATAATGGACTTCTCTAACTCTCTTCTGCATTCCTTTCTGAATAACCATTCTTTGGCTGAGTATCTCCAAAGGCTTGTGATAATAAGTTGGATTCTGTATAAGTGACAAGAATTCTACATCTTTTAAAAAAATTCCAGCCTGTATTTCCCTAGGTCCTTGCATTGCCAAAACGTGAGCTTTGTTCTCCATATCAAAAGACGGTGCATTGATATCAAAACCATAAGAGCAATTAATTTTATCAACTTTTACAAAACTTAACTTACCATAAGAACTTTCATAGGGCACCTTCGCATTTTCTTTTATTATGAACTATGAATTATGGATACAGACTAAGAGTTCTGTCACACCCCAATTACCTCATTTCCAGCTGACTACTCATGACTGCATCTCTGACTGAATTAGAAAATATCTTGCAGGTTAATGAGATCTCTGTTAAGTACACTGAAGCTGGGCAAGGGAAACCACAGGTTTTTCTATATTTAACAAAACTATGTTTAACCCATAGAAAAACAGTAATGGGGTTTTGGTTGTGCGTTGTGGGTTTTTTTTGACAGACTATGTTATTTTAGAATAACTGATGAATTTCCTTTCCTATCTCAAACTCACAGTACCACTAATTTAAACGTTGTCTTCTGGGGGAAAAATTCAGTTATTCCCCTTTCAGATGAATTGCAATGACAGAGTGGTAGAACATTTGAAGAGTATAGAAGCTGTAAGTACCAGGTATTTATGCTCTTTATGTACTCACATACAAAAAATGCTTTCCAAAGAGAGCAATATAATTTTACCTGGAAACACTCATAGGAAAAATGAATAAAAAGAGGACTGAATTAACTGTCTATAATTACTCTGGGAAATGTTTATCGGTTTCTTTTCTAGGAAAAGAAAAAAAAAAAAAAAAAAAGAGAATCAGAACATTGAGATTTTATGTGGAAAGTTCAAGAAGAAACTTCATTTCAAAGAACTAAAGAGAATTAAACACATAGTATTCCCATAATGGAAAAATATTATAAGACAGAAAATATATGCAATGAAGATTTTTTTTGTCCCTGCTTGAACTGACATGACATTCTTTCTACCGTGATATTAGATTGACAAGAAATAGAACTGTAGAATCATAGAATGTTTTGGGTTGTAAGGGACCTTTAAAGGTCATCTAGTCCAACCCCCTTGCAACGAACAGCAAAAAGTGATCTGATCAGATCTGTCTGTCTTAGTACTGTCATTTTCGCAGTTATCCCCAGTACACAGCAAGACCAGGCGACTCCATGGAATGATCTTATGGAGTTACAGATGCACTTAGACTTAGAACTTCTTAATGACAGAATCTTTTAGCAAAATTAATTTTAAAAGTTGATTTAAAAATACTTCAGAAAAACACTGCACAAATTCATAAACCCTTAATAATGTCCAAATATGTTCAGCTTGATTAAAAATATTTTTTATTATTTCTTCTATAAGAGAGAAAAATACATAGAGGATTATAGAATTCTATGAAGAATTTCCTTTGTTTCTGGAAGGA
Source organism: Numenius arquata (assembly GCF_964106895.1). Taxonomy (NCBI): domain Eukaryota; kingdom Metazoa; phylum Chordata; class Aves; order Charadriiformes; family Scolopacidae; genus Numenius; species Numenius arquata. The sequence continues at coordinate 67,887,862 of NC_133580.1, forward strand.
ATCTCTGGCAATTTTGCATGTTTTGCATTTCTTCACTCAGAGTTTAGGTTTGAATTGGCTCTTGGGATGATGCAATGTGCTGAGACACTTCCCTAGGGTGAAATTACCTTCTTGCAGAGGATCTGCAATAATTTGGAATTATCTTTATTCTAAAGATACTGAGCTCAAGTCATGATTGAAAACAAGTGTTTCTTGTGAAAGTTAGTTTCTTATGATCCAAGCAAGTTGTTAAAATGGAGCTTAACAATGTTTAGTATGATGCTCATTACATTGATAAAATGACCACTAATTTCATTTTCTACCAAGAAAATTTACATAGAATTGAAAGCTAGAAACCCCAATTGAAAATATGTAGACTAAATGCATAATTAGCTTTTTCTAGTCTAGCGGAATTGTGATTGCTGTAGGAAACAATGGGAAATGTAGGATTTTTTTTCTTTTACTCTTATGCAACTGTATTTTTTTGATTGCTACAATTAGTAAGACATTTAGTTGAGTAGTCTAATGGCTGCTGTAATCTAAGGAAGCATTTGAAAATGGATGATTAATTAGATACAGCAACAATGTACTGCCCTTTCTTAACTGCACCACTTACTGAAAGAGCCAAAATTAATGACAGAAAAGCTACTGTAGCATTTTTAGGTTATGAGAGGGTTGTCATGGATAAGGAAAAGCAGATATGACAAATAAACCATTCTGATGAGTCGTAATCCAAATATAGATTGTTTATCCAATGGCTATAATTTATAAACAAACAATAAAACTTGTAAGTACAGAAAATATTAATTTACCAAGTAAAAGGTTATGTGAAAAGATTAGGATATGGTGACAAGGTCATGTAGAGATTAAATTTTGAAGAATCTACAGTATGTGCAGCATTCCCCTCTAGGAAGTTGCATTTTTGCATTATAGTTATATTCATAGATAGTGAAATTCAGAGATTTCCATCTATTTTTCTGAGAAAACCTATTTCAAAGTTCTGCATTCTCTTAGAAACTACTCTGTTCTCTAAAAGAACTCTGTTACCCAAAGCTTGGTGAACCTGTTCCAGATGTTTAATTTGGCCATGTTAGAAAAGATGCTGTTGCCATTCCTACCAAATATTTTACTGTTTGGGCAGACACTCTAAAAAGCAGATCTACCTAAATTGGCTCTAATATTTTCCATCCACACAACTAGATACCAAAACCATAATTTTTTATAAATTCTAAGTCACTATTACAGTGAATCACTTCTATTGCCTCTAAAACTATGCAAACACTCTTATTCTTACGTTACTGTGGTATTTGGTTTAAATATGAAACATCTCTTTGTGTTGTCATGATTTCTAAGCACAGTAAAATACATATTATCTCAGGGATTCAAGTGGTCAATACGCATCTAATTTGAACATGTCAGTGCACAATGACAAATAAACCAACATTTCTTATAATATTTCATGGATTATTTGGTTCTTAGAAGGAAGCAAGCCAGTGCATAAAAACAGAAAAATAAAAATCAAGGCTGTTTTGTTTTGTTTCTTAAAAGTCATTGACATCATGGAAATTTCATTGACACTCGCAGCTTGGGAAAGCTCAGGATGAGCATTCAAGTTTTACTACAATCAAGAAATACTGTTCCACCATGATCCTTAAAACTAGCTGAAAATAATCTGACTTTCAGCATCAAAGATTAGGTCATGGCTATTCAAATACTGAACCTTGTGCATCACCGTTCACCCAAATTAACCATTTGCTTTCTTCTATTATTGTTTCATATGCAACACCAAATCCGTATTTGCACCAAGGATTTGCACATCTGTGTTCTCTTTAATCACATATATCACTCATCAATCAGCTAATAGAACTCTCACAGACATGAGTTAAATTTAGAAGAGTCTTCTATTTATACACTGTGTCCTTATAACATCAGATGCAGGGTCCAGAACCTTCATGATACAAGGCTACAAGCCCTCACGCAATTCCATGACAAATTATGTCCAGTGGACATCCAGTGACTTTACGTCCAGTGGACATAAAGTGTACACATGAGGATCAGTCATGATCAATCTCTGGTATAACATGAAAGGAGTCAACAGATAAATTTGGTAAAGCAAAAAACTATGCTTGGACTACAAATACAATAACCTCACAATACTCTGGTTTTAGGAACTCAGAGACAATATTTTAATTTTAAATAAAAAACAATCAGGCCCAACCTCTCTGTTATGACAAAGTATTGACCTTGGATATTTCTGGATGTTGAGAACATTTTCACAAGAAAAGATTCTGACTCCCACAGAAATTAAAAGTTTTTCATTTCAACAACCTTGCTTAGTAAAGAGTTGTTTCTTTTCACTTTCTCTTTAACAGAGATCTGAGCTGTCGTGGTTTCAGCCGAATTTACCAAAATCAGACCGACAGATGGCCCTTCTCCCCGGCTCTCCCCCCCAAAAAAAGAGGAGAGAGGAGGAGAAAGAGATAAGGAGATTCAGAAGTTTAGAATGAACTAAACTTTAACTACTAAACTACTACTAACTAAACTACTTTAATGAAGTATTAATATTAAAATAAAAATAAAGATAAAAATAGTGAAATAGATACAATATATACAAAACCGTATCAAGCTCCCAGGATGACAGTCACGTCACCGGCAGGCACTGGGGAAGTCCCAGACTGGACTCAGTGATGAATGGGAACTGGATTCCAGCTCTGGAGTCAGGAACACACAGATCGGGATCAAAGGCAGATGAACAGACAGAGCCCTCTCTGGACGTCGGCCATCGCAGGAAGGGGCTGACCCTTTGATCCCTCAGCTTTTATACTGAGCATGGGGCAGATGGGATGGAATACCCCAGTTGGTCAGGTTTGGGTCACCTGTCCTGTCCACTCCTCCCCACCGATGTGACCCCTCTACGTTTTTTCTGTTTCTGACCCTCTAAGGGGGCAAATAACGAAATGGGGTGACCTTAGTTGTTATAGCAATAAGTATAAGCAAGGGCCTCCCTGCCCACCATCCCTTGGCATGGAGCACAAACATTGGGCTGATCATTCTGAGAATGAGCAGTTTTCTCCACAATATGACATCAATTTCAGAGAGTTAGAGGAGGCCTGGCTGGGATGTAAAGTTACAGAACAGAAAATTGGTTCGGTTTTACTTCAAACCAGGACATGAGCAGACAAAATGCTATTGTTAATTAAACAAACATCACAATTACAATCTAAGATTTAAAGCATCCCAGATATGACAGAAATTAACCTTTTGACTGCATTAACCCCTGGTACTCTTTTTTGTTATGTTTTTAAAAGCATCAGAAAAGATAGCTGCCAATTTTTAAGTAAAACTTAAGACACCTTACTATTGTTCTTGTAACATTTTAGGCATCTGTGAAAATGAATCAACATGAAACAATTAAAAAGTGAGTAATATTTTTTTTTCATTTGTAGACTAAGATTCAAGGATTAATTTTTGTGTTTAAAATATATAAAAAAAGAAGGTAATTTAGTAAGTGTATAAGCGGAGTTTCCCAGATCTAGTTTTTATTTGATAATCACACAAGAAATAATAAAGAATAAGAAAAAAACCCCAATCCATAAATAACTATAAGTATAAATTTGCTTACAGATCTTTTCCTAGAAGATAACTTGACAATATTTATATTGTTGTGTATTCCACCAGCAGGAGGTAATGGAAAGGGAAAAATGTTGGCTTTGTTTAAGCTATAAGCAAAAACTCTACCAGCTGGTGCAGTCTGTTGGGAACCGATATGTGGGTCAGCACAGTGCATCATCAGCACTTCTCTTCTTCAGCAAATCCACCTGCTTGAGTAAACAGACAATATGGGGCCCCAGTGTAACAAATTACATTATTAAAGAGACAACTTTCTAAATTTGTGGCCTACTTGGCTTTTTATTCCAGATAGCACTAACCCTCCTTGAAAAAAAGTACTTTTTTGTAACTAGCTCTAGTGAGCTTGTAGGTTCTTTAATTGTATAAAGGCAAAAATAACTGTTAATATGGCTATAGTGCAGAAAAAAATATCAACAGAGTATGAATTTAATTTACCTAGGTGTTAGTTTCTACTGAGATAATCAACAACTATTTCATCCTCCTAAACAGAGTCTGAAACAGATGTTGAAAGCTTAGTTAAATGTTCTTTTACCCAGTAAGCTTTCTAGTAACCTTCCCTATATCTGGAATTTAGCTTACTATATAGACACAAACACCTGAGATGTGACCCATATTAACATGCTGTAAATAATTATGCGTTTAGTTTGCCTGCTCTGTCTTGGAAAATGTTTAATTCCAAGGGAATCAATTCTTCTCCATCTGAAAGGACAGGCCTATCAAAAACAGAGAACCACACCAAAATAAAAAGAAAAACAAAACACATGCAGTCACAGTAATTGGAAGCAGATGGGATAAGCTAAATACAGCATGAGCATAAATGAAAACTAAAAGACCTTATGAAAATCTGAAAGTCAAAGCTTGTCTCTTTGGAATAAGCTGCTGCGGGTTGGCCTTCAATGAAAGCTCTTGATGTTTAGAAGGGTAGTTCAAGATCTATGTCTTGTGGATTAATCAGCATATTCATATTTTGGAAAGGTTATAAAAGGCATAATGTTGGCTGAACGTTAATTTCTGAAAAAAAAAGTCACTACTTCTTCCCAGGAAATGAACTGTTTCATATTGAAACAAAATGCATTTTAAATGTTGATGAACAATTTAGAAGCTATTGAAAATATTCCAGCAGTATTTCTGTTTTATTTTTCATATAATTTCTTTTTTGCATTTGAATTTGCATGTCTAAAATCCATGTTGATTGATGCTGTAAATATTCAACAGAAAATGTAACAAAAAATGTTCTTCTGTCATACTATAGTATACTATATAATTTTAGCTAAATGACAAATATTAACTGTCAGTTTTCTGGAGGTAATTTAGAAGTGCAGCCTCATAGATCTTCCTCATTAGCATATATATATGTATATATAGGATTTATGGGTTTTTTTGTTTTTATTTTTACAAAGCTTTTCCAACATTGACATTTCAAAGGCCAAAACACATGCTTGTAAACAAAATTGGGGCTCAGGTCTTCCTTATAAAGATTCCTCCGCTTCTTAGGGCTGTCTGGGCCTTTTCAGCTAGAAAACAGTCCCCACATGTTAAAACATCACAGACATCGATGACTCATGCTTTGATGAATCTTATGATTTTAAGGCTTTTTGTCTTGATTTTGTTTTGTGATGTTAGGACCATTCTACAGTAGATGAGGAGTGAAGAATGCATCTGGTGTAAATAAGTTTTCTGCAATCCGTACCATATAACCATTTTGATTTTCAGTAGACTGTAAGGTTTATTCTGATCTTTCTAAGATTTATAATGATTCAGAAGCATTCTGAGGTTTGGAAAGCTTTGTAAAACAGAAGAAATATATTTTTAGACAAAGTACGTTAATTTTTTAAAAAAAAATTGATAAAGAATATTTACAATTAAGTTCAGAACTTCTTAGCTTAACTTGTTTTTAAATCAATTATTTTAAGATTTTTAGTTCAGCTTCCCGATTGCCTCATTTAGTTTAAAATACTACTTCAACAGGCTCAAAAAGATGGAAATAGAGACACTGACTGAAAAGCAAGAACTGTCTGGGGGGTTACATTTTTATTTCTGTTCCCAACTCAGAGTGTGGACTTTTTAAATGTTATCTGGTAAATGAGACTTCCAGTTAATATTGGGATGTTTACACCTAACAAACAATATGCAATTAAAGACCATATATTAATAGTAAGTCCAGTTAAGTGCAACCAAGACTGCAATGGGTGGTTTCGTGTCAAGCATTAAAAAAGAATCGAATAAAAAAAAATAAAACAATTCAGAATTTTCTTCTACCATAGTTCATATCCCACGTCACAAAAATCAACATTGTTGCTACATCATAGATATCCTCCAGAATGAATATTATGGAGATAGCAATGCACTCTGATTCAGTCATTTCCACAGCAGAAAAAAACCACATTGTTCAATTATGGTTTTGGACAAGAATTTTAAACCTGAAATGCTATTATTCCATAGTTTATCACTGTCCTCCTTCATGAGTCCCATCTGCACTGTTTTGCACCTGCTCTCTAGATGAAAGCCCATGGACTACCCTCTCTGTCAGACAGATTCCATACATAACTCCTCATTATCAATGTAATTCCTGCTATGGATTAATCAAGATTCCTTTTAGGCCCTCGCTAAGCTTTTCTGAGAGAACACTTTGTCCAAACAGTGAATTACTGGTTTTGTAACAAAAATAGAAAATAGTTTAGAAAATAATATGTATATGCCTGTGATTTCACCAAAGTCTGGGCTTATAAGTATCCCCCTCAAAGCACTGGAACTGGATAGGAAAGTCTGCACATGAACCTTTCCAGTTTTTGCCACTTATTTTAAAACTTGGTGTTTATTCAGAAAATAAATTTTTAACTCTTCAGATCTTTCATAGTATTGCAACTGTAAGAAAGAAGCCACCGGCCTAAATGCACTGGGGCTTTTATCTGATACAACAATTCCAATCTTCCTTGGAAAATCTCACTGAAAAGCTTGTCTAGTTGGATTTGCTCAGAGCAGTCCTTAGAGAGATCAAGATCCAAATAAATTTTAGTCTAACTGCTCGTCTTTATCAGACTGTTTGCCTGTCCAGGCATGTATCCATCTCTACCTACAGCAGATCACCAAAAGAACAGGTCCAAGCTCTTGCAAAAAAGAATGAGAAATTAAGTTAGTCTTGAGAAGATTCAGGGTCAGACTCCAGCTTAATGAAAGCCTGAAAAAAAAAAAAAGTTTTATTCATTACATTTATAATAAATATTCTAATTAATTAATGTACTCCCACTTAGTTAATTCCAACAAAAAATCCAACAAATCCAAAACCAAAACTCCCATTTTGTGGGGATAGTACTCTTATTTAGCAGCTATGTCTGCTGGGAGAGAACATATTAAACATTTTAAATACATTGATAGTCTTTATCTGAAGCCTCTTTTACTACATTCTAATTGTTTATCACTGTACATTAGTATTTTCAGATGAATCCTTGAGAAAGTATGTATGAAATATCATTTGTCGTAAGAACAAATGTAAGATTGAATCTTTCAGTAATCAATGATCTTTTTAAATGGTAATTGGCACTATTAAAGAACTTGGAGTGAGCACAGACAGGGGATCAGAGTCTCAACTGGGCTCTGCTCTGTGGCTTTACGTAACCAGTAGACATTTCTTAAAGGATCTTGGAATGCCCATGGAACTACTGAAGATGTCACCTATCTATCAGAGTAAACATTTTTACCAAAGAATGAACTTCATAATTTCAAGTAATAAGGCAGATCAAGTAATAAGAGCTTCACTGAATAAAAACCTGTGGAGTATGATAAAATTAATTCAAATCTTCATTATGTTGACCATACCATGAGAAACTCTGGTAGAAATTCTCTGGCAAGGTCCAAAAATCAAAAAGGTATGAGGAAGCTGTAAAGGATATACTTTATGTTAAAATGCACACAATTTGTGTCACTACAATTCTGAAAGTGCTTTTCAAATAATTAACTTGTGCTTAAAAGAAAATTGAGCTTTTTTTGCTTTCCTCCTCTTAAAAACATTTCACCTTCCAATTCATACATTTTGTTTGTTTATTTGTTTTTTCCCTTGTGTGTGTGTCTTCCTGATTTCTTAGAAATCTTGTGGCGGGTTGAAGGAAGGCAGCTCCATCAGGCCTGAATTTTCTTTTAAAATATAGAGATAGTAACATGTTGTCAGTACAACTTCTGATATTTCGCTATTTTGTGTATAATACCGCTGCAGTTCTGTTCTCAAGGAAGCACGGCAAATGGACCAGGATATTCTCCTATTTCTCCTGAAATAGTTTATTTTAGCAGAGTAGAAATCTGCCACTGCCTGCAGATGACAAGCAGGACTTTGTAGTGCTTCACTGACTCAATGCTTTTACCAGAATAACAAACACAAACGCTCCAAGCACCTTATGCAAGTGTTTCGTGGCAAAAGTTTCATACTTAAAGGTCTGCCACATCTCAGCCACTAATTAATCCATCAAACTCCAGTGGTCCAGACGCTTTTATACTTAGGAGGCATAGGTAGGACATCAACTCTGCATTTCCTTTTGTTCCTCTGCCCATAGGAAAAGGAAGAAGAGAACAAAGTGCATAACTGGATTGTTCAACCCTAGAGTGATTTACAGCCTAAATCACTAATATGCATTTTGTGATCATTCACTTCATTGTGGTATCTATCCCTGCTGTCTATGTGAATATATATTGAACCAATTGAGAGAGCTCCCTTGATGTTTTGATTTAAATTTAATTGTAGTTATAATGAACACCATAACCTACCTAGTTTTGCAGCATTGACTTGATCTTTATTATGTTCTCAAGGTGAAACACAAATTATTTTTTTAAAATGTACTCTGAGCCATAAAGGGTTTCTTCTGGGAATACTGTGCAATGAATAATTTATCCTATTTCTATTGTTTTATTTTTTCAGTGTCCCACAATAAGTTTCTCTTTTCCTTATTAAAAAAAAAAAAAAAACAAAACCAAAAACAAACAAACAAAAAAACCAAAAAACAACCACTAAAAAACCCCACAAAACAAACCACAACAAAACAAATGAACAAGCAAACAAACAAACTAAAAAACCCATATAGTTTTGCTATTATTTGGGGGAGAATTATTTTTGTGAAAGTCCACTCTTGGTAGAACTGGTATTATTTAAAAATCAGAGTTCTAAAAATAGTGTCATAATTTTGATGTGCAATAGTCTGCAAATGGCAGAAAATAAATGTAGCATTGCATGTTGCTTTTTACTAGAGATTTATTTTAAGGTATTCTGTTATATGGGCAGGAATTACATGAGTAACTGCTTGATACCATTTTCCTTCTGGATTGTCTACCATATGCTGTAATTTTCTTAAGGGTTTTCAAGACCTTTCTGGATCAAATCCTGAATAACATGGTCTAACCTCATACCTGACCCTTCTTTGAGCAGTAGGTTGGATGAGAGACCTGCTGAGGTTCCTTCCAACCCAAATTATCCTATGATCCTATTGGTTTCAGCAGGTCAAACTTTCTAGCTATTTTATCTCAGTGACATTTAAGGTCCAAGAATCATGCTGTCTTTTTGCTCTTCAGTGTAATTTATGATAGTAATTGGCTGGATCCTTATGAAAGACAGACTTGTCATCTTCTTCTCCCTCTCCCTCTCTTCCCCTTTTTGGGTTTTTCTTCCTTAAGTGAGTGATTCAGCGTTCAAGAACTGAGACTGCAGGATTTTCCTTTTAAAAAACACACACACACAAAAAAAAAAACCTTCTAAGAAAAAACAACAAAATGAACCAACAAAATCCCCACATATCCAGACACTGGGCTAGAGCAAACTAGACTAACAACTCAGTTTTGTAATCACATATTGTACTGGAAGCGTGGTCCTTTTTCTCAGGCAAACTGCCAAATTCTGCCGCGGTGGTAGACAATAAAAGTGACAATAAACTGAAGCTGTTCAACATAATTCTTCTCGCAACATTCTGACAACGTGGATGTAAGCACAAGCCTCTACAAATGCAGACTAGAGGTGTTGGTTGGGTTGTTTTTTTTTTTCTTTTATTCAAGACAAAGATGGGGAAAAAAAATAAAGCAGGCATTAGCATATTCTTCTTTAAAAGGATGTGCACTAAATATGTCCTCAGGCTTTTGATCTCCACGTGGACAGTTTGTACTCACACAGATTAAATGAATAATCTCATTCCAAATGCTATATAAATGAAAGGTCTCCTTCTTATCTCCTGACAATCTTTATTCTCTTTCTGGGTACTACCTTTAAAGATATTAACTACAGATAATAGGGTTAATTTAGGAATCTTGCATTCACAGTATGAAAAATATATTAGCTGGTATTTCTAACTTTGAGAAGTTTCCCACTAGAATTCATAATATGTTAAGAAATAATTCCACTCCAATGTATTATATATCAGAATATAATTGCAATTTTAATACATTGATAACTCAGATTTCCTTCAACAATATATAGTTGCTTAAACTTCTAATTACATGAAAATATGTTCTTATGGAATTTTTCCATTACCAGACCGGAACCTAATAATATCCAGCAATAGCATTGTATTGTATAAAAACAATTCTACTTCATGTGATGCCTATATTATGACACAAAATTAATCATTTTTAAGAGACACTTCTTTTTACATTACTCTTATCACTAAGAAGAGCAGAAAAACAGTGATCACTTCAGCTAATAAATGTGTTTACACCAATGTTAACAGTATACATTTTCAATGTCAGTTATTTATTAAAATTGGATTAATCTAAACGAGAAAAAGCATACAAAAATACTGAAGGCTTTCATAAATCCAAAAAATTTTTCTGCAGATTAATATTTTTTCTCCATAAATATTTGAAATTTGAATAATCCCAATGCAAGGATGTAACTCTGTACAAGTAAGCCCATAAATGAGGCAGTAAGTGTGGACCTGCACTTTTAGTGCTCCATATGATCTACTTCAAACATCTACCCTACAACAAATGACCAGTGATATTTTTCTCTCCCTTACTATGGCATTATTTTAGCTGATTAGATGAAATGCAACTATGCAGGAAATATCCAGCAATTTACTTTATCCAGAGTAAATTTCAACGAATGAACATAGGATTATGCTATTAGGAGAATGAGCATCCAAGTTTACTCATTTGAGGCACCAGAATGGTTCTGACAAAATGTTACAAGATGTTTAGTACTAGTGTCATAAGGTCTTTCAAATCTTTCTGATTTACAGCTGAATGGAAAAGAAAAAAAAAAAAAAAAAAAACAAAGAAGGAAACATACAAAAAAAACCTCTCAAAATCCCTAACCAATCAGCCAAACAAACAAAAACCGGATTATGAGTTTCCTGTAGAATGGAAACCCTGATTTTTTTAAATTAGCGGTTCAGCGATACAATTTTCCCGACTGTGTTACTACTACAGGCAACTCAAAGGATCTTTTCTCACTGTCTTGCACAACAGTGTCACGCATTTAAACCTACGGAAAACACATGCCAAAAATGCTCCCAAGGCAAGACTGACTTTACTCATGCAGTTGCTTCACTGTATCTCCTTTCTCTTTGCTGTCCCTGGGCATAAATGTTGTGAAAGTACCAGTACTAGAGAACTCATTGACATCTTTCCAGTTTGGACTAGAGTGGCACTGCCCAGCTTTCCAACCGGCTCTGTCTTTTCTCGAGCCTTCTGCCCTGTTGGGCTTTGGTAACATATTCTACTCCTGGGAAAGGCAATAAGGGATAATATCTTTAAAGGAAGTTACTTCTGCTACTTAATTGGTAGTTATTACAATGATATGACTGAGTGGGAAAAATGTACTGTATCAAGTCATGTTCCTGCTCAGTGGCTTCCTGTGAATGCCACCTGCATATTAATTATGGCACAGTTCTCACCTTGGTTTAATATTCTGTTTTTAAAGCAAATGAAAGAGAGGAACTGAATGTGAGAACAATTGTAAGGTATTCAGAACAAAACTACAGAAACTTGCTCTAGACCTGGCAGGGCTACATTAACTAATGACAAGAGAGAGAAAACTGTAAAAGAACAGATTAGCAAATCCCTTGTTGCAGACTTCTTCATCCAAATCAAGATAAGTTCTCAGGCAGTTTTTTCAAGGAGAATTCAAGGAGGGGAAAGAGAATCAAGATATAGGTAGTAGGTGCATTCAAGCAAAACAATTTCTGGGGTTTAGGGGATTTTTACCTTTCTGCTTGTGGAAGCATTGTGGCAGCTGATTTGCCTCTGCAGATGTTTAGCAGTCACAAGAAATCAAATGATTTTCAACTAGAGAGCAAAAGGAGCTTTCACAGAAGAAGGAGCTGAGAAGTGGAAGAAACATGTTTGTGAACATGAAGGGTTCAGGAGTCTACAGGGAAATGAGTTTGAAATCACAAATACCATTGATGTAACTCCAATCCTTGAAAGAAATATTTTGAAAGTTGCCAAATGCATTAGAAAGAGGTACAGCATCTACACTGAAATTTTTACCTTCGCTGGTTAAAACAAGCTACTGAAAAGACAGGGAAACTGTAGAGTTGATATTAGAAGTACAGTGCAAAACTGACAGTCTGATGCCCGGTTCAGAAAGGAGATGGAGTTTTTTAGAAAAGTATTTGTCTGTGACCTTTCCAATTTTCAACTCTGCAGACATCAGCCTGTGAAAAAATGCAGTGCTATTTTTGCATGTATAAGAAGTGGGACCATAACACTCCTGCTCTCTGACAACCTCATTGCTTCTTTATTTAACTGAAAATTATCAGTCTTTCTCTCAGTCCTTTTTTCAATCCAAAAAACGTTTACTTTAGAGAGGTAATCTCAGGATGCTAATCCTGAAAATATTTCTGCATATGTTTTTCCTTAGTATCAGCTACAGATTGTCTCACATACCCATAGGCAGGTTAAAAATGATAAAAGTATCTCTAGACATGCAAGATGTGCAACTGTAAGTTCCTTCTCTGTCAAATAATATATATAAAAGTAGTTATCTTTGTTTCTACAGGAATTGTACTTCTACAATAATCATGGAGAAAAACTGGTGCACTGTAAATACCTGTGGAGGAATGGCTGAGTGAAAAAGGGCATGACTTGATTACAATGAGCAACCCAGTCTTTGATAGGGATGAGAGCCCGGAGGAGGCTGTGAACTGTCCTTGAGAAATAGAAGTATGAAGAAGTAGCTACATGATAAGTAAGTGATAAGCGGTACTGCCTCCGGGAGATAGAGAAACATCTGCTGCGCGTGGACAAGAGGTCTGCACTAATTGTGTGAGCGCTCTAGGCGCGTGAACAGAGACTGTAAGCCAATCGTATAATTGTTGCTAGCGCGTGCTCTGCTTGTCTGTCCTTATATACTCTGTGTGAACTTGAATAAAGAGAGAACGACCATACTCATATTGAGACTCATCGTTACTCCGGGTCCGTCTCCCACTCCGACAAATACCAGTCTTCTAATGGCTATAATGGAACAGATGTGTACAAGAAAACGTATAAAGCCTCCCTGAGAAAGAGACGAATACTAAAATTATTATGGCATTACACATCTGAAACAGAACACACAAAACCCAAAAAATAGTATGAGGGGAGGAAAATCTTTACATTGTAAATTGTAGGTGTAAGGGAAACTGAGTAGTTCTTTACAGTTGTATAGTTTTACAATTTCAAATTAATTACTCTGTGACTTCTAAGAGAAAGACTTCAACCGGACTGAATTATTTCTCGTGCCTCACTTATAAAGCTATATTTCACAAGATTTTTTTTTTTTCATTTGACAAATTACTATTTTTGTCATATTATTTTTGTTTCATAAAAGAAGTAATATTTTGTATAGAATTTTGGGATGTCCGAAGTATAAATGAAGTTTGAAACTCTTTAACTTTTAAATAATGACCTCAAGGTGAAAATTCTTATAAAGATGTAAAGTATATCCAGTAGATACTTGTTACTCTCTTTAATATAGAGATCTGGCAAACAGAAACTGCTTAGTTTCTTGTTGTGCTTTGTCAGCAAAGCAAATCACTGCAGTTTGGAAAACTCTTAAGACTCAGGTAACTTACCTTATGCCAATTTACCAAGAGTAGGAGATGAAGGGGAAAGGGCAGTGTCACAGAAGAAATGTTTGACATCACCGTCTAAGATCACTGTGCTGGTACATCTCAGAAAAGAAAATCACAAATGGATGCTCTCTAACCCTCTCAAAATGCATAGCACCTGTCAGCTCAACAGATAAGGCTTGTATCAGTTCTTTGTCATATATTTTGTTTTCCTTGGATCCATATATTGAACTATGTTTCTGAACACATTTTTAAGAATAAATATTTATGGAATACAATAACATTCTATCATTTTCATAAGGTAAATTGAAACTCAGAGCATAGGTAGCCACTGCGCATATTGATGTCCTTTATAAACAGTGTCTAAATCCTTTTTCATTTTTATATTTTTTTATCCTTTAACACATCTTTCTTTTTCAGGTTGTCACATCAAAAGCAGCCCAGAAATATCTACTTTGGATATACAGGCAGAGGACCAGGTTGAGCCACCTCTCTTTGACCTTAATCGTCCAGTAACTTTCCAAACACATAAAAAATCTTCGCATTGTCAACTCTGTGCTGATTTGCGTATTCTTACATTCCAGCAGAGCATCTATTGCACGTCACATTGTTTTGCTTACTGGTGGAGGTCAGAAGGGTGCAGATAGTCATATAATTTCTGGACAAACAGACCTGCATAATCTTGGAATCTATGGGATGATTAAAATAACCATGGACTGACAGAACATGTGCTATTATTAAATGTGACAGAGAAACCTTTAAAAATCCAGAATACTTTTTTTTTTTTTTTTTTTTGCATTTAAATTCATCTGCAGTGAGAAAATCCCTATAAACAGGGGATCCAGATTTAAATCACCACTCTTCTTCTAAACAGGACACAAACAATTCAGTTTTCCCCTTCCCGACTCACTCCATAACATATGTAATGACTGTCCCATACACAATAACATTCTCTGAGGTGCTTGGTGCAACTTAAGTGAATCCTTAAGAGTTTCCCAAGAGAATCCTTAAGAATGACCCTAATCAAAGGGTGCGGTAACTCTACAACATCCTTTTTCTTAGTACACTATTAAGAAAGGAGTTTTTAAAAGTGGTACAGTGACGCTCCCTTATCCTTAAATTCTCTGCTGAAGGGATGTTTAGTTGCTAGCAATAGGACGAGAAGCAATGGTTTTAAAATGAAAGAGGGGAGGTTTAGACTAGGTATTAGGAAGAAATTCTTTACTGTGAGGGTGATGAGACACTGGAACGGGTTGCCCAGAGAAGTTGTGGTTGCCCCATCCCTGGAGGGGTTCAAGGCCAGGCTGGATGGGGCTTTGAGCAACTTGGTCTGATGGGAAGTGTCCCTGCCCAGGGCAGGGGGGTTGGAACTCGATGATCTTTAAGGTCCCTTCCAACCCAAACCATTCCATGATTCTCTAGAAATTATTCCTTTTTTAGTCAAAAAGAGAATGCCTTTGGTGATACCACAGCCAATTTCATATTATTTTTCACTGTCTGCTGATACTTATTCACAATGAAGTTTGGATAATCTTATTAGTTTCATGTACCAAACAAAAAAAACCTTTCTTGAAACAAGGGGCTTCTTGCTCTTCATCCTGGATTACTCTCTGCTATTGCCGGAATTCAGAAACTTTTTGGATTATGTCTTAGTCATCTGAAATTAATAATTGTCTTTGTCCTCAGTTTGAAAAAGATCTTATTTTCTGCTTTGCCTTTTTTTATGAAGTGTAATCAAGATCAGCATGTGTTATTAGATTTGCAATTATTATTATATCTTTTAGTAACATTAAAATTCTCCCACCTACTGACTAGCAGTATATTAATATGCTACAAATACAGAATTCCTGGCAACACATTTTGAAAGTTATTCTTAAACTGTTCACCCAGTTTCAAATATCTCTCATTTTATGACTGTTCTTCGTCCCATCCCTAAAACCTGTGTACTGAAATGGTCAGAAAAATGGCCATTTTATTCTTTTGCTCTGGTTCTTAGTAGTGACAATGAACCCAAACATGTTTCAAAGAGAATTTAATCTTTCATTTTTATGTCTGCACAATGATAGAAGTATTGCCGGAAAACCAAACTGCTATCTCTAAGCAAATCACAACTGGAAAATGAAACTCAGGCGTGAGGATCAGACTAGTACACAGACTGGATCTAGGTACTTTAATTAGAACAGGCCAAAACTACAATCCAGATAATCCAAGATATGTTCTGAAATGGTGATCTGGGTAGGAAGTGTGTTAAACCCAAAGAATTTTAAAAGAAGACTATAGATAAACCATCTTCTGAGGCCTGGTCAAAGCTGGGGAGCAGAAGTGAGTGGCTCAACAATTCTCAAGCAAATCAAGAACTAAGATCAGGTGGCCCCAGGCAAAAAAAAAATATAGTAATAATAATCATCATCATCATCATCATCATCAGGAGAGCTATGCTGGAGCATGAATTGAAGAGGTTCCACATGGGAAAAAAACAGGAACTAGTTCTAGTAGTCCTATCAAGCCAGAGAGCCAAAAACAACTGGTAAGATCCTTTTGTGTTCCTCTAGATGGGAAAAACCAATTGTTCTCAAGCCAGTCCTAAATGAATGGGTTTTACCCTTCCCTCAATCCTCAGACTGGTTCTGGCCAAGTTGCAGAGATAGATTGCCCCAAAAAGGTCCTGGAATTAGGAAATGATAATGAGAGGAGATTAAGAATTAAATTGTTAGACATTTGATTTAATCAAGTGGATTAGTGGTCATGATCATAGTGGTCATGATCAAAAGCAGGGCAGTGCTAGTTTACTTCTCTCAGAGACTAATAATGATTTTGCAAGATACTTTGGTTCAAACCTAACATTAGAAATGAGATTAGCTATGTGCAAAGTTATGAAGCAGTCTGAGAAAGAATAAAGGTCATTATAAGTAACTGTGTACATAAAATTATAAAAAATCTCATTGAACTCACAATAGACAAAGGCACACTCATTTGAAATTACTAATATTTCCTTTAATCTACTTTAGAAATCTTTTTATCAGTGGCAGAGCATTCAGTTTTGCAGTCATAAATCCTTTTTTACAATTCAGAGTGAAAAAAAAAACCTGTTCACTTGCATTTTTTCTCCTGCTGAGCATAACTGACCTGGAATTATGCTGAGAGGAATGAGATCAGATCAGAGCCTGTTATTCACTTTCTTGAGTTTTATCTCCTTCATTTGAAGTAGGAAGAAAATAAATCCTTTTCAAAGGCATAAGTAGTTGCATGACTGCACATATTTTTAATTTTGAGGGATTTGTAAAGAAATTAAATTTATGACTCAAAAATACAACCATGCGTTCATGAAAGTACAGCAAGTTATTCATGCTACTAGGGAAAGAAGAAAAGTTTAGATGCTATTTCCTAAGCAGAAAGAATATAGGAGTGCCAAACTCTTAAAGTCTTTATCTGCTGTAAATCAGCATAGCTCTACTGAAGTCAAGCACCCTAGAAATCACCAGCTTATATTTCTACATAATTTTGATGATGTGAGCTTTGGAAAAACAAAAAAATCCTCAAAAGCCTGTTTTCTAAATTGCTTTGTATCTCATAACTGAATAGACGGCATCAGAAGTAATCTCAGCAAAAAAACAGTGGGGGCTTTAGGTATGCAAACAGCCTCAGTTTGTATAGAAAACCTGTGGAAAATTGTTTCTCCATTACTAAGATAAATTAAGTTCATATGTATGAGGACAAGATAGGATAAGAGAAGTCCACTTCCTAAGTATTTGTTAATCAACTCTACCCACTTCACAATTTGGTAACATTGCTAAAAAATATTTTTCAGCTTCTAGTCTTTTTCCTTACCATTATATGTAATTTTTCTCCTCTCTTGGGACTAAAATTAGAAATATCACTGTTGTACAATTCATTTTGGAATAAGAAGGAAATAGAAACAAACAAGAACATAATGATAATATTTAAGAAATTCCAAATGAACACAAAATAGTCAGCTTTCAGCATCAAAAAGGGGTTTGAGCTCCATTTCTCCAGCCAGCTGGAGGTTACGTTTCCTGGCAGACTATGAAACAGAAATGAAATCACAGGTATAGATTTGATTCCAAATAGCCTTTCTCTCGTTGATAGCTTTATCATGCAAGCAATTAATTTAAAAGCAATGAGGACTATTCTTATGTATGAAATTTTGCAGGACTAGATGTTCATTGACATCGCAGCTGGTAGAAAATGAAACAAAGAAAAACTCACTAAAATGTTTGCGATAATGATGTCCTTCCCCTCCTCCTTCAACTGGCTCTAACAGAAATGATTATTTTCTTTTCTTACTTGATTAACTGTCTTTAGTCTGTTTGAAGACCATTCTGATGATTAGATGGCAGATGCAACACAGTCTGACTACAAAGTAGCGTTACCAGCGTTCTCTCTCAAAAAATGCATGCTTAGATATACAAAATATGAATTCGAGATAAAAGACGTATCAGTTCTGAGAACCTGCCAGATCTTTTTCCCTGAATAAGGTTAGACAGCATAGCTTCTCGCTGCAGCAACAGAAAACAAATACAGACCCAGTTTCCTAAATGTTCGGTTTCTCCAACAACTCCTAAAATGCCATAAATCTTCTGGAGCCTTCATAGTACGATTCACAGCTTTGGATTATGTTTTCTTCTAGTATTATTAGCAATTATTGCTTTATTTACTCAATTCTAAGCTTATGTGGGGTTAGCTTCTGATATCCATATGCAAATCAGTCTGAATATTCTGTGATACAGGAAATATCTTTAGAATAAATACTAACAATAGCTTCTTGTGTATAGATTAGACATAAGGCTTCTAGAGATGTGTTTAAAATACATGCTTATATAAATACATATAAGGCTCTCTAAGACAGATAAATATAAGCTTTATGCTAAGGCTTCCTTGTACTTTGGCTTGACAAATTAGAAATACCGTGTGGATTTGAGTACCTTCAGTAGATTTTTGGTTGCTGCTTTTACTTCACTGAATTAAATGAAAAAAAATGGAATAATATTGTTCTGTGATTACTAATTGTGGGTCACCCACCTTCACTTGTCTGTTGTTTAACAGGTCTCTTTTGCTCTGTCTCATCCCTGTTGTCCATCTACCTAGACCACATTTTCTTTCTTCTTTTTACTTTTCATAAAGAAAAGAAGTTCCCATTTTCATGCCCATTACTGGCTTCCTCAAAACATAATAAATGAACAGTAAGGCAGAGGGTATCATAAGCCCTCACACTTTATCAAACTGATAAAATGCAAACCAAAGTACTATTGATATTTGCTTTGAACTGTTGAACTATGTTGATTTCTCTTCAAAATCATCCATTTATTCTTTCAACCATGAGCTAATTTAAAAACAGAATCATAGAATTACAGAATTTCCAAGGTTGGAAGGGACCTTTCAGATCCTCTAGTCCAACCATCAACCTAACACTGACAAAAACCATCACTAAACCATATTGCTAAGCGCTACGTCTACCTGTCTTTTAAATACCTCCAATAAATACATAAATATACAAAAATACATAAACACATAAATAAATACAATGAATCATTGTAATTCAGATTTTTATATATATATATATATACACACATTGACTACCATTTTAGGCCCTGATACTAAACTTTCTGTACATGAATGGAAGACACAAAATGTAGGAAGAGCTGCTACATCAGCAACTCAAGACCAAAATGTTTTTTTTATAAACAGGTGACCTGTATTTTAGCTTTCAGAGAGACTTCTCCATATTTAATGAGCTGATTAATTGTGTGTGCACTGTGAAGGATCACGTCCAGATCACTGACCCACACATGCCTCCAAAAACTGACAATCTTCAACAAACTGAGTGAGAAGACCCAGATGTTGTGTATCACCTGTATGGAGACTTTCAGGTAGGGAGGTTGCATATTAATATTATGATCTAAATTCAGGTGATTTTTGGTAATATTAACATTTTGAGTAAAAAATATTAATGTTAATAACAGTGTTAAAACATTATTTAATAACTTCGTAAAAAAACTGATTTTTTTTTTCCTGGCAATTACTGTTAAAAAATCATTACATCAGTCATGTCAATATTTGAAAACTCTGCATACTGCTATGTCAGGTGTGGATCTCAGATAAAACTGTGAAGTTCTAAGACAAAAGTCACAAATCTGTTTTCATAAAAGAACCAAGCTGAGATCAATTTTTTGCTTCTTTTCAGTTTCATAGTTATTGGATTTGTGTGGTAAGGATTTGGTTAGTGGGGGATTCAGGGGTGGCTTCTGTGAGAAGCTGCTAGAAGCTTCCCCTATGTCTGACAGAGCCAGTGCCAGCCGGCTCCAAGATGAACCCACCGTTGGCCAAGGCCGAGCCCATAGGTCATGGTGGTAGCACCTCTGTGACAACATATTTAAGAAAGGGGAAGAAAATGGTGCAACAGCAACTGCAGCTGCAGAGAGGAGTGAGAATATGTGAGAGCAACAGCTCTGCAGACACCAAGGTTAGTGAAGAAGGACGGGTAGAACGTGTTCAATGTGCCAGAGCAGAGATTCCCCTGCAGCCCATGGTGAAGACCATGGTGAAGCAGCCCATGGAGGTTAGTGGTGGAGCAGATAGCCACCTGCAGCCTGTGGAGGACCCCACGTTG
The DNA here is from genome assembly GCF_964106895.1 of Numenius arquata. NCBI lineage: Eukaryota > Metazoa > Chordata > Aves > Charadriiformes > Scolopacidae > Numenius > Numenius arquata. The sequence continues at coordinate 67,908,121 of NC_133580.1, forward strand.
GAGCAGGTGGATATACCCAAAGGAGGCTGTGACCCCATAGGAAGCCTGCACTGGAGCAGGCTCCTGGCAGGACCTGCAGACCTGTGGAGACAGGAGCCCAGGCTGGAGCAGGTTTGCTGGCAGGACTTGTAACTCTATGGGGGACCCACGCTGGAACAGTCTGCTCCTGAAGGACTGCGCTCAGTCAAAGGGACCTATGCTGGAGCAGTTCATGAACTGTAGACCTTGGAAAGCCTCATGTTGGAGAAGTTCATGGAGGACTGGCTCCTGTGGGAGGGACCCTACATTACTGCAGGAGAAGAGTCTGAGGAGTCTTCCCACTAAGAAGGAAGGAGCAGAAGAAAAGACATGTGATGAACTGATCACAACCCCTATTCCTCCCCTCTGTGCACCATTCGGGGCAGGGAGGTAGAGAAACCAGGAGTGAAGTTAAGCCTGGGAAGAAGGGAGAGGATACAACCATTACTGGAGCTTAATAATCCTCACTTCAAACTGTGATGGCATCTGGGGGATTTTAACTATATTTCTGTGATGTAATTTACTTCCCAAAACAAGTTTCTGTAGATATAGGAAATGTATTTTATGATATCAGCTGCCAGACATGAACAAAATATATCTGTTGGCATTGTGGTTTAACCCTGGGAGGCAGCTCAGCCCCACACAGCTGCTCGCTCGCTTCCTCACATGGTGGGATGGGAGAGAGAATCAGAAGAGCGAAAGTGAGAAAACTCATGGGCTCAGGTAAAGACAGTTTAATGGGTAAGGCAGAAGTTGTGCACACAAGTGAAGAAAAACAAAGAGGAATGCATTCACCACTTCCCATTGGCAGGAAGATGCTCAGCCATTTCCAGGAAAACAGAGCTCTATCATGTATAAAAGGGTACTTGAGAAGACAGACACCATAATTCTAAACTCCCCTTTCTCCTTCTTTCCTCAGCTTTTATTGCTGAACATGATGCCATATAGTATAAAACAGCTCTTTGGTCAGCTGGGGACAGCAGTTCCAGACCTGTCCCCTCTCAACTTGTGAAACCCCAGCCTACTTGCTGGTGAGACAGTGTAAGAAATACATATTAATTCAGAAAAATTATCTTTCTGTCAAAGACCTTTGGCCAAAGACCTTTGGCCTTTTTTAAGGACTGAAGAACATTTGGTAGCTAGTTTAATTAGTGCATATCTAACCAAACTGTAATCAATGTTTTTCAAGCTGCTGCTTTCCTTTGAAGAGCTTTTCTTTCAGATATGAAGAATAGAATCATAGCATCATAGAATGGTTAGAGTTGGAAGGGACCTTAAAGATCATCGAGTTCCAACACCCCTGCCATGGGCAGGGACGTGTCTCACTAGACCAGGTTGCCCAAAGCCCCATCCAGCCTGGCCTTGAACCCCTCCAGGGATGGGGCAGCCACAGATTCTCTGGGCAACTTGTTCCAGTTGTCCTCACCACCCTCACATGAAAGAATTTCTTCCTAATCTCTAATCTAAATCTCTCCTCTTTCATTTTAAAACCATTACCTCTTGAAGAAGGGCTTATATGTCTAAAAGCTTATCTGATTTTTTCCATCATGACAGCTGATTTAATAAAAGCTATCATCTCAATCTACAAATCTTTCATGTCCATGTTATTAGAATATTGTGAATACACTAACCATTAACTTCTGTATATCTTTCTTTTCACTGAAACTAGATGTATTTTCTTTCCAAGAGTGATTTCTAGCTCCTAAGATTCAAAGAGAGAAAGACCTATCTGTAACCAGAAAACAAAAAGCCCTATATTTTTATTCTTTCATTAAAATATAACCTAACTGTCTAACTAAGAGACTAAAGAACAGTACTTGGAGAAGACAACAGTTTTGCACAGTTGCAAATCAGAATCCTACCTTTAAAAATAGTTTTCTCATTTTTGGTTTTAAAGCAATTAGAAATTGAGTTTATAGTTTTTATAAATCACAAAAAGATCACTACTGGAATCAAACTTAAATTTTGTTTACGCAGCCTATCATTTACTGTAACTTTGAAAAAATGAAATCTCTAAGATCTTCCAAGTACCTTCTTCCTGATGCTCAAATTATGTTAATTATGATTGCATGTAAATGGAAAGATAATTTGCCTGGTTTGTTGGCTCTGCATTTTCAGTGCATAAAAGTCCTAAGTGAAGCTAAAAAATACTGAAGTCGTTTGATACCTAAACATATAAGTTAAAAAATTTTAGTTATCTAAGCCTGAGGAGATGCAAGCAGCCTGCTAACATAGGCCACACAGGCCAATAGCCAAGAGACGTCACATCTCCTCCTGAGTCCATCAGACTGTTTCTGACTACAATTTAAAACTCAGGTCTGGATGTACAGTGGAATCTTTACCAATTTCTCACTGAGTGAAGAGCAAAGTATGATTGCTGATCTTTTTTCCTCCCACCAGTTGTTTTTAAGTATTTACTATCTTTTATACTCTTATTGTCTCACTTATTTATTCCTTTGCAAAATCTTTTCAAATACTCATTCGTGTCTGGCTCGAATTCTTCCACAGATTTTGCACAAACTATGTCTAAACAATATCTTTGTTCTATTGTTGAAGCATGAAATAACAGCACTGAAATCAATTAAGTTATTCTAGATGTAGGCTGATATATCTGTTATCAGTCTTGTTTTCCTTAAATCACCACCACAGTAAGAACCGTGTATTTTAACAAAACCCGTAGAGTGGACAAAATTTATTATCAATAGAATGGAGCGAGCTTTTTACCCAAAAAGAGGTACTTCTGAGATCAAACACACACTAGTAAGGCAGTGTTAAGAAACTGCACTGCAGCTGCCTCCGCCAATCTGTTATCTACATAAGAAACAACTTGCTTCAGCTGACAATTCAGAATTTCCTATGAAGAGGGGTTGTGGGTTTTTTTAGATTAAGTGTAATTTAAAAAAAAAAAAAGGAAAGAAAAAAGAATCCTCTCATTTCTTAATGATTTGGATATTTAAATGAATACAGCCAAATGTGTCAACCCAATTCTGTAATCCTTAAACTACTGTACACAACAGATGGTAGATGGAACATGAATGGGAGAACATATTTGATTACATTATAAATCCATTCAAGTTTGTCAATTTTTAAATTTAGGTATAAAGCCAAATATTTCTGGGTACAACTTCCTGTATTTATCAGCTTCAAGCCCAGATTTCAGAGATTTACTGTCAATGACAAGCTCTGTTTGAACATTCAGTAGGAGACCTATTTAAGTGACCAGCAAAGTATTTTTCATTAATATTAGGTCATATCTGTTTCTTTCTGTTTCTTTCTTTCTCTTAATCTTGTTTTGACTCCACATTTTCCATAAGGATACATTAATGACACTGAAAATTAGTACAACGTATTTCAGTATTCCTGAAGGAGGAGATGTTTTTGAAAACGCATGGAAAAGAGAATGTGAGATTTTCTGATATGAAGGTTTTTATTGCTTGACTTTATTTTTAATTATTTTTTTATTTTTAGGTATTATGTCCCCCTGAGAAGTAGGGACCAAACTAGTGCCAAAAAAAAAAAAAAAAAAGTAAAATTAAACCAGAAATGATAAGACATTTTAATCTATTTTTAGATGGCAATGATCTCAGAGTCATATCTAGCTCATAATTGTAGTGGAGCTCTTTTTCATACAAGTTGGGGGAAATTATGAATTCATGCTGTGTGGAGGCTACAGCTAGTATTATTCAGATAGCAAAGTTGTATAAAAAAATGTCTGTATTTGCATTGTATAACTTGTATATTGTTAATGCCATAAATTTTAAGAACAGTGTATTGAACAATATAGCCTGTCTGCGCTGCTTGCTTTTTACATAATTTTAGCTCACTTTCCCATAAACACACAGCTATCTTGAGCCTTTCCTTCTGTTGTTGAAAATTTATTCTAGCACTATGGCTGAAAAGAACTACCACAATTGTGGGATGTTATTTAACATTGGCAAAGGCAGAACTGACAGCTTGGGCAAATGCAAATCACTGAAAAGTTTGCAATAGAAATGAGTGTAAACAGATGGTTTGGAGTGAGCTGAAGTATTGTTGAATTTCTATTTTAGGATAATGGAAGAGCTCCTATTTAAGATATTTTTTTATTTAATGGAAAGAAGCAAAATACCAACTTAAAAAGTCTTCAGTATGCTAGTTCGTGGGAGCTGAATGAACCTTTTCATAAGTCTTACTTGAAATGTGTGGCTAAGATCCTGCAGCTGGCCATGAAAGGCTGGGTGCATCTGCATGCAGAATTGCTAGGTTCTTTAGAGATATGGAGAAAAGGTACTGTGCTTCTGCCAGAGAACAATAAAAATCACCTCATCTTCTCTGTTATTACCTTTAAACACAATTTTCAAGTGTTGTCACTAAACATTCACTTGAGCTTCCGTGGACTTTTTTGCGAATTCCTTGCAAATTCTACCAAATGTGTTTAACATAAACATTTGTGCTGTTTCTAAAAATTCGTTTCAGTAAGACTGGATTTTACGGAACGTGATATATATCAAACAAGTTTCTGTTTAAGGTTATAATATTTAGTTACAATTGCGTGCAACAGAGTATTGCTATGGTGATGTTCCAATTTTGTGTAATTTTGTAGAAAATTGCTTAACATGCATGTACAGTCAATTCCACACAAAGTATAATCAATTCAGCAGCCCGTTTCTTTTGGGAGCTTGAGTGTACCGACCAATCTGAAACATAATAGCCTTTCATTTACTATATTGTAGTGGACTAATGTTTCATAGAATTAGCAGAATTTCTTTGTGGTTTTCCCCTCTGAATAATAGACTTGTAAATAAAATCTAGGGAAGTAGGACACTAACCCGTGATGTGTATCTAAAGTATAAGCCGATCAAAATAATGCAACCGATCCTCAACTCTAAAGAAAGAGAAGGGAAAAAAAAATCAACATGTGATTATACTTAGGCCAACAATAAGTTTAATCAAGATGTAGCTGCACAGCTGAATACAGCTAAAATTGCATTAAATTTTAGTTTATGTGAGGGGTTATTAGAACTCTTCTGTTCTAAAGAAAATCAGTTCACAAATCCTAAGAGCTATCCAGATCTATTTTAAATGTAGGAGCTTAACGTGAGAGCTAAGTTCACTTCATAGACATTCTGATATGAAATTGATGTGTGGTATGAAATTACTATTATGTATTTTCCTCTTTTTAGGTAATATATTATTTCTTAAAGATACTTTCACAGGACTTTTCAAGACTGGAAATTTTGAATAGCTATGGCTCATCTCCGATCTGATTGAGTGGAGAGAATAGAGGGAGAAACCCAAGTAATAATTTCTTAGTAGTTTTGGACCTTGTACCCCACTACTTTTAAAAAGGATTTAACTTCTTGCCTCATAAATGTCATCATGGAGACTGTATTTTCATGGTCAGACACTGATATATTTAATATTGTAAATATGCTTCTAAATATCTTCTGGTTATCTAAACTGGGTTGGTATAGAAATGAGAATAAGATTTTTAAAAGGCAAACCAGTACAAATAGAGCTCCCATAAGCCATCAATTCCCTTTCAAAGCTAATACAAGACCAGGAATAGGAAAAGTAGCATATAAACAGTGTAGGAGTCCAAGAACCTATTGGTTTCAGGGCTTCTTGACATCTAGATTTTAGTTTTGGTAACTCGGTCATTTAGTTTTCTGAAATATATCAGGACCCAGTCCCACAAACACTGAATCTAAGACAGGGGAAGTTATCTTGTTTACAATTACTGATACATTCAGGAAAAGAGCATGTGTCTAATCAACATAGCAAATATTAATGTTAGAGAACAATGATCCAAACACAGTCTTCATTTCCACTTTTTTCAGTAGTGATATTATTGGATAGGAAATATTAAGAGCAATGTCATTACAAATGTGAAATGATAAAGTTTGTTAAAAAAAAAAAAAAAAAACAACTTGATTTTCTAGTCCATAAAATAATAAGTCTGCGGAGATCATCATATGTGTGTAGTGAGTAGTGTCTTGTGAATTTGAAGTTACACACACCTAGACACACAGCCCCAAACCAGGGTAATATAATACAATTATCTTCATGCTTTAAATATAATTTCATATAGAAATTAATTCATAGAACTATTTCTATTAAATAACATTCCTTGGAAGATTCTCATATTTAAATATTTCAGTCCCCTGTGTGTGCATTAAAATGTCATAAGGAGTCAATTACAGTACTTTTTAATCACTCTTTTCCAAGAAGAGGTGAAGTTTGAGAAAAGACTATAGAAAATAAAACTTCAGGGCACCCGATATCAGCAGGTCACCCTAAGAAAAGGTCATGTGTTTCTGCTCTGTCTAGAATCTTCAGCAAATTATATCACATTGCTAAGTTTATTTATGTTTCCTAATTAGAGATGCTGAAGCAACAGACTCTGTGGAATTAGGCATTTTGGGTTGCAATGAATAGACCATCATTTCATACTCACAATGAACAGTTACATCTTTGTAATTAAAGTTGTTCTGGAAAGGCTAAAAGGCAGGAAATCATGAGTCAAACAAAAAGACTGACTTGGAAAGTGCAAAATTCAGATCAATATTCATCATATTTTTTATTTCTCATTCCTATTTTTGTTGATACAGTAAGCATATTTGTGTGAAGGTATGATTTCTGTTTCTCAAGTTGATCTTCCTGCATAGCTTGTTTCCCCCTTAAGTTATAAACCTTTATTTGTGATATCACAAATGGTTACTATGGGAATGTTTCTATAGTCACAAAGATTGGGTAAAGAACGATGAGGCAAGGCACTCTCTTAGATTCTATATTACTTCATTCACTTGACAGTTATTTATCTATTTTGCATGCATTAATGTATCTTTTTCCGCTTTTCCAACTACTTTCTCATGTGTTTTGTGATGTCAATTATCCACTTTGTCTTAAGGAATTCTGATGGGTTTTAGACCACCTACCTTAGACACTGAACCTGCAAGTTAATTTCAGACAACAGTTTAGCTAAACAACCTGAAATAAATGGCCAGAATATGTACGTGGTCAGAGGATAAAGGTAGTTGCCCTTCTCTTACTATAGTAAGTTAGAAATCTGTTCTAAAAAACAGTAAATCCAGAAAAAAAAATTGGTATTTTGTGATAAAAATGTGCAAAAAGTGTACATCTGCCTGTGTCAGGAAATTCTCCCCTTTGCACTAGACTCAAACTCTACTGGCACACAAACAGATGAAGGCTTTGGAAAGATCTAATGAAGGAAGTAAGGAGAAAGTGACAAACACTGAAAAGAACGTGATGTTTTGAGAGACAAAAACTATAGTGGAATGCTATAGTCCAGCATTCACAACTGTAGTTGGGAAACATATTGCTTTCCTCTTCCATTAAAACTATTATTTTGCTTGGGTACAGAAAATTTGGGTAGGCAATCTGAGTCTCCATTTCACATAATCCTCCCTATCCTGGAACCGCTCTCTACTTGGAGGATGAGAAAAACCATTCCGAGTACATTATACTAATTAGCTATTTTGTTGTCTCATTCCCTCAACTATTATTTATATTAGACATTAAGTTTTAAAGCTTCACTCATGTTTTGGTTTGTGGGTTTTTTGTTATTCCAATAACAGCCATCGCAGAAATCTACTTCCTGAATGATGATTGTTGTTACTTTAGATTTACAGAAAGTAACAGTTATTTCTTTAATTAGTTGCGTGTTTATCAAATGTCTACCCACATAATGAGATGAATTACTCATCGCTTTTTATGTACTATTTGTTTATGAACTGAGAACTATCCAAACTCCAGTAAGTAATTCATCACACCGTAGTCATCCGCTCATTATGAGTTGCTACAGATATTGACTAAGTGATAAATATTCCCATCAGCTATGGAAATATAATTGGTAGAAAAGGCTGACCCTACAGATTTCTTAAGGGGGGGGAAAAAAAAGCAACCAAAAAACCCAAAAGGCGGAAGGAGGAGAAGAATGTATCAGAACAAAAAATGAGAAAAAATAATAAAAATTATAGGTCAATGTAGTTTTAAGCCTAATAATTTGTTTACAGTTGTCAGACCATATTATACCAGTAACAAACATGTCGTGAGTCACACTGTTTTTAATTAGATCCTTTCTCAGCTTAGTAATGAGCTATTAGATTGCAAAATAATGAGAAAAGATTTTCTATTATGTGTCAAAATATTCTTTTTTGCACAAAGCAATGCTGCTGAGGAAAGAACTTTCATGCCAGGTAACTGACTAGTTTATTCCTAAACTTAAGATACAAATGTAACAGAAAAGGAAAAAAAAAAAAAATCCACTTCTGTGAATTTAGGACTTCTGAAATACAGAATCAGGTGATATTTAGAAAAGTGACAAGAATGTAGTATTAGTATTCTAGCAATTCCAAGTGTTCCTATGAGATTTAAGAGCTATTTTTATATCGCACCAAGATTCAGAAAAGTTCTATATTGAATATTATTCTTCACCACTTTAAACACAAAACCGCAACAATCTCAGAGTTAGAATGTCAGTTTTACACAGATGACATTGGTAATAGGTTTCTTGTAATGTACATATTTCTGATAAGATACTTCATCATATTAGACATTGAAGATGCTTTAGACAATTCTGCCTTGATTTGCATCCTTTAGTGGAGACAAATTAACACCTTACCTTCTAAAATTTGAGTTAGATTTTGCAAATATTTACTTAAATGCGTTTGCTAATGTTGGTCTCAGAAATATTTCTTAAATTAACTTAAAAATTTGCTTTTTCTTTTTTATAGTGGAACGGGTATAACATTACATTATAACAGTTTCATATTTTCTGGAGATCAAATCAAATGGCGTAGAGTCTATACATCTCATTAGCAAAAGGGTTGACGTTTGACATCAATCCCCATATCTATCTAGCAATAATCAATTCCCCAATGCATTATTGATAAATCTTTTCTACTAGAAAAAAAATATTTTCATCATCAGGTTTATTTTTTTTTACTCTTTAGTACTCTTGGATTTACATTCTGCGAAGATGATAATGCGGCTGTCTCAATGGGAAGGATGTTCTCTTCTGTGAATAATACATAGAACGCTCATGCTGCTTTGATGCAGTTTTTGGTTTAACTATGCCAGCAGTATTACTGTAGCCTTTTCATCAAGTTTAGTGTTCAGTCATAAAATTTTGAGACAATATATGGCCTATAAGATTTTGACTGCAACATGTCTATAAATTCATGTTAATTTTATTGGAAATGAAGGGTAAAGTTATGTACCTTTTATTTTGGGGAAGCTCTTTCTCTTCACATGTTTCTAATAAAGTTAAATATGGAAGACAGTATTCCAGAAATCAGTGTGCTTAAGTAGCAACAAAGCAGTTTTTGGGAAAAATAGTTTACAACAGGAAAATGGATCTCATGTGTTTGTGGTTTAACCCTGGGAGGCAGCTCAGCCCCACACAGCTGCTTGCTTGCTTCCCCCCACAGCAGGATGGGAGAGAGAATCAGAAGAGCAAAAGTGGGAAAACTCATGGGCTGAGGTAAAGACAGTTTAATGGGTAAGGCAGAATTCATGCACACAAGCAAAGGGAAATAAGGAATTCATTCACCACTTCCCATTGGCAGGAAGATGCGCAGCCATTTCCAGGAAAGAGAGCTCCATCATGTATAACAGTTACTTGGGAAGACAGAAGCCATAACTGAATATCCCTCCCTTTTTCCTTCTTCCCCCAGCTTTTATTGCTGAGCACAATGTCTTATGGTTATAGAATATTCCTACAAATTAAAGGGAATATTTAAAATGGGAAAGAAAAAAAAAAAAAAAGCATAGCTAAGGATTCACAATTTTTAGGATTATTATTTGCAACACATATAATAAGAAGAAACCAAAAAGGTATAATGATATAACACATACTTTTATTAATATATTTTTTCTAAATGGTTCAAGTTATTTCTGCAATGAGGGCCACTGGAGGAATCATAGTTTATTTAAAGTAGTACCACAGTATTGCCAGTTAAAATATCTGAGTAGCATAACATATTTCATACCAACCCATATTTTCACAAACATTTAGTCTGATTCTGTCTGAAGCACCTCCTATATTGTACTGATTACCTTAACTTCTAATTAAGGAAAAAAAATATATCGATGGAAGATATTAAAACGTTGATTTTGCACAAGCAGTGCAGTAAGAAATTTTCCTCTTCTCATTTCCTCCAAAATATGGATTCATATCATCAGGACCTTAATTTCTCGAGAAGCTGTGATGGATTCTCTCATAGTATTGAATGTAGTACGAATTCGTGAGGATAATCATGGAGATTATGTGCCTGCAGAGAACCATGTGTCTTTAGCATGCCGACTATCACCAACTGGATTCTGAAGGATTACACAGCTGACCTCAAGCAATCTCCAGAAAACAGAGGTCAAAATTATCATCAAAAGGTTCAAGGAATAATAATTGTACTTCCCATTGCAGACATGCTCTTTCAGCACTTGGGTTGACACTGGGCTCTGAGTCACGGGAAAGTACAATTCTGTGGCAATTCAGTAGTGATAAGAGCTGAATATAGACAGTCAGTTAGGGGAAAAAAGAGGATGTGTCAGGTTGGCTTGAACAAATCTCTACTAAGTGTTTTTGGTTTTTTTTTTTTAATAATGTCAGAATATTTTTTTCTAATTTAATTTGAAGTTTGCATGCCCTCCAAATATGTATAGATACAAACATATTTCAAAATTCTTCTGTGCCCAAGGAGTGGTCTGACATGATTTTAAGTAACTGTTAAATAACATATGCATAAATAAGTGCAGCATCTTACGTAAAACATGTGTTGCATGATTTCATATTATGTAGAAGTATTATATGCAAAATAGAATAAATTTGTATCCGAAATTTTGCCAGTCCTATTAAGTAGCAAATGAGCACAATATAAAAGTAATGCAAAGAAAACAGGGTTTCAAATACTGAAAAGAAAATCTTTTGATACAAACAGCTTTGTTAGTGGTAGCAACTTCTAGTGAATTGAAAAATTGCCCTGAAGTACTAAAATATTTTGAGGGGGTAAAATGAGAATAGAGATTATGGACTTTTCCAAAAGATCCAGTTCTAAATCATACAGAAATTAATTCAGGGAAGTACTATCATCTGTACTATTCAAGTTATCAATTTGAATGCTTATGTTTTTATAGTCTCTGAATCTATAATAAATAAAAAGACATTTTCGAATAATTTGCAGTGCTGATTGTTATTCTGTTATCAACCTTACAGGACCTTAATTATAAAGGCGATCTATGCGCGCACACAGAAACACAGATGTCTATTACCACTGTTGTCTGTCAGCTTGGGTACACAAAATCCAAGCGATTAGGTGATTTTATATATCAAAAATACCTATTTGCTCTTTTTCCACAGGGGTATTAGACAACTGTCACATTTCACACTCTGACAGAGACAACCCAAAATGCCAACTTACTCTGTCAACTAATTTTTTTCAAGAGAAAAGTAGGCTGAGTGAAAATATGCAAATACCCACCATCCCAGTGGGGAGGAGGAGGTCGCTGTCAATCCATTATGGCTTACACTTGTAGAGAAAATATTTACAGGAAGTAATTTTGTCTTTACCAAGAACATCTGTGGAAATCTGTTCTCACCCTTGGACAGCTAAAAACAATGGGGTGTCTCTTTGCGGATGACTAAACATTAGCAGGAGATTGTCATAAAAGCTAACTGTTAAAGCATTTCTTCCTATGGACCAGCCTTAGGAAATACCAGGTTTGAGTTCACCAATGGCTTGATGGCCACGACCAGCCTTACCTGCCCCAGGGTCCCAGTCCCTTCCTGTGCTGTGTCCATTGCTCTGCTCATCTCCAGCCACGTCACAGCCTGGACATGGACTTCCTGATCCCAACAGGAATTTAAGCCCATAAAATGAAGAATATACAGTTATTGCAGAACCCCATTAACACATTTACATTGGTTTAAGTGTCAAAACAATCTTCTTTATTTGATTTATAATTGTGCCTCAACAGCCCAACCCAATATAAACTTTGCAAAAACATGAAAACAAACTTGCCACACCCTTGGTTTTCAGTGCTTTCAGTGAAAACCCATAGGTTTTCAGTGCTAAATAGCTGTTTCCACGTCATTACTTAAGCTCAATATTATTTTTATTTTATTATATTTTTAAATTTAAAATATTTTTCCACCAAGAAGAAACATTTACTGTAAAAGTGACATTTTAACTGCAAAATACATAGTAAGTTGAAAGACATTTATCAGAGGAAAGACATTATGTCTTGTGTTATTTTCTCCTCATGTTTATAATCAAGAAAAATGGTACAGGCAAGGAGGGGAAGAAGTGTAAAATGGGCAAGAAGTGATCTTAATTTCTGTGTGATGGCAATAAAAGGCCTTTGGTGGGAAAGAATATATAACAATAAGCAGAAGTGGGATGTTTCTTAGCAGACAGAGAATTAAAGAGAAAGAGAAAACCAGAAGTTTGGGGGAAGAACAAGAAAAACCATTGCCTCACTTTTCCTGTTATCCAGTACTTAAATAAAGCAATTTAAAAATTGAGATTGGTTTTTATTATCACTTACAATACAGTTTAAATACACTGAAACCTAACCCATTATTGTACAATACTGAGTAAATTAGCTATTGTAGCTATGCTAATACAGGAAGGTCTCTGAAGCTATTCCTGAACTCTTGTTAACCAGTAACAACTAACATAAATTAATGTAATGGATATATGGCAAATGGAGAAAAAATTAACTATGCCTATAAAATATACCAGTGTTTTGCAGTATTGTTTGCTAGTGATGTCAAGTAAAAATTAATAAATTCTACAGTTGTTGGACCGTAATGGTATTTTATTGGATACTTTTTTGTAGAAGAGGGAATTGATTTTCCATAAGTAAGAAATTTCAGTGCACTGTGGTAGCACACATTTGAACTTGATTAAGCCCTTGATAAATGTTACTTATTTATTTTTTCATCATTTTCTGCTATTTATAAATGTAGTGTGGAGCTAATGAAACATACATGGGAACTGTGGGATGTATTAACCCACAGATGCCAAATTTGCTATTTTGGCAGATCACAGTATTATTGTTTGCATTTCATTGTAATGTAGTTATTAACTCTCTAAAGTTCACAGAATCACAGAATGATATGGGGTTGGAAGGGACCTCTGGAGATCATCTAGTCCAACCCCCCTGCCAAAGAAGGTCCACCCAGAGCAGGTTACACAGGAACTTGTCCAGGCAGGTTTTGAACGTCTCCAGAGACAGAGACTCCACCACCTCTCTGGGCAGCCTCTTCCAGTGCTCTGCCACCCTCAAAGTGAAGAAGCTCCTCCTCATGTTTAGATGGAACTTCTTATGTACAAGTTTGTGCCCGTTCTGTCTTGTCCTGTCACTGGGCACCACTGAAAAAAGACTGGCTCCATCCTCCTGACACCCACCCTTTAAGTGTTTATAGGTGTTGTTCAGATCCCCCCTCAGTCTTCTCTTCTCCAGACTAAAAAGACGCAAGTCCCTCAGCCTTTCATCATAAGAGAGACGCTCCAGGCCCCTCATCATCTTTGTGGTCCTCTGCTGTGCCGTCTCCAGCAGTTCCCCGTCCTTCTTGAAATGGGGAGCCCAGAACTGGACAGTGTTTCAAAGAAAGTTACAGTGTTTCTGTTAAGTTACAGTGTGTTAAGTTACAGTGAAGTTACAGTCACTGTACCTTCTGTTAAGTTACAGTGTTTCAAAGAGAATTGGGAATATTCAATACTTCATATTTTCATGAATGTATGTAGAGTGAAAATGACTGTCTTCCTTCGTATTAGTACGTTAAATGCTGTTAGAAGTCTCATTCTTGGCTTTACACCTCACTTGCTAGTAATAAGACAAGATTAGTCTTAATTAATAATTAGAAGATAAGACAATAAACATGGAAAAATAAAAGTAATTAATTAACTCCATGAAATCGGACAAAATTTGGCTGAATCCATTGGCCATCAACATATGCAAATCAGGATAATATCCAAAGTACACTCTGACAGAGGTCATGAAAACAGTACTTCTTAACAAAATTCCACAAATGCAGAAAAGGGAAGCAAACTGCAATCTATATATAATAAATAAATGTTATTTATCTGATTTTAGAGAGCTATATTAAAAATATTTTTTTAAGTAATATGTAATTAAACAAATCCAAGCCTTCTAGTAACATTTCTGGGAGGAGCAAAACAAACATTTTTTAATGGAAGACATTAACTTTTTTTCAAGAAAACCTGAAGTAAAATCTTTATAAGTAAACAGAAACATACAGATAATATAAGTAATGCATTTTCGTACTTGTGTTTCCACTGGCATTGCTGAAAGATGGAAAAAAACCTGGGGTACAGCTCAATAAGCTGTACAGGCTTAGGAATGATTTCATCAAGGTCTATCCAGTAACAGCTTATCCAGTTTATATCTTACTTCCTTTATAAAATATACCACCTGAGGGAAAGCAACTAGAATATAGAGAATCAACTGCATTCATATTATGTAAAACAGTATAATTGAGGTGTCCTGAAAACGAGCAGCAAAAACCTATCTTTATCCCAAAAGGTGACTTTTCTGATGCTCAAGCAAACAGAGCTCACAAACACCCAGTCCATATTGAGGCACAATATTACCTAGTTTTCAATAGTCTTTAGTCTTGACTATATCCTTTCTGAATTATGGCATTAGTAGCATTATTTTCAGATAATAGCAAAAAACTCAGGATGAATAGATTTATACAGCTCAAATAAAGCAGAAATCGGTGTGCATAAGGATGGCATAATGAGGCCTTACATCACCTTCCAGAAAGACTTAACTTTGAAAATACTGTTTATTATTCTGCATACTTTTTTTCTATTCTGAATTGTATCAATAAGGGTAGTGTTAGACATTCATAATCAGCCTCTCATCAAATATTCTATTTTCATTGTAGCTGATTGTGCTTTTTTATATATATTATGTGTTTATTTAGATGTTTATTTGACACCTCCATTTCAATGGAAATACACTTAGAGCTATATTGAATGATTTTTTTATCTTTGCTGTTTATCTAAATGTGATTTTTTTTCTTTAGATTGTTATGTACAATATGAGTAATAAAACTTGAGGAAAGTCTTCTTAAGTTCAGAAAGGAAGTGAGGGTTTAAGAATTCCATCAAACAATTTTGCACAGCCAGTTTCCCCCTTCTGTCTTCCCAGTCAACAAGCACAACAAGATATTTGATTTTGGAGAATAAATCTTATGAAGAGCAATTGAAGGAGATGGGACTGTTTAGTTTGAGGAAGAGGAGGCTGAGGGGAGACCTCATCACTCTCTACAACTACTTGAAAGGACACTGTAGAGAGGTTGGTGCTGGTCTCTTCTCATAGGTAATTAGCGATAGAACAAGAGGGAATGGCTTCAAGCTGCAACAGGGTAGGTTTAGACTGGACATTAGAAAACAATTCTTCACAGAAGGAGTGGTCAGACACTGGAATAGGCTGCCCAGGGAGGTGGTTGAGTGACCGTCCCTGAGTGTGTTTAAGAGTCGTTTAGATGTGGTGTTGGGGGATGTGGTGTTGGGGGATATGGTGTAGGGGAGAACTTTGTAGAGTAGGGTGGATGGTTGATCTCGATGATCCCCGGGTCTTTTCCAACCTGAATGATTCTATGATTCTGTGTACGTGCCAAAGACAGCTCTGCACTGAGTTTCAAATTTCTATCTTGAGTTTCCAAAAGTGTGATATATGAAATAATCTTTTTCAAAAAGAATTGCCACATGATGATTTTGGAAGAGGGATTGATCAAATGTAAATATTCTCCTCAACTTAGACACTATTTTTGAGGCAAAATATTATTCACTGTTTTTTAAATTTTATTGAAACCAAAAATCAAGATACTGAAAAAGTATGGGAAAAAAAGTTTAAAGTATCATTATTTTAACAGTAGTGGAAAACAGTCTATGGAAACTTAATTCTGTGAATTTTGTCTGTCTGATCACTTGGCGTATCCACCTCTGCACTCATTCCTGGAACCTAATCTCTCTTTTTCGGATGTTTTTCCTTAGTATAACAGCATAAAACATGGCATAGTATGTTATATTATAATATAGCATAGCATAGCATAGCATAACATAACCTCACCTCACCTCACCTTTTCTACAGCACAACAGTTTTCATTGCAGGGCTTTGCCAGAAGGTGCTATGCCTTCATCAGAGCAATGACACTTTGATAAAGCACTAGTGCAATACATCATCAAGAAGCCGCATAGGGTGATGTATTGGTGTAATACATCAAAATGCCACTGCTTGTGAGAGGTTTGATCCTGCTCCTGCTGAAGTCTGTAGAATATTAACATTGAGTAAAATGAAAAGAAGCATCAGGACCATAATGTGCTTTATGCAAAATGGCATTTTGTATCCTTTTTTTTTTCTTCTTTTAAATATCTTTTTAACTTTGCTACATTTAGTATCTTAATTTAGTATTTTAATGAAGATTTGTATTATAGGATTTAAGAAAGGAAGACAATAGTAGATTATCAAATGTGTATGTATTACGCTTCCTCTCCAAAATCACTGGGGATTTATGGGATAATAAAGGGAGAGGATTTTGTGTATGACTTGCACTGTGAGATACAGAGTTTGTTGCAGTGGGAATAAAACCTTAGGCACTGGCAATGTGAAAAATACTTTTGTTGGAAATGCCTTAATAATCTGAGACTATGGAAAGAGAAATAATGTGCTAGGCCAAAGATCACATATATCAGCAATATCCTGCCCCTGACAATGCCTAAATGTATCTTGCTTAGACAAGAGTGAAAAAAAAAAACAAGAACAAACGTATTGTTCTACCTATTGTTTGGCACGTTCAATGGCTTTACTGTCCTTCTTTGCCACTTCTGTGTTGTCTTACAGAATGCTTTCCATCTACTTTTTACAGCCTCCTAAGAACTATCAAACCACCCTGGGGCAGCTCCCAGCAGCGCATGCAGAGCTTTGAGATGAGTCGCAAATCCAAATTGTTGTTGCTTGTATCATAGAACATCACACTCCTCTGCTATTTTTAGGCCATCTTTTCAAAGAGACGTCACTCCAAAAATTAGTTGCCTGTAAGGAAATAATTGACTAGTGACTATATATGTTTTCATTGTGATATTTTCTAATATTGAGTTCTGGAACTCGTATTATCTTTCTTGGGCTTAATATAACAAGTTCAGGATCTTTCCAGTGGTGTAATTACACAGTCCTTGGTGTTATAAAAACCCCGTATATTCACATATATATTTTCCTGATGTAAAAACTAAGTCTGGTTTGTTATGTACTAATTATCATCACATTAAATTCACCCCAGTCAGTAGAATTTGACATGTAATCCTTCCCAAAACATTGTTAGATTTCTAATATGATTTTTAAAATAGCATGAGTGACATAGACACATAAAAACTTTTTAGGACCAGCTTTCTTCTACAAAATAGTGTATATCTTATTGCAGGATTGATATAAGAGACCTTATAGCAGCCTTCCAGTACCTAAAGGGGCTCTACAGGAGAGATGGGGAGGGACTCTTGATCAGGGAATGGAGCCATAGGGTGAGGGGTAGCAGTTTTAAACTGAAAAAGGAGACACTTAGATTAGGTATTAGGAAGAAATTCTTTCCTGTGAGGGTGGTGAGACATTGGAACAGGATGCCCAGAGAAGTTGTGGATGTCCCATCCCTGAACGTGTTCAGGACCAGGCTGGACGGGACTTTGAGCAACCTGGTCTGGTGGGAGCTGTCCCTGCCCATGGCAGGGGTGGGAACTAGATGATCTTTAAGGTCCCCTTGAACCCAAACCATTCTATGATTCTATGATTTCACTACATTATCTAGTTCACATAGAAGAGAAACCCTAAAAACCATACATGTTGCAAAAGTTCCCCTACAGTTTCCTCTGTTAGGATTTTCAAACCTGAAAGATACTATCACATTATGAAAATACTTAGAGCTGAATGCATTAACACCTAAAGTTTGTTATTCTGTCTTTGTATCTGTTGTAGTAAATTTCTTTAAAAGATATAATTACCACAAACATTGAGCCAAAGGAAAAACAAGCATGGAAATAGGAAAGCTATTGAAGTGAAATTCAGAGAATTTTTGAAGCTTTCATCTATAACACTTAGTTGCTTTCAAAAAATAAGTCTTCAAAAAAAGTCCTTGAAAATGTAGCCAAATAAAAATGGATGGAACATATATTGAGCAGCCTTTGAGAAACTAATATCTTAATTTTTGGATTTCTGAGCACTTTCCACTCTCATGGTTCAACTTTTGGTTTTCTAATGACAAACTGCAACAAATACTGCCTTCCTCCCTCCCGCTTTCCCCAGAGACAAACTAAAGAAAATTAATTTACCTTTATAAACATTAAATCAGTATACTTTTTTTTTTTTTCTGGGACTCTTTTGTTATTGAAACTGTAGGATTGAAAAATGTGGTTTTCCTAATTTTTTTTTTTATACTATATGCCATAAAATAAAAGGTTACTTCACTATTTGAATATTTGACTCAAAACAATCTCTAAATATTGGGAAGAGTAACCGTGGTTAACAGGAAGATTTGGTATATATGGCAGTGTGTTCTTCCTAAAAACAATAGGAATAATAGCAATGACTGTATAAGGAAATATTGTATTACTACTTACTTTCGTAATGAGTCTAATGAAGGCTACTTAGTGATGGGAAACTACAGTAACAAATAAGACATAAGGTCCACTTTCTGTCAACAAGGATTATTAATTGACTAATTTAATAGGAATTGTGCATGTTTTTAGAGAGGAGAGAGGAATTAGAGGGAAAGATGGGTGACTTACTCTCTTTCTTCCAGAATTTACATCCAATAAATTTAGTTGTTAAGAGACTGGAAGAAAAATAGCCTCTTAAATAACAGTTCAAAAGAATACAGCTGTCATATGGCTTACTTCTGGATTCTGAAAGACAGCAAAGGAAATTGAGTATATAACTCATAAAGACAGCTCAGAGATGTTGAGGTTGTAAAACCTGAAACATGCTTAACAAAAAGTGAACTTCTAAACAGATGTGGTTAAATCAGAAAATCCTTATCTGAAGGCATTCTTAAATCCAGCAGCAGATATCCTGTCTGAATCAATTGGCGTGGTCATCAAGGACTGATCACTCAAAGATCTTTTATCAGTGTAACTGCATCATTAAAATCAGAACATAGGATAAAATAACAAGGGTTTTGGCCTTAAACATCAGTTCCACAGCCAAAATCATGTCCAAAAAAGTTAATAGAAACTACAAGATGCATACAAACTTATGCACAGAGCTGGAGGGGACCAAAACCTCCTGAAAATTAAAAACAAATTGAGAGCTCCAGGAAAAATAGGCAACATGCAGCAATGTCATTCCTAAGTGAAAGAGTAGCACAAGCCCTTTCTCACAGTGTCGCTTGATAGCAGAATGTTAAAAGACTAGCCGTCATAAAGGAAATCTATAAGGAAAAAAAAAAAAAAAAAAAAGATGTCTACAGAGTGGTGTATTTAATCATTGTGGAGAACAGCAGATGGTCTAGAGAAGTTTCACAATTTTTAACAACCTAGAGAAAATTTCAAAAACGTTGAGTCCATGCTAATAGTTTTAATGTATGGTCTGTAGTAACTGGATGAAATTTATACCTCAGTGATATAAGGGCTTTATTAATTAGATGTTAATATCAAGTGGGGCATTTTTAAAAGGGCACTGATAATTCATCTACAAAAGAAGTCAGTGGGAGTTTTACCATTTCTATGAGTGAAAACAGAATATCACCACCTCAAGTCTTATGACTGTCTTATTCTGAGTTTACAAAAGATTAAATAGAGCTTTAATGTCAATAATTAAAGAAAAATTTTCACCAGCCTATGATGCTGTTTGTTTGCATAGAGTTTTCAGTAACTACACAGGTATCATAGCATATACATACTATTCTTAGCCTGGAGAAGAGAAGGCTCCAGGGAGATCTAATAGCAGCCTTCTAGTACCTAAAGGGGGCCTACAGGAGAGATGGGGAGGGACTCTATCATGGAATGTAGTGATAGGACAAGGGGTAATGGTTTTAAATTGAAAGAGGGGAGATTTAGATTAGATATTAGGAAGAAATTCTTTCCTGTGAGGGTGGTGAGACCCTGGCCTAGGTTGTCCAGAGAAGCTGTGGCTGCCCCATCCCTGGAAGTGTTTAAGGCCAGGCTGGATGGAGCTTTGATCAACCTGGTGTAGTAGGAGGTGTCCCTGCCCATGGCAGGGGGGTTGGAACTCGATCTTTAAGGTCCCTTGCAAGCCAAACCATTCGATGATTCTTTAATCTGTGTAAAAGTGTGTTACCAAATTTCCTGAAAGCTTGATTTATTTTACAGAATGGCCACAAAATGCCTTGATTGGCATTGTTAGTCTGTTCATTCTTGAATGTATTGAATTGACATTACTGAAAGTAACTGCTCCTGTCAATCAAAGCAGCAGGTTCTGCCTCCTTGAAGCCAGTTCAGCAGAGGTAAAAATAATAGACTGATAAACAGTGATAGCAGGAAGAATTTTAAACTATAGCACTACTTAAATTGAAGAAAGGTGAATGATTTGGGGCAAGAAAGTGAGATAAGGAAACAGAATAGAGTAATGAGCAGAAAGAACAAGAAACAGTGGTACAAAAGACCAGGCATTTTGTCTTCCCAAGTAACCACTATGCGTGATGGAGCCCTTTTTTCTTGGAGATGGCTGAACACCCACCTGCCCATGGGAAGTGGTGAATGAATTCCTTGTTTCACTTTGCTTCTGTGCATGGCTTTTGCTGTACTCTAACAAATTACCAGTTCCCTTACTTTTACTCTTGTGACTCTCTCCCTTATTTCAACCCGCAGGAGAGTGAGCAAGCAGTTGTGTGGTCCTAGTTACCTGCTGAGGTTAAACCATGACACCTTCCCAGTTCAACAGAACATATACATGATTTCTATTTTCTGTCTCACCCATAATCATCAGGCCCAAAATCTATCAAGATCACAACCAACAAGTTATAATAACAATTAAATTCACACACAAAACCACACAAATTATTTGACCTCAAAGTTAGGTAGAATTATTTTTTGCAAAGGTGAAATCTTGGATAAATTTAGATTTCAAAGACCAGTATTTCATCAAACCAGTCATAATCATGATGATACTGCATGAAAGTGTTCTGCAAGACATGTTTCTCTTTCTAGTCATAGCAGTTACAGATTAGTAACTGTTTCTTCTGTGCTAAAAAAAGAGTCTTTTCATGTAGCTATCTTGTTGGGCTCCAGCTACATAAAATAAATTCTGTCACTTTGAACATCTGGCCTTTGCAAATAAAAATTCTTCAAATGCTGCCATAGTTAACTGTCTTTTATCTGAGATTCATCCATACACCTTTTAACAGAAGCATACATTGACATATATATATGCTTGACTTCACTGAATTTCACTGAATATTTTAGAGTTGGAAGGGACCATAAAGATCATCTAAAGATCATCAACTTCTGTTAGTGGACATGCTCTACAGAAAAATCTACTGGTAGCCTTATGAGGTTAATTTAAGATCTCCATCATCTCAGAAGGGTGTATCTGTTGTGCTATAAAATGTTCTACATTGCAGTTACAGAAAGGCTGAATCCCGCCTGAAGCGCTGTTCTACAAGAAAAGGATGTTCAAACACTTCCTCAACGTATTCTGTTGGAACTGCTGGTCACAGCTTTTTGACTGAACAGAACTTAACAGTAAAGTTTCCAAACCCACGATGGAGATTGTTTTTCACAAACCATTCACTATTGGAAAATGTTTTTTCTGTAGCAGAGAAAAAAGCAAATGGAAATGTCGTACTGAAATACATTGACAAATTGTGAACACTGAGAATGCTTTCATTTCTGTGTGTTTTCGCGGCCAGCATGCTTTGATTAAATTGTGTACCTCAAAGAATAAAGTCAAATAACATATGCTTGGAATTTAAAGTAAGAAATTCTAAACGTTACAGAATAGTAATGACTACTGTGGATTATTTTGTCTAGAATCTGTTTTTCACACTGGCCACATAAAAAGCATACGATTTCTGAGGTTCTTTCTTGGGCACTTCAGTGTCACCTGCTTAACACCCCACTCACTGCCTCCTGAACAGACCTGAAAAGATTCTGGATCAGTCACAACATGAATAACTGTGGGATTTGTTCTTTATGTTCAATTCAATGATACACTATTCAGAAAACTTAATACAATGTTTTAGAGACCAAATAGTACACAATGGGATTCCAGATATTCAGTGAATTGGCCCCAAATAATGAATTCTTTTCTATGATTATTGGGCTGTCTTTTACCTTGTGTAAGGTTGTTGTGCATCTAACTTTACTTTTAATCCAATAATTAGCATCTTCATATGTTTAACATGTCCCCAAGGTCCTGTTACTATCAGTGATTCATGTTCAACTCAATGCTTGGGCATTTCCTAATTATATGATCTTGTTATGCAATGTTACAGGTGCTTTGTGTCAGCCTTTGCTAATCTTGGATTATTATATTTTTAATTCATTACCCAGGTGCTTGAAGGGGGCACTTATTTAAGGAATGTGAGTGTGAACTGACACTTATTTTTCAGGGTCTTGTGTAAGTTTTATGGTCTATACCATGAAGAACCAACAAAACAGTGAGAAGAGACTCCATACTATAGCTATGCTATTCTTTTTAGAGCAAACAGAAGGAATATGAACAAGCAACAAAAAGTCACGAAAGGTTATGAAAGGCTGACCAAAAGACAAGCTGCTTCTTCACATAGGTCAATGAAGTCTTTTCGAACTAACTGAATAAAGAAAGTAATGTTTTATATTAAACTTGTTCAGTATGAATTTTTAAGTGACCAAATGATAAGGCTGAAATCAACAAATGTTTCATGATCTTCAAATATTTTTATGTGTAATTGGAAATTTTACAGTAACATAAATAGTAAAAGCCTAACAGTGGCAAAGTGCCATGGTTTATGCAGACATGTCACTTCAGAATATTTATTTATTTATTTTCTGCATGTTCCTTCTCCAATTATGTCTTTGAACACAGTCATTTTCTCCACCTTTACAATCAACTCACTTTTTTTAAAAAATGGATAAGTAAAAAAGCTTTGTGCTGTCTTTTAAGCAAGTAAACATAGTATTCTATATGAAAATATTTGCATATATGTATTTCTGATGCTGTTAAAGTGAAAACAATAATGTCACACTTACAAGACGCACTCAGTTTGTATTACTTGAGTCTGAAGGATAGAACATCAGCCTTTTTTTCCATCTGTAACACAGTCTGAAATTATTTCCATTATAAAGAAGAAAGAAACAACAGCAGAAGGTCCTAAATTTTATAATTTCTACTTGTAGAAGTAATTCATGCTCCAAGGAACTTAACTCTACCTCAACTGATCCAATAAACATATCATGATTAAAACCCAAGTTATCAGAACAGTTTTATTGACTTAGGTTACCTGCTGGTTACAAAACACCTCAAAACCAGTTTTAAAAAATGTGATTCATAAAGCTTTCCATAATATCTGAGCCAGAACTGTGTACATTTAAACAGTCAGTCTGACATTGGGAATATATTTGAATAATTCAATAAGCATTAAATCTGAAAACTATGTATGTAATCTCATCAGAAGTCTGTATACGAAAAATATTGCTCTAAGTAGTTCCGCAGTGAGTCAGAATTGTTTCCCAACTTTCTATATTTTTTTTTGTTTTTATATAAATTGTCAGCCTTTTACATATAATAACTTCAATGTTTTGAGATTTAGATTACAAGAGTAACAAGAATCAAAAAGCAATATAGTTTACACAAGAGCACACAGCACACGCTAGTAACCTAACAAACTCAGCAGTAACAAAAAAATCAATGAAAATTTACTTTACATTTGTAGTTGATTGGTAATGAATAATTTACCTTAATAACTATAATTTACAAAGAATCTATTTGATTTACTATTCAATTTAAATGATGCAGCTGAGCATAAAATCTTGTTCGGAATTTTGATGTTAGAATGAATTTAGTGTAAGGTGAGGTAAAAAGACTGGCAAACTTTCTTGTTGTTTTTAAAAACATTGTTAGTCTTTGATATTACTTTTGGATTTGCAAAACCAAATCAACCACATGCATACACATTATTTCAGGGTGTATGCACAATATAATAAATTGCTATGGTAGACCATTGGAGATAAAAGAAAGAAAATTGCAAACTGACAAAGGAGAGAATACAAGATTAGAACTCTACATAAAAATTCTTTTTTTTCTGGAAAGCTATAAAAAGCCAAGCATCTCTTTTAGTCCAGCTATACTTTTTCAAGAGTTTCCGCCATTCACCATTAGAAAATTCTAACCAATGAATCAATAACATGGAAAAAAAAAATCAAAAAAATAATCAAAAATTAATTGAACTGAAACTGCTTCATTATGTTTTCCAGCCTTCATTCGATGAGCATAATGACTAGAAACAGAGATCCTTTGAGAGACAAAGACATTCACTTTCAGGTATGTGAGGTACTGGCATTTAAGCTTACTGACGTTTCAAAACCAGCTAATATATGTTTATGTGTGAGTGATGTTGCAGCTGAAATCAGGAGACCACGTTTCCTCAATTTTAGAACAGATCCCTGAATTACAAAACCTGATGATTCCAAAAGTAAAAAGAGCTAATTAGCTACTCTTTAGACTCTATAACAATCCTGTACTTTGTGTTACTCATCCTTTGGGAAGTGTTGTTTTCACCACAGAAATGAGCAATGGTGTTTAGAATGGCCTACAAAATATCAACATTTTTTCCAGAAGCAAACTCAGAATAAAATTTCTTCAACTATAAAGACATGTATTCCATTAGGTCCTTATTTTGCATATGTTAATGTGTATGTGCACACACCTGTATGTCCGTAGTCCTTTTGATTGGATTACTGTCACCCTGATATGAAAAATTATAATACTCAGAAAATCTGTAGTTATTTTAAGATTACCTCTGGAGTCACTGGTTCTGAAAAAGACATCAGACATTACGGTTCTGAAATGCAGCCTCCCTGAGAATTTTTCAGGGCAACAAGGTAAACAATATTCTGTGCAATCATTACAGGTACTTTTCTTCCTTTGTGTACATGATGAGAAAACAAATATCCAGACAAAATCAGGAGACGTTCATTAACCTGCACAATAATTTCAATGCATCAAGTAAAAAGACTGCTTAAAGCTTTCCACCTACACTGTGTTTTAAAATGATATCAGAATAAACTTGATTCTAAGAGGAAATATGCATATGATGAAAAATTCCCTTGTGTAAGAAGTGATCATTAGTAATAATGTTGGGACCTTGGTCTCATTTAACACTCTCTTATTCATAATTATGCCTGTGTACATTTTTTGGGCTATGCAACAATTAGTTCCCATTGTGTCAGCTGTAATAATTCAAAAGTGTTATGTTCTTGACTCAGTCAGTGACATAACATTACACATTCTAATTTTTACAAATGCACTTCAGTTCAAATGCACAATATAACCCAAGCCCAGGATACATGTATCATAACGCTCAGGATTCTAAACCATAGCTATGAATTTTTTTAAAGTAACAAAAATCATAGAATCATAGAATGGTTAGAGTTGGAAGGGACCTTAAAGATCATCGAGTTCCAACCCCCCTGCCCTGGGCAGGGACACCTCCCACCAGATCAGGTTGCGCCAAGCCCCCTCCAGCCTGGCCTTGAACCCTTCCAGGGATGGGGCAGCCACAGCTTCTCTGGGCAACCTGTTCCAGTGTCTCACCACCCTCACAGCAAAGAATTTCTTCCTAAAATTATATTTCTTCCTAAAAATACACTTCTTCTACTGAAGAAAATTACTATGTTTTTATCAGTGGAGTAACTGATAGAGGAATGATTATTATAAAACTGTGATCTCAGGATTATTTCTCCTATATATGTGATATTACCCCAAACCACCTTTCTTGTCCTGGAAGGTGACATTTAGTAGTCTGGATAATATTCCAAGCCTTTTAGACTGAAGAAGATAATTTTTATCCCTAATAATTTTTGCATTAAAAAATGAATAAATAAACCCCATTACTTCAGTAATTTATCCAACTTAAGCCAGATAAATGCAGTCTCTGTTGTGCAGTGACACATGTTGCCTCTGAAGAGCCTGTTGACTGTAATTGTTTGAATGACATAATCTAGCTGTTCTGATGAGGAAAGTAGGTTCCTGGAACTGTAGTTCAAATTCAAGTGAAAAAGATCCACTTTGATAAACTACCAATTAAAATGATAAAAAGTCAGTATTCCATGGATATTGATACTGGTATTGCTCATTAAATACTAATTTCATAATTCTGGAAATCATCACAGTCAGTATATTTATTTTGAAAGTTCTGCTTCTCTATCAGTGAAACAGTTTGATACTGGAGTGTTAGTGCGTACCCCTTTCAACATCTGTTGGCTTTTTTCATGAGGTGGCATGAATCTAAAGTAAGAGTGATCCTAATAAGAAGGGGAAAAGGCAATTTTTAATATCATTGTAGGTTTCAACGTGAGACTTCTAAAAACGTCTTAGTGCAGGAAAAGATTTTGTGCATTAGGTGCACATTTCTAGGTGCAAGTTAATGTTGTCCATGGATATGGACATGCCTATTATTTTCAGTAGACTGAAACTACATTTCTATTGCACATATATAGTGAAATGGAATATAGTGAAGATTTTTTTCTTGTAGTGTTGTTATGTTGCCTTGTAACAAAGCAGGCATTTTCTCACAAGCCATAAATAAATCACTTTAAAGGAATTGGGTTTTCTGTGTCTTTAATGGAAACATGTAATTCTTCAATTTAATAATTTTTAAATGCTATGGCTTTAACTTTATGGGTGCAATTACTGCAAGCAATTTACTGATGTAGAGACTGTTGTAATAAAGATTAGTAAAACTCTGAAGAGGAGAAGCTTACATGGTGAGAAATATTTTGGAGTAAAATATAAATTTTTGTTCAACTGCAATAAAATAAACCCCAGAAGACAGCTATAAAGATATTTTTAGAATAGGAGGTACAATGTAATTCCTCTTAAAAATGATAGTTTGGTAATACAAGGATCCCAGAAGACAATGCTCTGTAAGAGTAAAATACACTAACAGTAAGTACTTTGTGGCACAGCTGCTGAAACTTGGAGAACTCTATTATTCTCTTTCTTCGCGAAATATCTATTAATAAAAAAAATAAAAAAGGCATTAAATAGTGTGCATCAGTTGAGCTCTGCCAGCAAGATGATTCCTAAGAGTGATATGATGTGGACTCAAACCACACATCAGGAGTCAACTGGCAGAATAACAAGTGGGGGTTTTGTGCCAAGGAGAAACAATCAGGCAGGTGTTTATTCTATGACAACTGACTGAGAAATTCCTTGAGCATAAAGACAAGGGAACCACATAATGTTTTTATTGATTTTTAAAAGACACCTGATAGAGTGTGTCAAAAGGATTATTCTGCATCTTGGAGTATTACAGTATCCTATAAAGCTAAGAGCAATTGCCCCTAACTCAAACAAGAATCCAAAAAGCACAAAGGAAGTTAGTGGTTCACTCACTGATTTTTTTCTCCTCAGACATTTCCTTGCACCTCATCTAGTCAACCATATTTTACGAGTACATCTGAGAAGATAGCTTAAACAGAATTGTCAGGGCTCATCTCTGCTTTCTAGACTGTATTAACTAAATAACTGGAGCTTTTAGAGCCAGCTAATCAAATCCTTGAAGACAGTTTCAGATTTAGGTTTCAGATTAGGAAAAGGCAAGAAAATACTGTCAGAACAAAATGAATACTTTAGAGACAACAGTAAATTTGAAGCAGAAACAGATGAACTGCTTCAAGTAAAAATGACTAAGCATAATAATGGTATAAGAAAACAAGACTCTTGACTTAATCGACCCAGCAGTAAGGAAAAAATAAGGAGCCTGGAAGATATATCAAACCCTGTAAGATATATCAAACAATCTATAATGTAATATAGAAAAGCTAAACTTGTCATGCTCTAGACCTCTGTACATCAATCTAAGAGAGAAGGCACCTCAATAGACTAAAAACTAGATACAATATACATGTTTTGGGACATTAAACGCTGTAGCACCTAAAGAATGCAATGTGCCTGAAGCTAGCAGGGTGATTCAAACTCACTTCATACATTTAATAGACTCAGAAGACAAAAGAAGGTTTGGGAGAAGGCATGATAGGGGCTCAAGGTCCTTGTTTTGTGAAAGGATTATCTACCTGGAGAGGACGTGCCACAGATTTTACTATTTTTACGCTATTTCTTCTTCACTTTTATGGGCAGTGGGATATTTTGGACATTGAGAGGTCTTCTGTCTAAGAGAATCTAGTTCCGTTATCTCCCTGATTAAAAGACGTAAACTGAAGCAGAATGCTAGTGGAAAGAAAAGTGAGCATAAACTGAAGGCGAATGGATTTAAGCTATAATTGGGAAAATTTCCTAGGTACCACACAACTAAAGTTTCTAAATAATCTTTACAAGTTACCAACCTCTGAAGGCATGTCTAGAAATGTTAATGGTTTTCAGGAAGAAGCTAGAAAGTATTTAAAAATAAATCATGTGGTAGTAGTTTGCAGCAATAATAAATGGCCCTTTGTTACACTTTTTCCTTTTTCTGTGTCACTAAATCATCAGAGAAATGATCTGATTTTTATAAACAGAAACATTTAATTACATGTGGAGACAGCATTATTATCAGTATCTAGACATTTCTATGGTATTGTATATAGTTTATAGTTTATATATCACGCAAATGATATCATGAAGCAATATTTTCTAATAGAAAATCATCTAAACCAGAACTCAGAATATTTTAATTGCATTCTAGACTTGTAGCCTTTTACTGCAACTTTATAATCTGTACAGTGAATGCAATGGTTGTTCCGATGTAATATCAATGTACTTACATTTTCCATTTGAGATTAGGATGATATTATTAGTCTTACTTTTGCATTTACTTAATTTATTTTGCTTTTGCAGGACATGCCTAGCAAGACAATGTACAGTAATTGCACAGCAGACACAAAGAGAACTGGAGATACGGTAAATTTCCATTAAACTGATTAATCCTGAGAAATTCTAGGGAAAAAAACTTATGGCCTTGTGATTAACCGTACATTAAAACAAGATATAACAATGTATTTTATAGTTCTACAGTTAGTGGCAAGATGAATTCTTTTTTGAGGTTGAAAAGGGAGACATATTGAGATCATGTGAGACAATTTCTTGCATTTATTGTATATATATTTCTTTGTTTATATCAAATGCAGAACATTTTAAAAGATATGAACTAATCAAGAAATCAGAGTATGAAAACCAAACTTAACAAGACATCTATTTAGTACCTTTTTTTCTACTTTACAGCTCTATGTCTGTGTAAAAATAACTACGAATATGCTGGTTTTATAAACTACTCCACTTACCTGTAAATAAATGAAGGAAAATAAGGAAAATGGAAACAATAATAGCTTCCACAGTAGAAATTGATATGATGGTGTTTATTTATAAATTAAGCTCGTAGCCCCATAAATGCCTTGCATGATGATAAAGCACAAAAAAAGAAACCGTCTGACCAGTAGATAATTATGTTTGTCACTGGGTAAAAGGGGAAAAAAGCAACACTAAAACACACACACACTACCAAGAACGAACATTTTAGTGTAAGTTAGGGAAGTCATGTATCAAAGGGAACCCATATGAAAAAAATTTCATGGAATTTGAAGAGGATCCGTCCTGGTTTTAGGCAAGACTTAAACCTGTTCTTGAGACATTTGACCCAGTACCACAAACCCCAGAGAAAGCAATTGTTCATGCATGTATCTGGCTAGAAAGACAAAGGAAAAAAGCATGACTCTTCTAAATATCCTAATTGGAATGCCTGTTGACTAGTTTTCATCTTTTTCCAGAAAGGTGGTAACTTCCCATCTATCATTTCTGAGAAGTGAACAGTATAACTAAACTGAGGGAGTAGAAAATAGCTAAATATCAAATATAACAGATGGTACGGGCATCATTTTATGATTCTTTTGAGAACAGGAGGCCACAAAAACTGTACAACTGATGTAAGGAAAGGTTTCAGATCTATACCAAGGAACAGAAGCTACTGTGTATGTGATAAGAATTTGAAAGGATAAACACCAGAGAATCATTGGTAATTGCAAAACCTTTTCAACAGAAGCAGTGTGGTATGCAACAGAATTAAATATAATTTCCTCAAAATCAACAAAAATGTTTTTTTCTCTACCATTTTGGGTGCAAACAGAGGAACTTGGACAATTATTAACATTCTGGGTAAGCAAACTCTAAAGAAGGATAAGCTTATAAAATGGAGTCAAATAACAACATCAAGAAAGTGCAAGAGAAAGTAGCTTGTTATTTATAATTTGTAAAAAGTGCTATAATTGGTGCTGCTGCAATAGATGGAGTCTGTGTGTTCAAAAGCAGCAGAATTTTACTTTATAACAATAATAATTTTGAAGTGCTTGGTAGCAAAAAATGGCTTAAAATGCATTTAATGAACCAGAAAGTTTATTATTGAAAAGGACAAGGGTTTGTTGAAGGCTTTATATAATTATTAGGACACTGTTTCTGAGTATTGAAAGAATATAAGCTCTCTAGAAAGAATCTGTTTTCTGTATTGTAGCTTCAAAACACAAAAACCTTAAACTTCAGATGTTAGATAAATTTCCCAAACTTCTATGGAAAATTAAAGGCTTTGCCAACAATGACAGATGACAAGAGACACAACTCATCTTATACATGCAAGGAAAGAATCAGAGAAATGATGGAAAAATAGAAAAGGCAGTATCAGGAAGTATAAAGAAAAGATACATTTAGCAATATGATGAGAAATCTGAACTATATCATTGTTTTAATACTATTGCAGAGGATAGGGAATACAGAAAAAAATGTAGACAAAGCAAAGAAAAATTAAGATGAAATAAAATATCTCTATAGCTTTAAAGAGATTGTAGTATACCCTTCAAAATTTCAATATACCTTACAGAAGAAGAAAATACTCTAATATATACCAAAATTTAATTTTTCTTAATTTATGTTAGTTCAAAGCTTTTCCCTATAGATGAATGATACTTCTTCATTCTCCTCATTTGAATACAAGTTCAAAGATTTTAACATTCTCATGTATAATGTCTCTTTTCAGGGGAACTGTGTTTATATGAGCTCAGCAGCTCTTTTTTTTGTTTGTTTTTTGTTTTTCTAAAATAAGAGGGAAAGTTCTAATAACAACAGAAATTACCATTACTGCAATCTAAAACTAAAAAATCCAGTAAAATAATGTATCATAAGATTTACTTAAATAGAGAACAATACGTCTAGGAAAATACAACTTGATTCAATATTGCCTTTAGGCAAATATATACCAGGAGGCAGAGAGTGAACAGGAATTATTTTGGCACATAAGAACTTTATCAATGTTGCAAATGGCAGCTTTAAATCAATTTGAAAAATTGCAGAGGTCTCTGGGTAGTATAGAAGAGCTTCTGAATATGACAAATGTTTCATCATTGCAACTATTACTCTTGCACCCATTTGTAGAACAAATCTCTTTGGTGATATTTTCTAAACCTGGAAAGGTGATGCAATGTCTTGTTAGCGCATGTAAGTTTAACTAAGCTTTGTTGCAGTATTTAATGCAGTATTTGTGCAGTACAGTAAGATAAATTAATAATTATAATTTTAAGAAATATCTTCTAATTGATACACTGGAATATGGCTAACATTTTCTCCAAAGAAATTATATAGAAGAATTGTTGAAAACATATTTCATTTTAATTTTGTTATTACTGTTAAGAGCAGCAGTATTGTAATTGTGTTGGATAACACAAAATCCCAAATACTTCAGTATTTCTACCTGTATTTCTTTTATCTTTGTGTTCCAAATTCAAGGAGAGCTTGAAATTTTAATAAAATATTTTATTCATACTCCTACAGTACAAAATTTTGCTATTCAAATTGTGATATTTAAAAAATATTGTGTAAGAAATACAATGATCAAGTTATATGGGCTTGCTATACCCTTTTTAATTACAGTGGTTTGATGTTAACAACAGTCTTTCTAATTCTTATCTATGACTTCAGCGTAAGTGCAGATATAAGGTGCATTTCTCTATATGTGCAGAAGAATTCTATTTCATGTTTTAATTATCTGTCAGGCACCTTACTTTCATTTTGATCTATGCATTCCTTTGGTCGACTGGTGCTTAATTCAAAGGTGATGTTATTTCGATCATTATAGCCCACCTCGTGTTCAGAGGGTACTACTTGTATGAAGATTTCCCCCTGGGCAAAATACAGAGACTTAGGGCCCATTGCCTTCATGTGAATCTAGTTCCACCACTAAACTTTTGGATTCTGTAAAATAAACGTCATCTAAAGCCAATTTTTTCTGCTTCTGATGCGAGACACTGATTGCGTTACGGTCTAGGCAACTGGTCTGTGCAGTGGACAGGGTGTGGCCAGGCTGGAGAGGGTCCAGAGAAGGGCCACCAAGATGATCCAAGGACGGGGAAGCTGTCATACGAGGAAGGGCTGAGAGAATTGAGTTTGTTCGTCCTTGAGAAAAGGAGGCTCAGGGGAGACCTTATCACCATGTTCCAGTGTTTCAAGAGTGGCTACAAAGAGGATGGAGACTCCTTTTTTACTAGGAGTCACATGGAAAAGGCAAGGGGTGATGGGTACAAGTTACTGCTGGGGAGATTCTGACTGGACACAAGAAGAAAATTTTTTTCCCAATGAGAACAATCAGCCATTGGAATAATCTCCCCAGGGAAGTAGTGGATTCCCCAACACTGGACACTTACAAGATTCAGCCGGACAGGGTGCTGGGCAATCTTGCCTAGACCATGCTTTTGCCAAGAAAGGTTGGAACAGATGATCCTTGAGGCTCCTTCCAACCTGGTATTCTACGATTCTATGATTCTGATGTTAGTTTCTATTTTTAAACAGGCAGACTTTTGGAAGAATATTTTTTTTTTTGCAACACATTCTTAGTTAAATAAAAATAATAAATAAAGTTTCTTATCATTCTTTCTTTTTCTTTTTTTTTTTTTTTTTTGGTTCTTAACTTTGGCATGATTTTGCGTGAATAGTAATACCTGAGATAATTCCAGCAACTGCATTTTTACTGAATATCATAACGTCATGAATGTTTTAATGTTTCCACAATCAGAAAAACCATTAAAAAGTAAAAAAAAATTATACCGCAGAGTAGACTTCTGGTCGATACGTTGGGTGAATGAGTCTGGTTACATGGAAATTGTCATACTCAAGAGGTTAATTAACACAAATTAGAATTTCTCAATATACTGCAGGCTTAAAAGAAGGAATAGTAGATTAGCACTGATAAAGCCTCATGAGCTGAGTTAGGAAATGCCTTATATCCACTAATGAATAAAGTTATGAGCGACCAAGCTTTGGTTGCTTAGAGACTTTTGGTTTCGTCTAATTAACAGCACAAGCTAATAAACAAGACACTTGTGCTCTGAAGGCATGTTTTAAACCAGTATTGGGATAAAAACCGTGACCTCTCTCACTTCATATGGGAAGTCATTGTATAGAGCGCTCATTTTATGAATCAGACATAAATTTTTGTTATAAATGCAGAAAAAAATTATACAGATTTATCATGGAAAAAAATTAGAAGAAATGGTATTCTGTCAGTGTTTCAATAGTTTATCCCATGTTTAACAGCTATCTCAGCAGGACCACGCAGTCCTGAATTAAAAGAAATACCAGTGGGAAGGAAGTAAAATTTTAGAAATCTAAAATTAAACTTTCTTTGTTCTCTATCTCTCCAGCTCATATTGATTTCAATGGGATTTATAGACAGTCAGGATGCCTAAAAATTAGGGTGTTTACATTGATGTACTTAAATATATATTTAGAAGCCTAGTGCTACACTTCCATTTATAACTTTTTTGACCTATCTAGTTTGGAAGAAAAAGAGTCATGTCCCTGTGTACAGTCTTGAAGTAGCAGAATATTAAACTTTACACCTCTCTTCATTACCTTAAAGGTTATTTTAAGGTCATGTTCCACATAAATACATATGTATGCCCAGAATTCACATGTCAAAGACTGACAGCTGTGTATTTGTAGCGAGTACAGAGTGATAGTGATTAATAATTCGTAAAAATTAAACATTGTCATGAAGTGTGTAGTTAATGAATGAAATTAGTAAAGTTTTCTTTTCAAGCAAAGACTGGCCTGTGTTATCAGTCTTCTAAGCACTCCCATCACAGTGGTGTCTAAATCCCTGATATAGACATAGATATAGATATAGGTATAGATATAGGTATAGATAGATGATATAGATATAGATATAGATGATATAGATATAGATATAGATATAGATTAGATATAGATATAGATGATATAGATATAGATAGATATAGATATAGATATAGGTATAGATATAGATATAGATGATATAGATTAGATATAGATACAGCTATAGAGATAGAGATGATAGAGATTAGAGATAGAGATAGATAGATAGATAAATAGATGATAGATAGATAGAGACAGAGATAGATAGATATGGCTATAGATTATAGATATAGATATAGCAACAGATACAGATACAGATATAGATTTAACTGCAACATATTTACCCATGTCATTCAATACTGAAACAGACCACTACAAATTTGATCCACAACCTAAATATTGGCTCATTAACTCAAAAAGATATTTTTCCCTTAAAGAGACAATATTGTTACATAGTCTTCTGATAAATGTTTAGAAGACTATTATGTTAAATACAAAAATATATATTAAATTTTAGAACAAAATAAAATTTATCAATCTCAAACTTAGTAGACAGACAGCTTTGCTGCAATACTTTCCAGAAAAAATAATCAGAAGAAGATTCCACAGCCCAATCAAAAATATAAATTCCCCATATACACTCACATGCAAGGACAATAGTCAGATATAATCTTCACTTCTATTCTTACAAGTAGTAAGCTTTTTCCTCTGAATGACTGTTAAATAAATAGCATAAATTGAAAAGGTAACAACATTCACTTTCATCAAGTTTGCAGATGACACCAAATTACACAGAACAGTGGATAATTTCTGCATTGCAGCTGCCATCCAGAGGGACCTGGACAGGCTGGAGTTACAAGCTGCCAGGAACCTCCTGAAATTCAGCAAGGACAAATGCCAAGTCTTGCTCCTGGGAAGAAAGATCCCCCCTGGATTCGCATGGACTGGGACGACACTGGCTGGGAGCACATCTGCTGAGAAGGACCTGAGGGGCTGCTGGAAAATGCCAAGTTGGGCATGAGCCAGCAGTGTGTCCTGACAGCAAAGAAGGCCAAGGGCAACCAGGGCTGGAGGAACATTGCCAAGAGGTGCGGAGGAATGATTATCCCCCTCTCCTCATAGGTTATTAGTCTGTTAGTTTTGGGACCCTCCACAGAGGAAAGATATGGATTAACTGGAGTTTGTTCAGCACAGAGCTACCAAGCTGGTGGGGCTTGGAGGTTGTTCAACCTGGAGAAGCGATACATTTGAGGGAACCTAACAGCAGTCACCCCTTGCTGAAGAAAAGGAGGAGTCATGTCATCACAGTGTTGCATTGCAGGAGGATGAGAGATGGCAACCATAAGTTTAAACAAGAGACATCTCATCTGCATGTAGGGAAAACATTTTTCCTCATGAAGACAGTCTGGCCCTAGAAGAGTTTGCTTCAGAAAGGCTGTGCAGTGTCCATCCTTGGGAGGTTTTGAGCCCTGATTGAACTAAACTCTGAGCAATCTGGTTTGATCTCACCACTGACCCTGCTTTGAGCAGGAGGTAGGAGCAGAGTCCTCCTGAGGTCCCTTCTAAGCTGAATCATCCTGGAATCCCACATTTCTGTGAATGACATCAGATAAATACAAAAAGGCTGAAGACTGATTCCTTATTTTAAAAAAAAAAAAAAAAAAAATCCAGAGAAACTGAAACCCAAATGACTTATGGGACTTTGATGAAATTTTTTCTAATTTCATTCTATTAGAAGTGAGATTATATCAATGCTAATTACCGTAAGAATAATGAGACCTCGTATACCCTTTCTAAAAGCTGTCATTATGCATTTGTAATAGGAACAGTTCATTCCATCAAATATACAGTTCTGTTTAGCAAAAATACATAAACAACTGCTCTACTAATTTTAAGTCCTTTATTTTGTAAACTTCTGGAGTGGCTCTTAGTGACTTATGACAACAGCAACTGAACTGTTATGAGCTTTTAAACAAATTTGTTTAAAAGAACATGCTGTGACATGTTATCTTTTCTTTTTCTACAGTCTTTTTGTTTCATATAAGTAAAAGCAAGATGTCTTATTAATTATTTTACAATTCTTACTGTAAAAACTAATTACAACTATGAAAAGAGACTGCAGTTACCATATGTGTGTGCAAATATATATATATTGCCTATACATATACACATATATAAATGTATACTTATTCCACCTGAAAAGCACAGCAGTCAGGAGATAAGACTGGTTGTCTTAATACCTTGTATGGTCTTGTCTGTCTCAGAAGTTCTTTGATTTTTGTAAATTTTGTTTGTGTACACACAAACACCCACATGCATCCACATAAACAGAATCTCATACCTTCATTCATTCAATATCATTATTGAAGACAGCAGTGCCATATTAATGTAAATTAATACCAGTATATTCCACACCCTGTATTTAACAGTAGCAATGTGAACATTTTTTGGTTTCCTATCTCATAAAGGAAATTTCTTTCATTAATTCATGTGCCCATTATGCAATGATTATGCAAAAATTATGAATATTTTATAAACTTCTAATAGGATTAGTCTTCATTAGTCTTCATTCATCAGTCTAATTGTTCACATGGTTATGAGTCTGAATGAATCGTAGAGGACTTACAGAAGAACCTATAGCTAAAAATATTACTATCTGTTTTGATAAAATTCAATCCTTTTGGCACCCAGATTAAGGTTTAGTAAAAAAGCATAGTGGTGTGGGTTTTTTATGAATTCCCTATTCATATTAATTATATAATATCACATTCTGTGATGCAGATATTCATTACAGTTGAATTGCAATATCTCTTTAATTTGTTAGTTAAATGCCGTTTAGGGTACTTCATCTAAAGTTTTGTAAATATTTCCTAAGCCCCCTTTATCAAAAACATATTTAAAACCCACAAGAGCAGCCTAAGTGTTTGTTTTTCAAAGGGAATAGGCGAGCTGGAATAATATTTTCTTTGTGAATGTCGTGTAATCAAGAGAAATCTAAAAGGTAGTTCAGATGTTGTACAACTTCCAATGTAAAAGTAATTTTTAAGAATGGCTTCCTATTCAATATGCTGATGAATAAATTAAGTATAAAATTCATTTTAATTATTTTTCAAATTAATCAATTTGAAAGCACAAAAATTGTTTAAAAAAAATAAATAAATGGAAATATTGTATTCTAAATAGTGCAAGTTAGCCTTTTGTCTGTCCATGCGCCAAAGCTGTTCAAGGAGGTAATATTGACATAAGAATAATTATCTTATTTAACTGTTTAGGACAGTTACCCAGCTTATTCTGTGTTTCTAATGCCGTATCATTGAAGAAATTCCTAAGAGAACCTGAATGTAAATGAAGCTGTTATTATAGTTCACCACCAAAAAAAAAAAAAAAAAAAGTTATGCTATTTAAAGGTGAAGACAAATTCCTTTGGTTGCCACATTCTCTGGGGTTGAGACAGAACTTCCGAAGCAGCCCTCACTACCCAGCAGTGCTGTCTGGGTAGTGTTTGCTCCCCAGTAAACTCACAAAAGAATGTGACAAAATTTGATTCATAATATCTAAAATAAGTGTGTATATAAACATAAGTCAATTGCCTGGATAATTCTGAATTGGCTTTAACCTTTATTATTCACTTGTGGAAAATTTACATTAAATTAGCATCTAACAGTTATTCCAAAAACATTAGTTTCATGATCATCTAATTAGGCAAATGTAGCCACAAAACCCATATTGTCTACAGCATATTTTATACAGTTGGAAATGAAGCAGAGTTACACATCAAAAGTTTCTACATTTTAAAGAAAAAAACGCAACTCTCATTTTGTTTAGATAGAAATAAAAACTGAAGTAAGATTAAAAAAGAAAATATAATGGAATATTATACTTAAAAACTGCAAACAAAACATCCAAAAACTTAATGGAATGAATATGTGACAGAATCAGTCTGGGACTTGCTTTCTAAAGAGCTATGATCAAAAGTCACACATTAAAAAATAAAGGCCAGCTCTTCTCATCTACACAAATATAAATTAACAGTAATAACTTGTTTTAGGACTCTTACTGATTTATGCTAAGCAGGTTATTCTAGCTGAAGGCCAGCGCAGACATCTGGTCCAGATTGAGTTCTATTCACTTATGGCAGTACATTTTCAAAGCAAAAAAAGAGAATATCTAGAAGAAACACAGAAGAGTGATGAAAATGTCCTTATAATCATTCATATAAGAATTTCTTCATTTCTCTCGGGTCATGTTTCAACACTTTACGGTGTTCCTTCTTGGCAGTTGCATTTTAGGATATCCATTTTACATTTAACGTATACAATGCTGCAAATAATGAAAGGTTTTTCTGTGCTATAGTTTGCAATTTTATTTAGAAAACGCACATAAAAGAGGTCAGTATTTTAAAAACAATACATTTTCTGTTGTTGATTTTTTTTCTTTGGGTTCTTTTATCAAATATCCACATCCCAAATCCATTTAGACTTCAACATGTTACCTGAAAAGCACTATTCGTGTCTGTCTCTGTCCTCAGTATGCCTCATATTACCTGAAGGTAAGATGCACAGAAAATACTTCTCTAGGGAAATGAATTATGAAATAATCACCACTCCTTATTTTCCTCATTGATATTAAAAATTTCTGGTCACTTAGATCTACTTGTAAGTATATATAAGTCTCACTTCTGAACTATCACAGAATATTATTATTCTGTGATATTACGATATTAATAATTGATATATAATAACATATTATAATATCATAATAATTAACAATATTATTAGAGTATTTATTATTCATAAAATTCTGAAAAGTCTAGAAACTTGTTAGTCTCCAAGAATTTTTAATTCCACCACAACAGACAGTTTGCCCTCAAAGCCAGAAAACTCACTTTGGTAAAGGATACACTCTTCCTTTGCCTGGTTTAGTTTGTGCAGTAATACTTTAGTTCACAGTGCCTTGGATGATTTGTAGTCACTCATGCTATTGTGGGGAAA
Organism: Numenius arquata; assembly: GCF_964106895.1. Classification (NCBI taxonomy): domain Eukaryota; kingdom Metazoa; phylum Chordata; class Aves; order Charadriiformes; family Scolopacidae; genus Numenius; species Numenius arquata. The sequence continues at coordinate 67,947,453 of NC_133580.1, forward strand.
GTTTTGGTTTTAATTTGTCTTTTTAATGAACTATCAACCCAATGGATATTTGTTTATTTATGCAAAGTGGAGCCAAAGTAGATGTTGGGAGGACTGCTCTACAATAAAGTCAACAGCTCCCTAACAAGAGCAGACAAGAAACTAAAGCTCATGGACTGAATCAGGAATAATCACAGTTTGAATTTCTGGGTAATGTACTAATATTACAAGGAGAAATGATCTATCTTTTGCTTTAGCCAAGTGCTCCATTTTACTACCGAGAACAGCAATTTTCTTGAGCCTGTCATAAAAAAGAACTTGTTTTGCGGAAACTTGTAATTTTCAACTAGCTTTTCTAAGAACTTAAATCTTCAGCTTTAATCTGTCATATGGCATTAATTTTAGCTCAAAACTAGCATTCAAGTTTTGCTGAGTGGCGAAGAAAGTCCTAAAACGCACTGCAGACGGGATAAAACTCATATTTTCTCTAATAATGCCAGACCAATAATTCAGGCATAACAGCTACTATTCTCACTGTTGAGCCATTCCTCTCAGCTTTGCTTACTAGACACTGAGAAAAAGGAGGAATGTAGTCCATAGGATCATCTATCTCTAAGATTAGTTTTGCACAGTATCAAATAGGATGAGACTAATGGACAGGCTCATTAATTCCTTACGGGAGTTAATTAAGACTGCATAATTGTTATCATAACGTTATTTTCTCCCATTGCTTGTCTTCTTGTAATCAATAATCTATCCAGAAATGTGATGTTGCAATTCTTTATGACAGAGTATAAACCCTACTCACACTATAAGATGCCTCAGAACCTGGCATACTGAGAATAATGTATAATTAACAGTGTTATATCAATGTAAGTTTCTGCAATTATCTTTTTCCAGAAAAGAGTTCAAAGCAAAATAATGATTCTTAACATCCTAAAATATCCAGCAATCATGCTTAGGCTTAAACACTTATACGAGGAGATGAAGCCTTGCTTCTACTGCCAGAAATCACAAGCTTCTGGCTTGCATTCTCCTCATGTTCTCTGTTCATGTCCTCTGCTCTTCCTGTTCAACAGTGGCCATACCAAACTTCACATGCCTGTAGTCTTAGACTCTTGCCACTGCAGAGTCTTTGTGAACATCGTTTTATTTTCTTTATTATCATTCCTGATGCAAAGACGCCTGTTCCCCTTCTCATGCGTCTTCCTCACCTTACACTGCACCATATCTACCAGTTTCCACCTTCCTGAGGATGAGGCACTGTCACCATTTCCATCTTTGACAATCAGTACCAAGCTCTCCCTGCAACCCAAGACCTATATGGTGGGATCCATCCTCAGGAGTTACATCGGGACAGAATGCTGCAAAACTAGGGGTTCATCCTGTGGTGTCTTATTGTGATTTGTAGTTCATTTTTTCTTAAAAAACAGGAGTTCTGGACTTCCAATCCGCTGTTTGAAAACTCCTTTGTGCTTTGCTCCTGGTTTACCGCTTATTCAGAAAGCTTCTCATGCTCCCCAGGGGCCAGCCAGATTAGGAAGTCAAATACAAGTCTGGTCCCCACCTTCAAATAAGTTAGGACCTAGCAGGGAATTTCTCAGGCTGTCTGTGAAGTTCTGGTCATGGCTCACTTAACCTGTGAATGCTGGGTCTGCTGTACACTGCTTCCTCCCATGGCGTAGCATGAATAAAGAAGCTTTTATTTTATTTTTTTCTACTCTCACACATGTACATTAACACACTCCTCTAGTTTTCTTTTGCATACCTTGTGAAGGAAAAAATAAAGTAAATAATCTTTCCTTCAGCTCTGAACAAATGCAGTATTTAAAAATCTTTCTGTGCCTGTAAATACTATATATGAAATGTAAATTATAATTAGTCATATTCAAGAAATAATGTTGCATGCTTTTATTGGCTGTGGAAATATTACACTGCTGACATGAGCAGAGTAAAAAACTATTGAAAATGAAACGTTACAAAATACCAAAGAGAATAAATTCTGGACACGGTTGCTCAAATTCTTGGAGAGCTACAAAATATTTTAAGGGTATTTTGAAGATTTGAACCATGACATTAAAAGCTGAGATTGCCTGTTCCACTGCAGCTGCAAAAATGTGCTACCTCACACTAAGGGATTAGTTTTTATCCCAGCAGATTCTATTAGGAAAAAAAAAACGAAACATATATATATTTGCTGGAGCAGTGTCTCTCAGGTACATCTAGGAACATAGCTCCATGCTTTTGTTATGAAAAGAATATTAAAAAAAAAAATAAATGGAGAAAAATATGAAATATTCTGTTTTCAACAGCTAAATGCAGATAAGGATGAAATGCCTCATATTTTATCCAAATATCAGCTGAGAGCCCCTCAGTAACCTGAATTTATTTCCAGATTAAATTCTTTAGACTATATCTTTTTTCATGTTGTGTGGTTCCCAGAACCATGGATTATATTTGCTATTCATACCAAAAGCTCCTTGCAGAAGAAATTTTTTTTTTTCAATTTAAGAATGCAAAACTGTAAAGAAAATAAGCATTAATCAGCATGTTAACTCGTTAATTGTCCCATTTCATTTGTTTGCATGCTGGCTTTATAATGCGTTAATAATATAAGTGCAAGTGACAGTAACTATAAAGTGCATTATAATAGTGCTAGGAATACATACTAATCTGTATACTCGTTAGACCTAGGATTGCAGATATTTTTCCACAAATTCCCCAGAAAAGAGAATTCTCGATTAAAAATATGTTTTATCTTATGGAATTTAGAGCACCTGTAAGTTTTAATCAGAAAAGAACACCAAATTTACTGCTTAATGGCATGGTAGCTGGCAATTGATGTGCCACCTCCTTCTGAGGTTCCTGAAAATGTAGTATGGACAGAACTATTACCTCGATTAAAACTAAAGCTAACAGTAGTACTAATAATGAAATGGCATTGCTGTATAGCTTCAGTTATTTATAAATGTAATATTGTTTCCAGATTTCCCTCCCTGGTTTTAAAATATGGTGGCATTGAGAGCTTTATTTATGTCATTAGTGAACCTCTTTTTTTCAAATTACTTATTGGATGCTTATATACCTTTTTTTTAAAGAGGCTTCATTTTTTTTCTCTTTTCTGTGTCTTCCTTCTCTGTCAATTTATAAATCTTTTTCCTCATCCCTGTTTTGATGGACTAAGTGGTTTTCTGTTTTCTAATCTAGTCTTCCTTAACTTTCTTGTTTTTCACCTGAGTCTTTGAAGTGATTTCTCAGCACCTCTTAGAGTATATTTCAATCAGGCTGTTTTGAATAACCTTTCCACACATAATTTAACGTTTTTTTCCCCCCTTTTTTCTAATTTCACGTTATTCTGGAGCCAAAATTGGCTATCGATATTGCATAGTCAGTGCAGTAATAGCAATCCAAGTATTGCAGGTCATCTGCTATTTGCCTGGAAACTCTTTTTTTATGGCTTGGTCTTTTTGATTCATCTACATTGAAGAATTGTTAGAATTATATATCAAATCCCCAGAACTGAATACATTAAATAAAAGATTGAAAAAAAAAATCTTTATAGTTACCAATTCAGTTACAAATTTAAATACTTTAAATTATTTCAATATTATTTTTACCTTCTAAATATATACCTTATTAAAATTATAAAATTATTAGGGAAGTCATAATTAAGGAAGTATATACTAATGAAACACACATAAGGAAAAAAATTAAGTGAGTCTTAGGGTACGAGTATGTCTATGTGCGTGTTTTAGGATAGGGTATCCATAAGAAAGGTGGTTTGTCTGCTGAGATTTAGAACTCACGTTATTGCTTCCCTTGTGACTTCTGGGGTTGTGGGGGGTGTTGTTTTTTAATGCTACAAACCTTTTCTTTCTGATGCAATAATTATAATTATTATTTAATTTTTTACCTTATTAACTCAAGTTTTATCTCTCCTAGGTAAATCTAGTGAGGACTGGGGACTCATTACATTTGAATGTAAAAAAAAAACAAGCAGACCAGATGAATATTATAGTGAAAATGGCTCTAAGAATTGTAAGATATCAAGTTTTACTGACATTGTTTCTTAACATTATTTTTTAACTCAAAAAAAAAAGAATAAACTAGTTTAAGAAAACAAACAAATTACTTGAAGTCTCTAATGTCTGTTTTGGTTTAAGAGAATCAGCTCTCGCTTCTCAATCTATTCAAGACATCAGACAAACAACAACAAAGATTGAAAAGCAAAATAAACAAGAAGTCTATTGAGTAAACAAGTTAACTCAATGTTAACTTTACATTTCAGTTAAACTTTAAACTCAATCAGGTTTTAGGTGAAGTTATCACACTGGTGTTTGGACAGAATTACTCCCTATTTTTTCTTTTCGTAGAAAACACAACAGGCTGTCTCCAAGATTCTTTAAAAGTAATACAGAAGACCACAGTCTCTTCTAGTGAGAGGGAGAGAGCACTTTTTGAAGATGCTCAAATGAAAGCCTTCAAGTTGTTGAATATGGATTTTGTGAAATTTTTGTATGTACACATGTTCAATTAGCATGAAATGCTAAAGCATGCCTGTACTGGTTTAATCATTCAAGGACAATAGACAATATTTCATTGCCTAAGTAAAACAGATTTAATTGCTAAACAAGATTTCAAGGAACCGAACTTCATTTTAATCACAAACAAGCTGCAAGGCAATTTTCAATTACAGCAAGCTTTTTATTTTTATCCAGCTGTGTATCCCCGCTGATTCCTGAAATTACATGTAAATTGTCCCAGATTTTGAAGTGCTACACCTACTGAGGTTTTTCTTTTGTCAGCTGATGACGTATCTGTGATTAGAAACTCACTAAATTGGCATTTTTAAGATTCATTACCCCACCCTGTATATTTTTGGACTGGATGATTGAATATGAAGAAGGTTGCGTTGTCCCAAGGGACATTATTCTTCCTAATTAGGCTGTTGGTAGTGCAAACTGCTCGCCTATCCTACAACAACTTCAAAAGGTAATAGAGAAACTAAGCTTTAGAGAAGAGTCTATGGGGTATTGAGGAATCAGGTCAATAACTCGTCTTAAAAAAAGTTTCCCATAAATTCACCCTGGAACAGTTACTGCCTTTAAACTTTTACTCTTATTCTATTAATTGTTCATACCTTAGATTTAGGGAAACACATCTGTCTGTATTATATTTAACTCCATGATTCATATTTATGAGCTATGTATTTTGGTGAGAAGCCTTTATTCGAACTCACAAGGTTGCCTCTTTTCCTACCATTGTGTGAGAAATTAACAGAAAAACAGAAGGTCCATTTTTATTCATAGTTAACTCATGTGTATACACAAATGCAAATGATTTTTTTTTTCATATCAGAGATCTAGTAAATATATTGTGATAGAGTAAGAGTTCTGTGTAGTAATGTATTAATGAGTGTTAAAAAGGGCTTGTAGATTGAATCTGTTCAGCAGGAGTTCAGCATCTTTGACACATACAGCATAAAACCCTTGGACACTAATAGTCTCTATCCTTGCTAACAAATAAAGGAAAGCAGTGTTCTCAGTATTTGGTGAATTAGGTAGAAAGACTGGCAAAGCAATGAACTAGACATAGCTGTATCCGCATTTTCAGATATAACAGTATAGGGAAATTAAAATTGTTGACTTGGAAAAATGAAACTGAAGGTTTAAATTCCTCTTTCAGTTGTACATACGCGGTCTTGGTGTACTTAGACAGAACTGAGAAAAGGATTTGTAGATACAGAGGTACTCTTTCCCAGGTAGACAAACAATGAGTAACTCAAACTGTGGCCTCTCAATAGATATCAAAATAACTCAGTCATGTGTTGCTGCCTCTGAATTGACTGCAAGGTCACCACAAAGCACTTTTTCTTTTGCAATAGGATAAATATATAGCTAGTAAATGGATTTATTAATTTCTTGATACCACCAAATCCAGAAGTGCATTTCCACAGCTGCAAGATGCTGCTAAGATTAGCTATCAATTTGAGCTTCGATTAAATTATTAATTAAATGCATATTATTAGGGATTTCAACTATTAACCTTCAGTTATTATGAAGTAAAGACACAAACCTGACTGTTATACTTGAAAGTTACAAGGCACATTTATTGGTAGTCATTTGAGGATTTTAAACTTCTACAAAACCAGTCACATCTTTCTTCTTTTATAATATGTCATTCCTCTAAGTTTTCAATGGGACGTCACAAACAATTTCATTAATCTAAGTAATGATTTTCCAGTAGAATGAGAAAAATTTATCATTTTATAGAACTTACCATCAGATGCTCTTTTAAAACGAGGGAAATACCCTACGGTCTCAGAGGCAGTATTTACCCTTGATGATCAAACACATCATTATGACATTAATTTTCACTTTTTTTTGTTTTTTTGATAACTGTGCTATGGACTCATGTCCTGAATGGATGTAAATTAGCGTGCAAAACTATGTAGATATCTGCCAATATTCAAATTCATATTTTTGTTTGTAGCAAGTCCAAAGTAACATAACTGAAAAAATTCTATTTGGTAGTATACTAAAAAAAAAATTAAAAATAAAAAAAAAAAAATTAGAAATAAAGCTTGACTCAACTTACTGCAACATTTTCAAATAATTTTGCTCTGTGATTTTTATCATTATAATATCTTCCCCTGTAAATTACATCCACTGTTGCATTTGAACATGCAGGGTTGTGGGGTTTTTAAAATCCACTTTAAAAAAAGTTTGTGTTTCATCCTTCAGCTTATGATTCAAAACATTTTACTACAACAAACCAGAACTCTTAACTATTTTGAAAAAAGTAAACTGCACTGAAGTTGTACCCTAAGGAGCAAGAACATAATGAAGATGAATTTATTCATTTTTTGCTTCCAAAATACATTTTTCTTTTTCTTTTCCTTTTTCCTTTTTCTTTTTCCTTTTCTTTTTTTTTCTTTTTCTCTTTCTTTTTCTTTTTCTTTTTCTTTTTCTTTTTCTTTTTCTTTTTCTTTTTCTTTTTCTTTTTCTTTTTTTTCTTTTTCTTTTTTCCTGCTTGACTGTATCAGGTCAAGGTTGCTGCTCAAAGAACACTGCAAACGATAGTCACAAATTATTTTACAGAAATGCTCTTAAATGTTGTGTTTAAATATAACAATTATAAATGAATTCCCTTTTCCTTTCTGAAGTTAGCTATGTATGATCTACAGATCTAGTATTCTCCACTTGTACGTTATTGTGCCTTTTCTTTACATTTGTCAACTGTCACTTCCTTTCAAGTGAACATAATAAGAGATGAATTTAGGCAGGCAAGCAGGCTAATAACTGAAGTGACATTTTTTGGTAAAAGAATATAAATATAAATTAAATCTGGTAGTTTCTTTCCAGACATGTAATTTTAAAATATTGTCCACTAAGTTCACTAAGCACTTTCAAAAAAAAAAAATTGGAAATAATATAAATTTATTTGCACTACTAATAAGCATATGCAATTTAACTTTTTGAAGAAAATAGAGAAATACAAAACAAAACAACAAAACACTTTCTGACCTCACGGAAGGCTTGTTGGGATGGAGAAATACAGTAAAACAGCACTAGCAACAAAATACTCCCAATTACAGAAGAAAACCTGCACTGAACAAGAGATCCCATCTGATGAGAGAATTTTTCTTTAGAACTGAATAATAAATAGGAGAACGAATATATGAAAGAGCTTCTCTACTAAAACAACAGTCATAACAAACCCATAGCACACATCCATTTTGAAAGTTGAAAAGTAAGAACATCAGTTCAAGAGGAAAGAAAAAAGGCAACAAAACCCCCCAAAACCTTTAACACAAATTTCTTTGTACAGCCAGAAAAAAACAAAACAAAACAAAACAAAACCAACAAACCAAAACATCCTACATTATGGATAAGGGATATAAAAACATCATTTTATTAAAATATTATTTTTGTTTAGTCTTTATATTTATACGGAGATTTTAAAAAATACTGTGATTGGGAGTGTTTTTTCACATCTCTTTTCTTAGTTTGGGATATTGAATTCCGAATCCTCATCAAGACAGAGAGTAGGGAAAAAGTGTTATTAACACTGATAACATGATGTTCAGTCATGTTGTCACCACTGGTCCAGTGGATAGATCCACATCCAACATTAGCACTGCATGGCAAAACATTAGTCTATCATACCATTTGAATAGTTATCCACTGGACAAAATCATAAATTGAAGGTTCTAACAATATCCATGGGAATTTTTACAGAATAATATTTTATATTTATGTATATATGAGTTTACATTGTTTTGTTTTTTGTTTTTTTTTCCCTAAAGAACAAAAGATGACTCCATTTGGTTTATTGAGTCCATTTATATGAAACATTACCTGTGTTTCTCTCTTGTCTGATTAAAGTCTGCCCATTACGCCCAACATACTCATTTAACTCTTTGTTTCTCACTAATGTTTACTTAAGTATCTTGTTTCATCTCAGAAATGTTGTACGAAACTCCCAAATTATTTGTATCACTGTATTATTATAAATAATCATGAATCAAACACAGAGCAACCTTTCTCTTCTCGATAAACAGCAGCTGATGTACAAACCTGCATAGAACTTATTCACGGATATTTAATTAATATAACATAACTTGATTCATTTTTCATCATTTCTAAAATCCTGATATATTTATTCAAACTCTGACATTGTTGGCATTAGCAGTTAGCAGGGACTGGAGCAGAAAGACAGATGGATGATTGGATGACAAATATCTACTGAAGTTTTCAAACGGAAACTGTAGGAGCGTTTGCAAACACCAGGTCCTTTGAATGATTTTCATAAAATAACAGTACCGCGTACAGCAGAACAACTAAGTATAATGCCAAGATTGTGAATTATTGGCTGATATTTTTCCAAAGTATAAATCACAGACTAAAAGTATTATGAGATTTTTCTATTTTACCAATAGGTCCAGACATATTTTTTTCTCAACACAGTTCAATTACTTGACCAAATTATTACCAAGTGATAAAATTTTTCTAAATAACATTGAACACTTAAGAAATAAATGAGAAAACCAGTATAATCTGTGAATACATAGCTTGTTGTTGTCTTCATAAAACTGATATTCACAGTTTAATTATACACGTCTCCCTAGGCATGTAGGAACACACTTCTTTTTCTTATCCGTACAGAAAAGCACTTTTGAAATTCTGTATTTCTGTATCGATTTTTTTCACTTAAAAAATTAACAGGCACAGTGGTAGTCAGACTCGTGATTAAAATAATAAAGAACACTTTGTTTATTTCCTCAATGTTTAATCACACCCCACAAGTACTGAATAATCAACAGAATATTTAATGAAATGCAGATCTGTCTTGTATATTAAAGTCTAACTGTCAAGAAAAGACGGTTTATGGAACTGCATAAAATCCACAAGTGATGGAATCATCGAATGGTTTGGGTTGGAAGAGACCTTAAAGATCATCCAGTGCCAAACCCTTGCCATGGGCAGGGACACCTCCCACCAGACCAGGTTGCTCAAAGCCCCATCCAGCCTGGTCTTGAACCCCTCCAGGGATGGGGCAGCCACAGCTTCTCTGAGCAACCTGGGCCAAGGTCTCAACGCCCTCACAACAAAGAATTTCTTCCTGATATCTAATCTAAATCTCCCCTCTTTTTGTTTAAAAACATTACCCCTCCTCCTATGGCTCCACTCCTTGACAAAGGGCCCCTCCCCGTCTCTCCTGTAGACCCCTTTAGGGACTGGAAGGGGCTCTAAGGTCTCCCCATAGCCTTCTCTTCTCCAGGCTGAACAACCCCAACTTTCTCAGCCTGTCAAGTCCTGTTTTTCTTAACTATTTCCACCAGAGCTATTCCCAAAGCTCACCACAGCTGCTTGAACACACCAGACACAAGTTAGGTCCTGGTGAGAGAGATGGGGGGCGGGGGCGTGAGCATATGCCTCCTAGGCAAACATGAAGGAAGAAATGTAGACATGAGGTCTCAAAATACAAGAAGTGAGCCAACAAAGACTTTAGACAACAAGAAACAGAATGCTGAAGTGTTTTGAAAAACATAAAGGTTTTTCCTTAGTGCGAATGACCCTCCTGGAGAGAACACAGCTTTAAGCGAGGATTTTTTTGTTGTTGCTCTTTATTCCATGGTGTAGTTAGACTAAACATAAGACCATGCAAGAGCCTGCAAGCAATTTAGATTTCAATCACAGTTACCTCTCCGTACCCATAAAGTTGTAAGGTTATTTCCATATCAGTAAGACTGTAAGGACAGTGGTTTAGATTTCCCATTGTAGTCTAATTGAAAATGTGAACTCTACATTTTCCTATAACATTGTCTATACTGATTGTTATACAGAAGAAGTGTGGGGACTGGAATTAATAAAGGGATCATTAAATAAGTTTGTATTGATTTAGAAAAGCAGAATGTTTCTAATGCAGTATTCAATGTGTGAGCATAAACCCCTCTTAATTTCCAAGCAATGTAAGAAATTCTCATTGGGCTAGAAGCATTTATTTAGGGAGCAATAAAGAGACTAAATTACTCTAAATTACTCTAATTTCAGCTTTGAAAAGCTGAAACATATCTTTGCCGGATTTCTAGTCATAAATATAGATGTGTGACTATATTAACACCTGGAAAATGGTAACGTTTCCCCCTTGCTTGCACTGAACTTTCTTTATTGTCAGTGAGACAAAAAAAAAGAGCTCTTAAGAATCTAAAGGGCAAAGTTCTGAAGTGGGAAATGTTATCTTTTGCTACTTATCCTGAAATGGCAAACCTGTGGCCTGGCCTTTTGTTGCTTAAGAAGTTCTCTTCCTGCTTTGTCACAATGGATTAAATGACTTTTTGCCCCAAAGCTTGTCCCTTACACTCAGCTCAATGCATCTAAAAAGAGTTCACTTTTTGCAGAAAACTCTTTTCACAGTAAATCCTGTACTAATTTACTTCCCGATTTTTAGGATCACAAAATCTTTGCCTTAACAGAAATTAAGCTACATATTCATTTATTGTCACTATAATAGGTTTTAGATTATTTTTTTACTGGTATAACTTACTCACCAGGTAAGAGTGAGAGCTGTCAGAATTACCATCATCAAACCAGTGACAATGCTGGAAGCTCTGGCAATAGTTTTCCAGCTTTCATACACTTTCATACACTTTCCTAGCATTCATGTAGGCCGCTACATGAATGCTAAGACAATAACAACTCTGATTAATATTGCTATCTGAACCAAAATAATATTGAGGTGGTAGGTTCTAGACTTTGTGAGCCGCATGTACAAAACAAAGATGGCATATAATCCATCTGCAGGAAAAGTTCAGTCCATTATCCATAACTTAATGATCTTCGCAGCAGCTTATTTGCATCAACAAATAGAACTGACAAATTAAAACCGTCTCAAAGAAATGGACTTTAGAAACATGCAAAACCGAATATTTTCTGTTTAAGGGCTGGGAGTTAAATACAACCCATGAATTACAATGTGGAATAAACCTTAGGAAAACCCTCATTGTTTAACTCCTAAGTAAAAAAAAAAAATGGTTAAAGGAAAGTCATTATATAAATTTGGAGAAAAAATGTTTACATACTTTGATTAGTTGATTAAAAACATCTTTTGTTCCATGTGGTCTGCCATAAATGTCAAATACATTGTAATTCAACAGTTTTCATTAGCAATGCTCAGTGAAACTCAAATAACATCTGTAATAGCTGCTTACAATAGTTGGCCTTTTGCAAACAGCAGAAAAACAGGATAAGGGGAATGCACACTTGATATGTTACCCTAGAGTCAAGAAATAAACAAAAAACCTACCACAAATAACAGCAATACATTAACTGGTTTCCAAAATGGAAAGCAAAGGAGCATGAGAGGTCTTTTCCACTGCCGAGGCACTTTGCTAAATGCCCTCTGGAAAGACATTTTCTTCTGAGCTGTATTAGGTCAAAAATGAATGTGGAAGAAAATGGAATAGATTTCAAAGTGCTTCTGATATTTATTTATTTATTTATTTGCTTGTTTATTTATTTATTTCCTGGCTTTAAGCTGCTGAAAGTGCCTAGCTGAATGTGCTTGCCTCAGGCTTGATGATCTGACAGGACAGTTTGCTGGGGCTGTCTGGTTTTTGCCAAGCTCTTGGGACACGTAAGCTGTTAAAAGCCTTGGTCAAAAAAATAAATATGTATGGTTTAGGTTCCAAAATTCCCAGCTCAGTTAACAGCTTTTATATGTGTGCATGCAAAGATTAAAACAATTAAAATGGAGATAAAACATCTTACTCTGCTACCCACTGTTTTCTAACGTATTATCGGTTCACTCAGTCTTTTCCCATGCTTGAGATTTTTATTAAGCAATTAAGTCATTTTATTAAGCCCCTCACAGGCTTCAGATCAGATCATACTCACTGGCTTTGGTTATTTCCTTTTCATACTTCAGTACGGGTCTCCCTGTTACACTTGAAAATGTGCCCCTTTGTGTCCTTCTTTTATCTGACGAATTTCTTGCTTGATAGCAATTAGAAACATCCTTTGTACAGAGGGTCAAAACAAGGACATGGGCAAATTTCCCCTGATATTCAGAGGGGATTTATCCACATCTTGGATGCTTTTTGCACACACATCCAAAGTAATTTTAATCGGTCTGTAGAAGTGATAACAAAAAATTGTAATTATTTTTTCTCAGTTCAGAATGTATATTGATCCCATTGTTTTCTGAAATCTAAATCCATATAGACATCTGCACACAGTTTTGGGGTGATATTTCAGCTTAATGATGATATGAAATGACAATGAATCATAAAGGCCGCATAAAGGATTGAGAGCAGTGCTTCTAACTTGTTTGTGCTTGAATGTTAGCTACTTTGTGTCCAGTTTGACCGGTAGCAACCAATCTTTTGTTCATTCACACCCACCTGATACTAAATACCAAATAGATCTCTTCCCTTCTCCATCCTTTCAACCTAAAAAAAAAAAAAAAATAAAATAAAATTTGAAATAGAAAGCAATCCAATACACTTTTGAGATCAGTAAACCTAAATAAATTGTGCATCTTGAAAGGTGAAAATAATTAAACATTAACCAATTCACTCCTTTCATGCAATAGCAATAGTATCTCCTGTTTACTTTTGAATGATTTCCATGGCACTAAACCATGAAACAAATTTTAACTGTACAGATCTTCAAAGTATGACTGTGAGTTATTCACCTCGCGTCCTGTTGAAATGATGGGAGGGTGTTGCTTCTGACTTTATGGCTCCAGATGCCTTTAACTTTGAATGCTGGTGGAGAACATAATACTTTTTGCTGTTCTATACAATCTAGGAATATAGATTCTATTCAGCATGAATCCCAAAAGAGCCTATTGCCCAGCTGATCTGTCAGCGGCTGTCATGTCCAATAAAATAAGCTGAAGAAATTTCTCAAATGGAGGTGCCAGAAATAGGCAGAGACAAAGCAATACTGAATTTTGTGGTATAGTTTTTAATTTAGACACTAAAAGTTGACATATATGTACTCTATTTGTTCCTTATTGTTTGTGGGTTTGTTTCTCATCTAGGAGGAATACGTTTTACTTTTGCTGTTATTTCACACGGGTGTGTTTTGTATGTATTTCAAAGATGCGAGGTCACAGATAAATAATCTTTTAACATCTAGTCTTGTCTTTTGGTAAAATTAAGGTATGGAGAAGGTTATAACTTAAAAAAAAAAAGAAAAAAAGAAAAAAAAAGAAAAGAAAAAGAAAAAAGACTAGTGACAAGACAGCCAAAAAAAGTAAAAAAGCTTTATACTATCCTTAAAAATTTAAGATCTTTAGGATTTTTATTTTTTTTTCAGCTATTTTAGGCCATTTTCTTGCGATGCTCTGAAAGAACCATTTAGGGTCAATGAGATCATAGCTTGGGCAATTGAGTGCCGCATATGGTGTGCTTCTTGCTGACAGCATGAGTTCTTGGCTTGGAGGTACTGATGTATTAAACCACATGTTCTGACCAAACTAGTGCATTCTTGCCATCACATTGGAACCTGTATATGCACAGTCCCAGACCTGTGCAGATTTCACCTAATCAGAACTAATTAAAGGACTTCAATACCTATAAAAGGTCATCTACAAGAAGTATTTGATGCACTTATAGACCTTTTGATCTTCAGTAAAGATCTATCTGAGTCACAAACAGGAAGTAAATGGATGTGCCTTACTTTAGTGGTACAGTAAGCTTTTTGAGGCTAGCGTTGGAAAAATACAAAGTGACTGGTCAGTTTAGATAAGAATCCAAAAGTTTATGGTTATAATAAATTTAATTGAATCTAAATTTGAAACTATGAAGGGTTTGTACAAAATTAATCATCCTTTTAATTTCCTTACCCAGTTTATTTTATATTGACAAATTTTCTAGCAAAATTTCCACAATTTCTTCCTTAAGAAAACCCAAGAAGTACTGAAAGACTGGCTGTTACAGTTAATCTAACATTGTAGATATCCTATAATGCCTGATGAAGTTTCTGAGACTGAGTTACAAATGTGTTTTCACAGTTACACACTGGATTAAATAGTGGTTTTTTCAACATTGGGCTTTTGTCTTTGTTGCCTTCCTTAGATATCTCAGATATCCTGAATAGATATCCCATTATATTCAACTGGTCTGGTTAACTATTTGTCTAAAAGCTACTTTATACTTTATTTCTGTAAGCTTTAGACATATATTTCAGATAATTACTATTATAACGAAGTAGTGTCATAAACCCTACAATGGAATCTGGGGATTATATTACATCATACAGTTTAAAATACACTAAAGAACATGCCTTTTTCTAAAAAGCCTATAAAATAAGACCAGTATCAGAGGCTGAGAAATGCAGCTGTTGCAATTTTTTGCTATTCTTGAATAGCTGAAATTATACTGGTGTAAATTGGATGGATTGGTAAAGTTTGGGAACTTTAGCAATTTGGAAATGAAAACAATGTTTATTTTCTAAAATTTCCTCGTGGACTGGGTATGATATGCAATGTGATATCTGATGCATATGCAATGATATGTAGGAGGGACAACAACTGAACTGTTGGTGGCAGTGGCAGTCCAAAACTGGAAAAGACTGAGAACGACTTTACATATTGTGAGAAACTACTGAAAAACTGTATTCAAGTCTGACACATTTATCACTTGAACGTTTTTCTTTCCATTTTGATAAATTTGAATAAATCAAGTCAGATTCATCTGTTTTCTCCAATAGAGGGGGTTATGTACTCATAAAGAGCAATCAAAATTATTAACTGAAACACTTAACTCTCTACATTCAAAACCACCTATTTTGTGGGGTCATCCTATTGACCTCAAATGTTAGGAGTGAGTTAACCCAAAAGAAAGGCAAATCAATTAAAAAGTTTGGACATTTTATTTATTTATCTATCTATCTATTTATTTATTTATTTATTTATTATTAATTTGGGGTTTATATAATGACAAGATTATGTCTCCTGATTCCTTCAATACTATTTCCCTGGTAACTTTCTAAATTCTAGTTGTGTTTCACTGCACCTGGACATTGAGGTGAGGTTTTCAATGACCTATCTGCAGTGATTTCATGATATTTTCCTTAAGAAGAAATACCTCATTCCATGCCAGCAATTCCATGCCAGCAATTCCATTCCATGCCTTGCTGTAAGCACACAGCAAGGACTACTTTTCTCTTTGGGCTTTACTTTACAATTTTTGAATTTCATCTACTATTTCACTGAGAAATTACTCACATGTGAGATCCTGCTCCAACTCTCCTCTGTTAGTTTTACCTTTGTAAAGCCCCAAATACTTTCCATTGTTAGCAAAGTTCACTCTTCACACCCATTATAGAGAGTTTATGAATTTCTAGAACAATCCCAATTCAATGACAGATTCATAAGAGGTTCCATTGGTGACTATCAGCTACTGTGAAGACTGATCCTGATTGTTACCCTTCACTTACTACGTTTCACTGACACAGTAATTCATATTTGAATTCCAGCAGCTTATTATTTCTTATTATATCAAACTATTCTAAAGCTTTTATCTTGCTACTTCTTCAGATTGATTTCTTCTCGAGGTTTTGATGCAGGGATGTTCCTTAGCTTCTCCTCAGTATACATCAATACAAAGAAGTAAATTAATTTTTCTGCTATCATCTTGTCTTTTTTCAGTACTACTTTGACATACAAAGAGACTGCAGTTATCTTTCTCTCCGTAGCCAGTTCTCTGGAAGACATTTTTTTTGTGATGGTTTTGAAATTCTTCTTGTTATTTATCATTATTTATCATTACTTAATATCTTTAACAAACTTTTCCTCAGTATTTTCATCTTCCTGCCTTATTGTGGATATGTATATAATTTCTGGGTCAAATTAAAAATAAATAAATAGCCATTTTAAAAATGTATTTATTTTACCTACCTACAGGGGAGACTTTTCAGGCTACCATACCATAACATAACATTAACCAGAATAACTAGATAGTTGCTTTTTTATTTATTTATTCCCTAACAGGCAACACATTGACATGAAAAATAAACTTTCTTCCATGCAAAACTCCTTCTGCTTCTGCTGTAAGCCAATGCAAACACTAATAGAAATTAAGAGGTTTATTGAGATAAAAATTAGTGGCTCTAGTCACATGCAGGTAAAAGGAAAGTTTCCTTTAAGCTCCTGTTGAAGTTCCTTTAACAACAAAAGAAACTATGGTGATCTAGAAGTAAAATAAAGAAAGTGCAACCCATTGATAGGAGTGTGTTTGTACTTATAATTACAAAGCCTTCCAAACTGGGACAAATTTTAGTTGCCTGTTTATTGCAGTTTTATGTGCACTTAGTGAGACAAAAGTACATAGGAGACAATCTTCAATGTTAATGGCTATAGCTCTATAAAAGTTAACAGAGTAAAACGTTAAGGTTGTATTTCTTAAATTCCAGAATAGCTGCAAAGTTAAGGAAGGAGTTTAAGACAAAAGATGATGTTTAGGCCCATAAGCAAGTCTCTGACAAAAATAAATTATTTGTATTAATCTGAAGTGTATAATTGCCTGAGGTAAGTCTTCCTTATGAATGGACTACCATTAGTACAAAAATTCCTCATACTATTTAACATAATTACTCAGTTACAAGTGGGTTTCTCTGCTTATTAGCTAGAGTTTTGCTTAGGAAAAATATTACTTTATAGTAGAACAGTATAAATAACTGTTTTCAGCTAAAGATGTTGAAGAGAGAAATTAATTCAATACATTAAAAATGTTTATGATCAAAAAGTAACAATCTGTTTCCTGATACACATTGTTTTGCAAATAATAATGATCTTGTGACTGCAGAAAGAAAAATAATGGGCTTACAAGTTAGAATTCCTGTAAATTCTTTCATTACATATTCTGTTTGCTAGCTAATTATGTGTGAAAAATCAGAGGTCACCCTGAAACAATCATTTTAAGGCCAGCTTACTGAACTATGAATCATTAGTATATATATTTTCTTTTTGCTTTTGCTCAACAACAATCAATTTGAAGTGGCTGCTGAACTGAAGGTTCAGAATGATGAAACCAGAAATATAAAATATCATTTTCAAAGGCAAACAATATTTGTTGCCAAGTTTTAACTGAAGTAAATCTTATCACACAGTATTTGTATGACATGGCTTGAAATTCATTACTATCAACAAAGAAACTTAGCCTTAATGAAGGCATTAATCTATACAAATAGCTAAGAAAGGTACCTTTGGCAGTCAGGTAGTATGACAAATAACGAGTTATAAGGAGAGGAAAAAAGGGAGAGAAAGGTTTGGAGAAGACAAAATGTATGGAGTAGTATATGTGTCTGGACAGTTACACGGGAAAAGGAGAATCAGATGGGTGAAGGCAGAGAAAAGGAAAAAGGAATAGAAAAATAAACTGTAAGAGCTTGAGTAACCACCATATTGATTAAAGTAATAGGCAGTTTGGTTATACAGTTTTGTCTAGCAAAACAGTAATGTTGATGTTTTAATAAATGTGTGCATGATGCATATCTAAATATTTGTCGTATGTCCACATATGGGTGTATATATGATGTGCATGAGTACACGCATGCACATACATACATACACCTGGCTCATAGAACCATAGAATTGCTGAGGTTGGAAGGGACCTTTCAGATCATCAAATCCAACCACCAACCTAACACTGACAAAACCCATCACTAAATCATAACTCTAATCATGATGTCTTCCACAGATACTTACATGTAACAAAAGTGCATTGGAAAAGAAACCTGGACTGAAAGTAGTTGTACTGGCTTTGGCTGAGATAGAGTTAAATTTCTTCATATTAGCTAAAAATGGTGTTGATGACACAATGATGTTATTGCTGAGCAATGCTTACACAGAGTCAAGGCCTTCTCTACTTCCCACATCATCTTGCCAGTGAGAAGGCTGGGAGTGGACGAAAAGTTGGGAGGGGACAAAGCCAGGGCAGCTGACCACCATTGATGAAAGGGATATTCATAGAATCAGAGTCATAGAATGGTTTGGGTTGGAATGGACCTTAAAGATCATTCAGTTCCAATCCCCTGCCCTGGGCAGGGACACCTCCCACCAGACCAGGTTGCTCCAAGCCCCATCCAGCTGGCCTTCAACACTGCCAGGGATGAGGCAGCCACAACTTCTCTTGGCAACCTGTTCCAGTGTCTCACCACCCTCACAGGAAGTAATTTCTTCCTAATATCTAACCTAAATCTCCCCTTTCAATTTAACACTGTTACCCCTCATCCTATTGCTGCACTCCCTGATAAACAGTCCCTCCCCATCTTTTCTGTAGCCCCCTTTAGGTACTGGAAGGCTGCTATAAGGTCTCCTGGAGCCTTCTCCAGGTTGAACAACCGAACTCTCAGCCTGTTCCATGTCATATGATGCCATGCTCAGCTCTGGGAAAGAAGGAGGAAGGGGGGGGACACATTCGGAGTTATGGTTTCTATCTTCACAAGTAACTACTAGGCATGATCAAGCCGTGCTTTCCTGTAGGTGGCTGAGCATCTGCCTGCCAATGGGATGTAGTGAATTAATTCCTGATTTTGCTTTGACTTACCTATTAAAGTTTCTTCATCCTAACAATGAGTTTTCTCATTTTTGCCCTTCTGATCCTCTTGCTGTCTCACTGAAGGGGAGTGAGTGAGCTCAGCTGTGTGAGGCTGAGCTGCCCTTATGGGGTTAACCCACAATGGTAGTCAAGGTAGAGATATTGTTGTGGGAAGACAGAAACAAAGGTAAGTGGTCTAAAACTGATTAAAAAGAAAATATACTAAGAAATAAGGTATATAATGGAAATAATTAATCTGATTTAGATAATGTCAGATCAAACTGCTGTCTCGTGATGCCAAGGCCAGGGTGGATGGGGCTTTGATCAACCTGCTCTAGTGGAGGTGTCCCTGCCTATGGCAGGGGGGTTGGAACTCGATGATCTTTAAGGTCTCTTCCAACCCAAACCATTCTATAATTCTATGATTCGATACCTATTCATACATATCTTGTTATACTATTGAGTCTAAACTCTATCCAGTGTTTGCATTGTGTAGATTATTTGGGTGCTGTTCAGTACTATGAAGACAAGCTAAGATATTCCTTTACAGAAAACAAATAACTGTAACTGTATTAATTGCATTTTCAGAACTAGAGTAGATTTTCTACAACTTCTCCCGACCACGTCCTTAAAATACACTCCATAAGATAGCAGCCAACTTTCTGTTCTTAGTCAGCAGTTTCACAGAACTACGGATGGCCTGTAATGGAGCTGATCTCTGTTTCCTGCTGGATATAGACATCACAGGAAATTTGCGTCCAAACTGCGAGATTGGGATTCCCAACCTATGAAGAGACCTCACACTGAAATGAAACGTGTGCCTGATGTTTTGTTCCATTTTTCTGTTTCAACGGACCTTGGGGAAGGTAAGACGTGATAAATCCATTTCCCTTTCTTTCACTTCCTTCTATTCCCTTTTTTTTTTTTTTTTTTGTTATTTCAGACAGAGAAAGTTGTACGCTTGCTTTCCAAAGGAAACAAAAACATGAAAGGAAAGAGCACACACAGTTTTTTTCCCCAAAATGCTGTCAAGACACAGACATAAAATGTCATGAGGGGTTTTCTTCCACAGAAAGTGCCTACACCAGAAGTATGGTAGTTATAATAGAAATATAATGAGAAATGTATTGTTCGTCTTGCTTATTTGGAATCCAATTTATGTAGCATCTCTACATTCCTAGAAATCTCACCATAGTTCACTGATTTAGCATGGATTACTTCCAATAATGATTCATCTAAATTCATAGTTCCGTGACTGCAAGACATAGCATCACTTTTCTCATTTGCATTAACCTATAATTAAAACAAATTAAAAAAAAGGTTAAACTTAAAACATTATATAATATAAGCCCTTCCTTAGGAGAGAGAGATAATATTCTGAAGTTGTCATTCCTTCCATGGTTTCATAGATTAATCTAAATCTACTTCCACTATTAATTTATTTTCACTTGGCACTTCTGTCCTCGAATAAACTTGTTTTCCACATCAGTTGTTAATGCTAGCAAAATAGCAACCAAAGCTTTCTTTTAATGTTCTGGCTTTCTTGAGAATTGTATTGAATCAAAGGTTTTAGATTTGTCCTCTTAACAATTCAGCTCTTGTGTCTTGTTCTGGGCCTTTCTCTGCATAGACAATGTGTGATGCTTTAAATTTGAGATGGCCCACTGTCCCGGTTTGAGGTAAAACGGAACCAACTATCTGTTCAGTAATTTTACTTCTCAGCTAAGTCTCTCCTAACTCTGAAATCAGCAGCACATTGTGTAGAAAACTGTTCATTCTCAGTGTGGTAAGACCTGTTTATAGTTGATGCTAAGGAGTGGTATGTAGAGAGGCTCTTGCTTATTGCTATAACAACCAAGGTCAGGTAATTTTGTTATTTGCCCCACTGGAAGGTTGGAAAAGGAAAGGTGTAGAGGGGTCCCACCTGCAGGAAGGAGCGGACAGGACAGATGACCCAAACCTGACCAACAGGGTTATTCCATCCCATCTGCCCCATGCTCAGTATAAAAGCTGAGAGATCAAAGGGTCAGCTCTCTTTCTTCAATGGCTGGTGTCCGAGGAGCACGCTGTCTGTTCGTCTGCCTTTGATCCCGATCTGTGTGTTCCTGACTCCAGATCTGGAATCCAGTTCCCATCCGTTGCTTAGTCCAGTCTGGGACTTCCCCTTTGCCTGCTGGTGACATCATCCTGGGAGCTTGATAGAGTTTTGTATATGTTATATCTATTTTCATTATTTCCTTTCTATTTTATTATTTCATTAAAGTAGTTTAGTTCATTCTAAACTCATAAATCTCTTTGCCTCTCCTCCTCCTCTCCTTGGAGGGAGAGATGGGGGGAGAGCATATATCGACCCATAATTGGCCAATTTGGCCTAAACGACCACACCCACAGAGTAGGACAGAGGAAAAGCTGGTAGTTAACTGTTTCTTCAGCAAAGTGTTAGTCAGGTATTTCTCAACTTGAAATTTGGCAGGGAAGCAGCCTTTCCTATCCCTGTGAAAACCTGGCTGTACTCTAAGTTTTGCAGAGTTGTAGTTTCTCCTGATCATAACTGCAGTTATCTTACCTAGACTGAAGATATCTCTGAGCCATTAAGTAGTTTTTCTAGACAGCTGTGACAGCACAACTTTTATTGTAGCAAACATCTAGGGATAAATTCAAAGCAAGTTCCAGCAATATTAGTGCTTATACTAGACTAATTTAGGTCAAAGTAAGGAAGGTTATTAACACAAAATTAAATCAAAGTATCCACCTGGCAGTCTGCTGAAGAACAGCTAAAGAAGAGACATGGTAGTCCTTGACCATGGCACCTTTCATTTGCACCATCTCTGGTTTTGTGCCTTTTTTCTTTTTTGTACTCAGCTAAAAAGGAAAGACTTGGGGAACAAAATCTGTCTTCTGGGAATTCCAGGAATATGAAAATATTGTATTTACATAGAAATTTTGCGACTGGTGCATAAAAAGTGTGCTCCACAATCTGCCTACCTCACTCATCAAGAAGTAAGCAATCTTCAGTTACACCAGAAGTGAGGCTTCCAAGATCATTGGCTACAAGGATGGCTCATAAGTTGCAGGGCACACTGATGACCTCTTTACAGAGATACTTTAAAAGAATATAAAAACATTGTGAAATAGAAAAAAAAAATATCCAAATATTACTGGTGTTTTTCAGCAGAAATGCTTTGTTACTTAGATGACAAAAAGTTTCTCTTTATTGAAAATAAAACAACCACTATCAAATGGGCTGTAAATAATTTCAAAAAAAATTGTTTGTGTTTAATGCAAATTGACTTTAGAAGTTTAATCTGTATCAATGCATCCTGTAGGGATTAAAATTAGTTTTATTTAATGAAACAAATACTGGTGAACTACTGAAATCCTCATAAACACAAGATTGTTTTCCCTCCTGAGAAGGTCATCCTTGTTTCCTAGACAACATGACTTAGCAAAGTAAAAGGTGAGAGTTCAGATGGTTGTGTTATGAATCAATGTACTTTCACTTATTTTATTGTAGGCACAACAAATGCTGAAAAGCCTGTTTATTAACATTACTTACCTATTCATTGTTGCTCATCAGGGGAATATAAATTAAATGGCAAAGCCATGGAACTAAAGCTTTTGCTGAAATATGTAGGACTTACACAATGCAATGGGTAAGCAATTTCCAAAAGAGAGCTGGGATGGGACTAACAGAGATGGAAGGAGTAAAGTGAGAATTATGAGCGACAATATAGTGATGTATTGAGTAGTTGAACACGGGGCTTTGTTATGAATGACACATGCATGAAATAAAGTTGAAAAGAATAGAAATTTACACGCCTAGAGAAAAATTTCCCATAAATTCATCACAAAGCACTGAGTAGCACTCTGAAAAAGATAATGTTTTCTAAAGAAGTTTTGAGTACCTTCTGGCTACCAAGTGTTACCTCATATGTGTCTTAGATGTATCTCATAAATATATAGAAATGGACAGCAAAAGTAAATTAATATAGTCATAAACACCCCTCGGACCCTCCATTGCATCATTCAAATTGTAAAAGAAAAAAAAAAAGGTATGAAACTGGAGAGACAGCACATCATTTTCTTTTACCAGCGCAAATTGCCATTCATGGACTTATCTCTACACTTTTTGTCTCATCTCTGCAATCAAACAGATCTACAGATGTATTCAAATGAGTAAGAATCCAAAGGCCTTTTATAAACCGTTATGTAAAACCCTGTTCAACTGCCGTACCAAGAGACATTTCTTTTGGTCTTCTCACTTATCCGTACAATGCTAAAGGATCACTCAGTACTGTACATTTTTATTTTACATTTTACTATGGTATACCTCAAAACTGACACTGATTCTATGTTAGCTATGTGTTTCTTTCATATATATTCTTTTTTTTTTTTTTTTTTTTTTTTTTGTCCTATTACATGGTGAAACAATTTTGCTGATGTGTCTGGAGGAACACAGCTGACCAAGGTTTTGTTTTCCTTACTCCTGGAAACACAATATGAATGAAAGAGAGTATAGGTATTTTGGATGTGTTTGAGAAATGAAAGGTAGAATGCAAATAAAAGAATCTCTTTAGGTTTAAAAATGGGCATAATGTTTCCGGCTCCCAATGACATCATGGTAAGTCTTTTCAATCCGAACTAAATTATTTAGTAATATAGCTCCAAGAAAATAATAAAATCACATTCTACATAGATCATCCACAAAAGAATGCTTAAATAAAATTTTAAGATTACATCTTCAATTTTAAACTTATCATATTCCTCTGTATCCTCATTTTTCTTGTTGTTACATATGACTCATTAGTCCTCATTGTTATCATGTCTTAAACACATAAAATTCAACTGAATATTCTTTCACTTCATTCACATAATTAAGTCAGTGTTAACCTAGCATAGACAATTTTCTTAGCATTTGTCTCTTTTGCTGAAAGCTGACATCTGTTCAACAGCAGATTAAGATATATTCAATCCTGAGTCTTAATAAGAACCTTATGCACCTGTATTTACTAAACAGCAGGAAAACTTTATTGAAAGTTATTAAGTTTGCAAGGCTGGATAATCAAAAGAAATAATATAACAGGATTAATCTTACATGCTACATATTGAAACATAGTCTTCTGTATTACATTAACATTAGAAATAAATAATTTCCTAGTGTGTAGAAGACATGGTGCTTACAGAGTAGACTACTTAGTTTATATTTTGTTTCCTCCATCGGTGTGTTTCTACAATATTCTAAACCTTCTCTGAGTACCAAACCATTTTTCATCAACTTCTAAAAGATATTCATTCCAACAATTTTTACAGATATGTGATGTAGCGACAGGATGGTGGTGTGATGTCAAATTTTAACACAGTGATTAGATGCTTCTGTCATCACTGTATCTATTGCTAGTATAATGCTGTGCTCTGACAGTGTATAAATGGTCAGTATAGTTTGGCCTGGGCTTTCTCCACTGTTTCCTCCCAGTTTCCCCTGTCTTTCTTGCCACTGCACATAGACATTCATATCTGGCATTAGGTCAAAAGCGTAGTTAAAAGAAAAAACCTCCATCTTTCTCAGCAAAGAGCCTCAGTACTGGCACATATACGTGGCAGGCCATATACCCAAACAGCCTGTGGAGGCAAAGACAGGGTGCTATGGGGGGAGAACTCAATTTTCTGGGATCTTTAGAAAGGGGAATCCCTCAACTGCAAGTTAAAGGTAGGATAATTAATATCTGTTGTATTAGAAAATGAAGGGTAAGGAAGGATATGTGAAGAATGCTCTGACACCCCTGTAGTATTTGATTGCATCACAAAAGGTTTTACTTTGATATCAGTGACACAGGAGACCTAAAATAGTATCATCAATACTAATAGCAGCTGGCAGCTTCCCAAACACAAACTGATTTTTGTAGCACCATTATGTAATGAAGGGTAGAATTATTATTTACGTCCTATTATCATTAATAAAAGACAGGTTGAGAACCTAGACACAGAGATAAATAAGGTGAAAAAGAGCCACTAATTTTATATGCCCAATTTCACATAATCTGGACCCGATTTTTAGAGAATAGAACAATATATTACACTTTAGGTATTCAAAGCACAGCTCTAACCAGTTTATAGTGCAGTTATGAGTGCCCGGTTGTTTTACAAATAAGACTATAGGGAATAAAGTCAATTACCCTGAAAATGAAGAATACACAATCGTTGGCCACTTGTGAAAATGTGCTTTAAGTGACTTATCCAGAATTCCATGGGAATGGTGAAGCAGAGATCTGGATCCAGATCATTTTCCTGGGTATTTCTCAGTTGCCTTCTCCATGACTCTGCTCTTTTTCCTTCCTGCCAGTCTCTGCCTCATTTACTTAATGTCTTCCAATCTTTACAACAACTGAAGCAGAAGTTCTGCAGAGAGCAGTCTCTTTTCTATCACTGGTTTTAGGTTCATGTGGTAAAAGCTCATCTGCACACCCACAAAGGAGCACAATGGCAGGGTGCAGGAGGGGGGGACACACCAGATAAATGATACCCTGCCTGGAAGCTCCCAGTCACATCACAGAAGAGCCATGGGCCCACCAAAGGCCCATGACCAGGAGACCAGAGGAGCACAGGGGCACAGTGACAGGCAGGAATCCATCAGCCCTATTCTCCAGGCATGAAACCCATCAAGATTAAGTCAACGGGACCCATTCTCGAGATCACATTTCAGACTAAAGGTGTTTTGCTGCCTATGGACTTAGCAAACATCACGGGATACAAGGAAAGAACATTTAGGGATTGTTGGTGCTGTTTATATTTGTGTGAATGATCTGTGTGTCTGTGATCTGAGTGGCCAGCCATACATATATGTATATGTATGGTACATATGTGTTCTCTGCGTATATGTGTGTCGGGAACACATTTTCAGCCTTGTTATAGGTTGGACATGGGGGCAAGGAGCTCTAGCAGCCTTACCTCTCTCAGGCTGTCAAATCCAGCACGAAATATTTCCCTCTGACAACTATGATTTATTCTCAGAATGGTATGTTGTGTAAACTTAATGGATCAGGGAATCCATGGTATAAATGGTGTGTCATAAGTAAACCAGTAACAGAAGGTGTGCACATAAAGGGGTCTTATTAATGTGCCTAGATGATATTAATCATAGGTGTTCCTAACTTTTAAGCTTTCAGCTTTGAAACCCCTTAATATCCTTTTACTAAGACTCTGCAATGTTTCAACCTAGGGGTTTTAACAAATTCTCCACTATTTAAACAGAAAATGGAATTTTGAAACATGAAAAAAGTCCTGTACTATATAATGAATGAAAAGGACTTCTTATAGGACTTCTGTGTGACTTGAGAATGACTTAAAAATATAATGCATAAAATAAAATACAATTATCTATTGGATTTTTTCATATTCTTTATATCGTACAAGCACATAGTGTTCTTTTCTTCTTGTGCCTGGTTGGGTTATGGTCTCTTTCACTCTTGAACAGCAAATGCTAATCCGGTAATCTAAATAACCCACTGGTTATTTAGAATATACTGGGTTTGAATATATGAAAACAATCTCCTTTTAAAACAACTGATAAATATAAATTGCATCAGACTGCACATACTGAATTTTCTCCAAAACATTAAATATTTTCAAGCTAGACTTCCTGAGCCTTAATAAATCCTGCATCAGCAAAATATGAAATTTCAAGTATTAGCAACAAGGTTTAAAGAGCCATGAGGGGGTCGAAGAAATGGAAAGGGAAACAGACTTTTGCCTTTCTCTGCTTGTAGAAACCAGTATAATGTCTTGGGCTAGAAAAAAGTTTCTGTCCTTCTTGTTTGTCGCTGTACCACCATTTTAAATTGCATTTGTTTCTCCATGATTTCTGCATTCTGATTGCAGCATAACTATTAGATTCTAGGTTTATTTGGTTTCATGTGCTTTGGTGGATGCATTTACTTTTCAATAAAAAATGTTATATTAGGAAGCGTGCTAAGAAAATTGCAATATGCTGACCTTACCTTTGCTGGTAACTTAAAAAGAATATGGTTGCTTAGTACTATAGATGTAATGATGATCTGAATTTGTTATTCTTCATTACTATCTAACTGAACTATTGGTGTGTCGTGGTTTGGGCTGGGCTCGTCACTAAAATGAATGACAAATGCTCTCTTTCACTTCTCTCCCCTTCAAAGAAGGGAGAGCATCTCAGAATCTCAGAATCACAGAATCACAGAGGTTGGAAGGGACCTTTTAAGATCATCTAGTCCAACCAATGAAAAAAAAAAAAAAAAAAAAACACCACACACGCAACCCACACACACACCACCACACCACCCAACACTAATCCATATTCCCAAGCACTATGTCAACTCCTCTCTTGAATACCTCCAGGGATGGTGCCTCAACCTCCCTGGGCAGCCCATTCCAATGCCTGACAACCCTTTCAGTAAAGAAATATTTCCTAATATCTAACCTGAACTTCCCCTGGCGCAACTTGAGGCCATTGCCTCTTGTCCTATCATCTGTAACTTGGGAGAAGAGACCGACCCCCGCCTCTCTACAGCCTCCTTTCAGGTACTTGTAGAGAGCAATAAGGTCTCCCCTCAGTCTCCTCTTCCCCAGACTGAACAGCCCCAGCTCCCTCAGCCTCTCTTCGTAAGACTTGTGCTCCAGACCCCTCACCAGCTTCACCCCTCATCTCCCTTCAGAGGAGAGAAAATGAGAGAGAGACTTATGAGTTGAGTTTAATGAAATATTAGTAATAGAATAATAATAATAGAAAGATAATAATATTAATAAGAAAATAATGAAATATATACAATGTATACAAAACCAGTATTGAGCTCCCAGTCTGATGATCGTATCGCAAGCAGGCACTAGGAAAGTCCCAGACTGGACTCAGCAATGGATGGGAGCTGAACTCAGGAACTGGATTCTGGAACGCACAGATCAGGATCAAAGGCAGACAAACAGACAGAATCCTCCCATGACACTATCCATTGAAGAAAAAGGGCTGACCCCTTTGATCCCTCAGCTTTTATACTGAGCATGGGGCAGACGGGATGGAATACCCTGTTCGTCAGTTTAGGGTCACCTCTCCTGTCCCCTCAGGAACACAATCACAGGGAGAAAAAAGCTGGAAAAAAGTCTGAAGAGAACTGTTTTCCAACTTTCTTCAGGAATTTTCCATTTCTTCAGGCATGTGCGTACCAAGGAATGTCTTTGATCTCTCAGCAAGGTCAGCAAGACATTGGGAGATCATGAGGATCAACCAGCCTGATAGCTCTGGGAGCTCAGTGCTGACAAAAGCCCATCAGACCTTTTAGTCAAAAGGAAAAGCATTCAATGCAAGTCTCATGTGCTTTAAGAGTTTCAAGGCAAAATAACTGTATATTATGAAAAAAAAAATACTGTTAACTCACTAAGAGTGTATTTCTCTATAGCATATTTCATTAACTTTTTGTACATCCCTGCTATGAGCTGCGTACTTGTCCTAAATTATCAGCTTATTTCTGCTAAATTATCATTCTCAGCATGTGTTATATGTGTCCACTGTTGAGCCACGGGAGCTGTGAGATAGTGACTGATGGTAAATTCACCCTGTACTTACTTAGCTTGATTAGGAAATCAGGACATGGGATGGGAACCTGTGAAAGTATCACAGTGATATTTATTTCAACAGCTTTTGCCATTTTGTTATTTGATACATAGTTGTTATACACATTTAATGATAGAGAAAAACGGAGTTTTTTAAAAAGTCAGCAGCTCTGTATTGTATAGTCTCCTTTCTCAGCAGAAAGTAAGGCACTATCATAGCAGTAAGAGCAAACTATCTATGAAAAGCTGTAAAGAATGCATCTGCATTGAAAGAGATTTAAAGAAAATCACACCAGCAAAGAAAGGAAAAAGTTTCTAGGTGTAGACTCACAGTTTTTGTGGAGATATTTCTACCTATTTATTGAAGGTAACGATAGGATGCTGATCTGATCTCCTCTCACAGAGGTCACCCCTGCACACCCCACACTACCAAAGCCATTTATACCCAAAATGGGGCTATTTCACATCATTATCTTAAAAAAGCATCAATGGTAAATACTATTTAAAAAAAAAAAAAAAAAAAAAAAGGAATCAGTGTGGAGATGTGGTGATCCTGTATTCAAAATACATCCACCTCCAGAAAGAATTTAATGCAATTTTGTAAAGCAATTAAAGCAAAATTGCTGTTTGCCTGTGGAAGTGAAGTACTTCTTAACATCCTATTTCTATTATTTTGAAATAATTCTAATATTAAGTTCCATAACATCTTACACTATCTGATGTCACATGGCCATTAGGCAATATTAGGATAACAAAATTGTATATAAACACAGGACAACAATTCCTGCTC
This sequence comes from Numenius arquata, assembly GCF_964106895.1. NCBI lineage: Eukaryota > Metazoa > Chordata > Aves > Charadriiformes > Scolopacidae > Numenius > Numenius arquata. The sequence goes on from NC_133580.1 coordinate 67,976,846, forward strand.
TGACTCTGAAGACCCAATGACTGAGACAGTTTCTCAACTACAACTATAATTTTTCCTAGTAAATTCCATGTTTAACTTTTCTTTATGCACTAAACAAATTGCTATACAACATTTACCATCTATGTCTTTAAATAATACAAATATCCTTTACTTTAAAGGAAATGAAAATTAGCTGTTTAATATTCATTGACTTTTTTTTAACCATTATTAAAGTATATGAGTTAATGAAGGTCATGAATCCCATATTTCTGCCCACATTTTCTTCTCTGTCAGATACCCAGCAATTCTAATATGCTCAAAATAAGTGTGCTTAGTGCTAATGCGCCATGCAGAGGCACTCTGCATGCAGAATAGGCTGACAGTATTAACGCAGAATTACTCCAGTCTATCAGACTAAACTACTTCGCAAAATCTAAAACAGCTCTCATGAGCCCAGAATTTCCCAAGATTTACTATATCCAGTGAGCCAGTGAGACCAGTGAGATAAGCCAGTGAGACAGCTAAGTGATGGAGGACATGGGCAGAATCATCAAATTGAGAGACTTTTCTGTCCCAATAAAATTTTTGCTTTTGCATGGTGGTTTTGATGCTTTAACCTTTGTAACACCGAGGGCTGCCTTCTTTTGCCTCTGTACCCTGCTGTTCACTTGTGCCCTCATAACCTTTCATTCCCCATCCTGAAGCTGCTGTGGCAGTGCCTTACCCAGTATTTCTGGAGCTGTATCCTCCTGACCTTGCACTGGCAGACTCTGAAGCACAGATACGTCCACTAGATCAGGTTTCTTGTAGAAAGTGATTGTCATTAATGTTTAAAATATCCTTTTCTTTCCTCTGCCTCTTCTCGCTTGCCTTGTAGCTATTAGTCTGTAACTCTGGAACTAAGAATTCCTCGCCCATTCTCTCATATGTTTTAGTTTGTAACTTGAAGACCTAGTAGATGACATAATAGATTACAGTTATTAAAATATCCAACAAGTACACATGAATTAGGGATATTTTTTTTCTATGTATCTCCCCTTCTTCTTTTTAATTTTTTTTCCTAAAGAAATAAAAACGGCAATCATCAAAATGTATTCTAAATTCTGAATAAATTATTATGGTTTAAATAGATTATGTCAATCAGCCAGACCATCTGAAAGAGATGATATTTGAATTTAGGTAGAAAAGTATGGTATCATATATGGGAAAGAGAAAAAGCAGGTAATCTGTCATCCTGTTGAAGAAGGCAGGATAATATAAGCCAGTGCATCACATTTTAATAGTTAATCTCTTCTACTGTACTAACTACAAAGCTGTTGAATAAAGTGTTAGATTCTGCTATTACAGAAATGGTACCTACCATGATTCCTTTTTCTATGACACTTTCAAATACAGCGTGAACTGTTATTGAGTCCCTTCTACTTCTCTTTTGTATTTTTAGCGAGTTCTATCTTTATTTTTCCTCTTTTTTTTCACTTAGGTTGTTTTCTACAAAATTTCTATTGATAGTTTTGATATGAGAAATTCTTGCTAGTGGTGATATTTTTCAAAGGTAACAAGAAGCCTCTTTTAAGATACTAGGATACTGAAAAATAGATTATTATCTCTACTCTTCTGGCCAAATTCATGTTGGGACAGTTACCTTTTGAACTCTTAAATCCCTCCTGCATTTTCTGTTGGAGAAGATATTTGTCTTTATTACTGGCCTAAGGCAGGACTGATGTGATTTGTTGAACAGTTGTTTCATTTCAGTAGTGGTAAATTGATTAGGCTTCCTCAGAACACTTGAAAAGTTTGTGAACACCAAGAGCATTTGAATGAACTGCTCTTTGCTCACAGATGTGGTTTTATGTTTGAGTCATAATTACTCTGAATTGTTTTTATGGTCAAAGGGTTTGTTAGATTCTAGAGATGACTTCCATATTCAAGAGCAAATGTGGCAGAGTTTACCTTCAGTTTAATGCTAAAAAATACATATATATTTGTCTAGAGTAAGTATAGGCATAACTTAGTTAATTGAGACATAAATAATTGAGGGAATAAGAGATTCTTGCTTCAACAACAAAATAACTAGGGGTCTAGAGAAAAATGTACCACAAACTATGGTTATTTGTGATGTGAAAGAGACCCAACACAGAGGGTCATGGTATACACTGAAAGATCTACCTACAGTTTTGTATATACTGCTCCTGACTGTAAAGTTCCTTCTTGCGTTATTCTGTTCTTTACCTATTCATTTCTCTCCATAAATAAAGGCCTCAGCTGGGCGCTGAAAAATGGACCACACATCACAATATAAGGATGAGGATAAAGAAATAGAATTGAATGTCTTTTTGTAGAGTGATAACACTGTAATCTGAAACACCTCACAATCTGTCCCAGTGGAATATCACAGACAAAATGACAAGACTGAGTCATAAGTTTAAAAGCTCTGGAGCATAAAGGTGTAAGAGAGAGGAAAAAAAAAAAATATCTTAAGTTATCTCACTGTTTATCAACAAAATCACTCCTACTTCTACATAGCTTTTACAGATTCTTGTAATCTTTCCTATCAGAGATATTAGAGCTTTTGCTATTCTATTTCTACATGCAATTATTATTTACCCGTTTTGTTTAGAATGCTTTGGTCATTATTTAGACAAAGAATGTAGAATGTAGGAATAATATAACTATTAGTTTACTGTGATAACTGAACCTAAGGAATACGCTTAATAGCACACAAGATAAAGTATCTACAAAATATGATGAAAAATAGTCAGGGTTTTCTGTTTGTTTATATATGTAATCTTTATAGTGCCAAGCACATTAATGAAACAGGAATTTATGCATGCACACACTGTATGTATGTTACAGGCATTTTAATAGAAATTCAAATTACTGCAAATGTAAATAATACTGTAATAACAAAGTACACATTGGATGTTAGTTGGATAGTTAGGGAAGAAAAGCCAAGTGAAACATTTCAAACACAACTTGCCAGTGAAATAGAGAAACACGCTATGAATTCTGTCAGTCCCAAGCATCGGAATGCCTTCTAAATATTTTCCACCTGGAAATGTTCATAATTTTTTAAGTTAGGAGAAAAAAAAGTGGAATATGCATATTTATAGTCAATTTGCTGGAAGCATTTACCATTTCACATATCAGAAATTGACTCGTGGGGAGTATAGTGTCATCAAAAACATAGTCCACTAATGCTGCATATGTCTTGCTCTTCAGAAGGAATACATTTTACTGTCTAATAGTTCGCTTTAGCCCTAACAGCTTCAATTGTTTTTTGGGGGCAAACGACACAACATCACATCCTGCTAAAAATTCTGACACTAATAATTCTGGCCATGCAAGAGGCACTCTTCAGTTAAAGCCTATACAGACAGATATTAAGACAGTTTAAGAGATCTAAATTCAAGGTGTGTTGACTTTCCCATACTGCTTCTTCTCAAAACACAAATACTAATACAAATAAGTTGATAATAATAGCCCTACTAAGCTGCTTTACAGCTTATTCTCATCTATCAATCTGAATTAACATAAATTAACAGCTACTTCAAATCTCACCACTTTTTACTTCAAGTACAAAGAGAATTTCTTTAACCTTGCCCTCTAAATATAAATTTAAATTCCTGACTTCAAAATATTTTCAGAGGGAAGATGTGACTGACCAATAAAACCTTACAAGGAAGAATGCTCACAGGGGATGGGCAAGGAAGAGGAGTCCGTGGAGCTCAGGGAATAATGCAGCCTGTTTGCCTGATTGCCATAGTAGACTGATACTGTCATGTGCAGCCTGTGTTTTTTGAAAATATGAAATTAGTTATGAGACACATAGGAGGCAGGAACACTTTTTTTTTTTAAACACAGTAAGTAATATCCCTATTAATTGCCTTTTTAATTTTAAGTTTTCAAAATTTTTTTCAGAACTACTTGGGGATACAATAATATTGTCAAACTGTCCATCTTCTGTTTGGGAGTGACTAATTCCTTCTATTTTATCTTTGTTTTCTAAAGATTAACCATGATTAGAAAGATTTACACGAAACTACAAACACCAGATCAATCCAGATCAATGCTATTGATGTTTACTATGAATGCATACAGAATTTACTGTTTTCTCCTGCTTTCTTCTACCTGTAAAGCTATAAAAATAAACACTATTATTTCAATTATTTTAACCTACATTCCAGTTTCTTATCTTTGTGAAATATTGATTTTAAGGGATGCTTTTAAACAATTTAAACAAAAAGGACTCAAACTTGTTGATGTTCTGGTATTGTACTGTAGAGAATATGCCACATCATACTAGCATAACAAAATTGCAAGCGTGGTGCTGAATAACATTATTCATATTGAATTATTCATATTGAATTATTCATATCAAATTAAACTCCGAACTATATATCTAGGTTTTCTGTTTAGCCTTTACTAGGTTTACTTCGGCCTCAGAACAGAGTTGAATCAGAAGAGAACATGTTGAATCAGCACATGGACATGGACCTGTTGCAATTGGTCCAGAGGAGGCGATGAAGATGATCAGAGGGCTGTAGCACCTCTCCTATGAAGACAGGCTGAGAGAGTTGGGGATGTTTAGCCTGCAGAAGAGAAGGCTAGCAGGAGACCTTATAGGCCCTTCCAGTCCCTAAAGGGGGCTTACAGGAGAGAGGGGGAGGGACTCTTGATCAGGGAGTGGAGCCACAGGATGAGAGGGAATGGTTTTAAACTGAAAGAGGGGAGATTTAGATGAGATCTCGGGAAGAAATTCTTTGCTGTGAGGGTGGTGAGACACTGGAACAGGTTGCCACGAAGAGCTGTGGTTGTCCCATCCCTGGAGGGGTTCAAGGCCAGGTTGGATGGGGCTTTGAGCAACCTGGTCTGGTGGGAGGTGTCCCCATCCAGGGGGTTGGAACTGGCTGATCTTTCAGGTCTCTTCCAACCCAAACAATTCTATGATTCTATTAATTACTTGAGTTTTCCTTGTCCCTTGTTTCCTAGGAGCATATGGTGCTGTTAAGATTCAGTCTTTTCCTCCTGTAAATCTATGTCAATCCCACCAACTCTTGCCTCATGCTCTGCTGAAAAGACAATACGACTATAGAAAGTGAGGTTCATAGATCAGTGACACCTTATTTTTAACCCTTCCTCTGTTAATTAGCTTCTTAATCTTTGTATTGCCACTGTTCCTCAAACTGTTTTTTTTCCCTCTCCCTCTTCTGTTCACTTCTTGCTTTATCTTTTTATCCTTCACTTTATCTTCACTTCTTTCTACCTGCAAAACACATCCATCGAGTTTGAAGTATCAAGCAAAATGCTAAATTGCTTTCAGAAGAACCTGTGTGTTATTTTTATTATGTTATTCCCAATTCTTTTCATTTGAAGGAATGATACATTTTATTCTCTCTTGAAGTAATAAAAAAAAAAAAAAAAGAAAAAAGGAAAACAAATTTAAAATCTAACTGGAATATTGCATCTCATAACAATCCTTTGCAATATGTTTCTTATTCTTCATCAAATAAACCAAGATCTTGAAATCTTTGTGCCTCAACTAGGAACATAAATAGTTGGTTATATAATGTACTTTAAATTTTAAAATATCCAGCAGTTTCTAATGAGTTTAATTCAGTTTTGGGTTTTAGCTGAGTTCAGACCCACTGATTTCAATAGCAACAGTAAAGCAACAAATAAGGGTTTATAAAATGCTATTATTGGTCTCTGAAGTAGCTTCCTCCTTACCGACATACTCAGATACAGACCCCTAACCTTGGGTCACAAAATTAATGTCATTATTTCTCAAAAATCCATCCACAGTCATTTCCACTTCTTCATGAGGCTGTTTTTTCCCATTTTTGTCAAATTAAACTAACTTTTCCAAAGTATTTGACTATAGTCAATTTGACTATAGCAATACTATCTTAATTATACACAGTAAATCTCTGACCATAACTCGCTGAAGGTTTTGTTAGGTAGGCACATATTTGTCTGCATGCAAATACAAAAGACTTATTTTCATCACTACCTTAAAGCTGCAGCTATAAACTTTAAAAATTACTATAGACTCAGATGACATCAATATTGAATTTTCCTTGAATATTTGTGAATATTTGCTGTGAATGCAGTCCTACCTACAAAAATAGCCCCTGAATTCTTGAATCTAGCCTGCTGTAAGAAATGGGAGCAGACACTTGCCACTCTACATTCAAGGACTTGACACAACCATTGAAACTTGTCACTTCATATCGTTTAGCTCTAGTGAAAATCAAAGTTTACCAATATTGTTGCTTTAACTCCCACTCTAACTGTATAATTTTATTTTCAGAAAGATTAACTCTTATCTTCTTTCTCTTTGTCCAGTTGTAAACACACAGCCCTACAGTACAGTACTGACTAGAACTATAGCTTTGTACTGAAGCTGGAGCTGTCACAAATGATGCTTGTCAGATTTGCTCTGTCTGAACTTTTCTCAACCTTCCTGTAGCTTTGTTTTCACTTGGTTTAGCTCTAACAGCATTTTCTCTAATAGACCAGGTGCATATGGCTAATTTATTTTACTTCTGTTTATCTGTGTGTGGTGCGGCACAAGTCTTACACAGACAGCTGTAACAAGTAGTTATTCTATGCAGAATGAGATATTTGCAACACTAACGTGACAATGCAGTGCAGAGAAGTACAGGTCTGATATGACAGCAGATACCTTCAGAAGTGGAGACGAAGGAGGTGGTGTAGAAGAGTGCAGGCATGGGGTAAGGGATGGGATGTAGGTCTGGCATGAAAGACCCCAGGGTTGGAGTCCTCAGGAAGGACATGGACTTGTTAGAATGGGTCCAGCAGAGAGCCGTGAAGATGATCAGAGGGCTGTAGCACCTCTCCTATGAAGACAGGCTGAGAGAGTTCGGGTTGTTCAGCCTGGAAAAGGAAAGGCTCCAGGGAGACCTTAGAGCCCCTTCCAGTCCCTTCCAGAGATGGGGAGGGGCTCTTGATCAGGGAGTGGAGCCACAGGATGAGAGGGAACAGTTTTAAACTGAAAGAGGGGAGACTTAGATTAGATATCAGGAAGAAATTCTTTCCTGCGTGTTGCGAGGCACTGGAACAGGTTGCCAAAAGAAGTTGTGGCTGCCCCATCCCTGGAGGGAGGGAGGCCAGGCTGGATGGGGCTTTGAGCAACCTGGTCTGGTGGGAGGTGTCCCTGCCTATGGCAGGGGGTTGGAACTGGATTATCTTTAAGGTCCCTTCCAACCTGAACCATTCTATGATTCTGTGATAAACAGCTCACTCATAGCCAATTAAAGAAATGCAGAATTGGACAAACCTGTCGAAAAGACATAAAAGGCACCATATATCATAAATTTGGAGTAATGTGGAGCTGCAGACTAGTGAAGAAAGACAAAAGGTATAAAAAGCGTGTTAGAAAACATGTAAAAATTGTTCCAAATGGATCCTAGAACAAGACAAGACCATCAACGTGAGCATTCCCCCAGCAGATGACTGTAGATGCTGACAACTTGCTATAACACGCTCCCGACTCCATCACCTCCCCCCGGCCAACAACCTTAGGACACAAGAGAGTACAGTAAATGGGAGCATAAGTTTAGGCATTGTTCTGAAAAATTATTGTTTTACACTTCTTACATTTTCTACATCTTGAGACCAACAACGTTCAATAGAATTTTTCTTTTTTACTTGACATGAGGGAAAAAAAATCAGCAGCTGGATCACCGAATAAAAATCTAGAATATCCAATATTATAGTCAGATGCTTTATCTAATTCCTTTTACTGATCTAGAGCATATTAATAACCTGTTTCTGAAATGAAAGAGAAAATATTATCTAATGCCAAGTTCATTTGTGACTCACTTTTGATAATTCTTTGATATGGACGATAAATTACCATTCATGGTATTTCAGTTCAAATAAAGTTGGAATTTAAGTTACCTAAGATGTTTCTTTTCCAAAGCAGCAGTATCTCAAGCCAGGAGTCTTTATCTGGCTTTCCTTACTGTACTACTTTAGCTACTGCATGATATTGTTTCGTTTACACAATTATTTTGGTATTCAGCTTTTCCAGAGTCCGCCAGTTATAGGTATGGTGTTCTTCCATAGGAGCCCCAGATAACTTCAGAATCTTTTCTTTTAATTGTAGAGCTTTTTGAAGACTACAATTAGTTGTTTAATTTTATTGCTGATAATAAAACATAAGATTACCTTACCTTACCATACAGCCACACGCACATACATGCAAGATAAAGAAATAGCATCCGGAAGTTGTTTATCACAGATTAAGTCCTGGTGTCCCTATTCACCTTTGATATTGGTAGGGATTTTGCCCGTGTGAAGTCTGCAGAAAAGAAACTACATAAAATTAGAAAAACGGTGCTATTTTATATAAAGCTTTAAAAAAAAGGGATACATTACTTCCGATGCAGTCACCCTAGATACAGATTTAGAGCAGAAAATCAAATGAAATGGTGCCATTGCTCAGGCTTAATAGGGGAATCGAAGAATTATCATCCATAATATTACCCTTGTTACAATATAGAATTGATGAAGCATCCTATACTGGGTGCTAATATTGCATTATGATAGTGATGCAGCTTTCATTTAAGAAACCACATTGACTATACAGAACATGTGCAGTGCAGTATTTTAAAACCAATCACAGCTTTTTCTCTTTTTACACTTACTTGCAGTGCCAGGAGTGTGCCCCCTATTTTTTGCATGATTTTATGATTACTGTTAGGAGTAATGAGCATGTTTTACACCTTTCTGGTCCTTTCTGCTTCAGTCTCCTTCAGTGAAGAAATTTGTTCTTAAGACATCTTCCTGCAGGAAAGAAGTGGGGGATAAAGCAACACATTCCTTATTTCTGAGGATTTCTGCAGAAGAACAGCTAGTGTGATTTTCAAGATGTATTCATTCGCTATGAAGGTAGTTAAGGCTAAACTTTGTCATGGAAACGTGGGTTTTTTTGTTTCTTTGGGTTTTTGGAGGTTTTTTTTGGGTTTTTTGTTTTTTTTTTAAGAGATAACAACTGGTGTAACGGCGGGAGTGCTGCATATATAAAGTACACCTCATATCACAGGCTACTTTCCTTAACATTTATCACCTACTGTAATAAAACCAGCTTATAGTTTAAACTAAACATTTCTTCCACTATTTCACCACTTCCTACTTTTTCTAAAACTTTCACAAGCTTGTTATTTCTATTCTTTGTGGAAATACCTAATTTTGAAACATTCTCTTCTGGTCAGCTCTGGATGTCAGCTCATAATTGATACCCTACCATCCTTTGACTCAGAAAAGACACAACCCTACACCCTCTAATTAGTGGAAAGGCTGATAGTCCCGATATTAACAGGAGGTTTTCTTTCCATAGGGGCAGAATTCAGATTTAGTTGTGCAAACCTCATAAAGTTCAACAAGGCCAAGTGCAAGGTCCCACACATGAGTTGAGATAATCCCAAGCACAAATACAGGCTGGGCAGAGACTGGATTGAGAGCGACCCTGCTGAGAAGGAGTTGGAGGTGTTGGTTGATGAGAAGCTCAACACGAGCATACCAGAAAGAATGTTTTTGATGACGTTCTGAAGGTTATACTGCCTGATGAACAATTGTTTAAGATTTTTTCTTTACTGTGTGATTACCTACTTCCCCTTTCTAGAAGTCCCTGAAGTATTTAGGAAAATGTCTAAGGTACCACAATAAAGTGCAGACACAGCTTGTCAGACACACATGAATTAAACCTGACCAGAAGACTTCCATATAAATTGAATTTCCTTGAAGTTTGCTAGTCCTTCAAAATGAATTTTTTTCATGGTGCTGTACCAGTGTCTGTCAGCAGTCACTACTGTAAGTAAGATCCCAGTGAGTTCAGTACTTTTCCAACACATTTTTCAATCCATGGCAGTTGATACCACAAGGAATCGTACTCAACTAGAAAACTCGAGTGATAAGAAAGTGAATGTTCTATTCTTCTGGTTAATACATGAGTATGACTGCAGTTCTTTTAATTCCAAGTTCCTTTCTGAGAGGGTTTGGGCTTGGGTGGTTTTTTTTTTTCCTGAGTTCCCCTTTAGGTGAGTCTAGGATCCAGCATGTATCTGAAGATTTTTCCTTCCTTTCATCTAGTTTGCTCAAAAAAAAGCTAGGTTGACTACAGTTTGTGTGACTCAGTCTTATGAACTGTGTGATGTCCTCAGTGAACATTAAATTCAATGGGCCCCATTACAACAATGAAATCTTCCTTGTGTAATGACTGGTTGTCATGGTTACAGCTGGGCTAGAGTTGGCTTTCTTACTGGTAGCTGGTACAGTGCTGTGTTTTGGATTTGAGATGAGAATGGTGTTGATGATGAACTAATGTTTTCAGTTGTTTTGAAGTAGCCAAGGCCTTTTGTGCTCCTCACACCTCCCTGTCGGTGAGTAGGTTGGGAACACACAAAAAGTGGGAGGGGACACAAGTCAGAACAGCTGACCCCCAACTGACCAAAGAGATATTCCATACCATAGGACATCGTGCTCAGCAATAAAACTGGGAGAAGGAAGGAGGAAGGGGGTGACTTTTGGAGTGATGGCATTTGTCCTCCCAAGTAACCATTACACGTGATGTAGCCCTGTGGTCCTGGAGATGGCTGAACACCTGCCTGCCAATGGGAAGTAATGAATGAATTCCTTGTTCTGCTTTGCTTGTGTGTGTGGCTTCTACTTTACTTATTAATTTTTTTTTGTTTCAACCCATGAGTTTTCACACTTTTACTCTTCTGATTCTCTCCCCCATCCCACCAGGGGGAAAATGGGAGAGGGGCTGCGCGGTCCTAATTGCTGGCTGGGGTTAAGCCCTGACACTGGCCTCTGCAGTACTTCCCTAACAGCTGAGCAAAGAACAAATTGTCATTTAGAAAAGATAGATTTCTTTCAGGCCTTTAGCTTACCAGGAATGTTCAAACACATGGTAGAGCTTGCTCTGTCTGCCCTTTCCTGCTCAGACAGCATTAAACAAATATTTTTCTACTCTAACGACACAGATGGAAATCCCAGCCTGAAATTGGCTGAGCATTTTGGTTTGGAACTACAGAAAAAAAAAAATACCCAGGACAAAACTTCAACATTTTTAATGCTCATCTTGCAGGACTGGGCCTTCTGTTGTTTTTTTGGTGTTTCCATGTTTATTTTTAATTTATAATTTGTCAGATTACATATTTGATCTGTAATCTGATATGTAACTCTCTGACATGTTGAGTATATATATATGTCCTTCATAATTTCAGAAGTGATCCAGTTAATATGTTTTGAAACAATGTGTATGTACACATATTAATAATTATAATTATTCTAAAATTAAAAAATATATTTCAGAAGGAACTGTTTCTTAATGCTTAAATGGAAGTTTGATAGTAAAGTACTTAATCTAAAGAATTTATATATGACTTCTAGTTTCCATAACATGAACTTCTTTGGAAGACATTTGTCACGTGTCTGGAGATGGGATGAGAGGAACTTTATTACTCAAAGATATCAACAGTAAGGTTAAGTAAAAGAATATTAGAAATAATTTAAAAAATAATTCAGAGTCAAATATATGACTAAATAAATGATCATGTGCTTGAAATTTTCCTCAGGTTCATTACCAAAAGAGATTTCTGTCTTGTTATTTTCTAGATTATTCTTCTCATTACCATAGGTTAGTGCTTTTAAGTTTGACCTCTCATCCTCATTCACCCCAACCTTCTGCTACACAATTAGAGATGCTGGAGTACTCACATTCGAGTTGGGCGTAAGCTGTGAAAACATTTTATAATGGAATTTTCTGGCAAGATCAGCATTCCTATCGCCATTCTGTACAGCTGCATCCAGAAGAAAAGCATAGCAGTGATGCCACGATATACTGCATCCTTCAGTTTTCATCAACTAATGGAAAAAAGAAGGCTAACAGATAAGAAATGAATTCAGAATCAAGATAAAACATTGCAATGAACATAGCAATCATGGAAGTGAGTGCTTTGAGATAAATTGAAATGAGATACATGTCCTTCTCAAACTAAGAAAATTGAATTCCTTTAAAACTGAGTAAAGTCAATAAAACCTAACCTGTAGGTCCTTTCACTGTTATATTGATAAACATGGGAGGAATTAGAAATCATTTTAACTCAGCTCAGTTTTCCCTTCAATTACTGTATATAAACCCAGAAAACAAGCTAATAGACAAATAGAAACTGTAGAGTAAAGGCATGTATAATTCAGTTTTAGGTCTCAGGTTTCACGTTTACACTGTCAGATGAAATGTATCTAACTGCTGACACTCAAGAAATAACTGAAGCGTTACAAAGACTTACCTCATAATAAATACCCTGGTTTGAGACAGAACAGAACCAATTTTCTTTTCAGTATTTTCCATCTCTGTACATATATATCTATATATAAATATATATGAGGGTTTCTTTCCTAGCCATCCAATTACTGCCATCTTTATGTGATTTGACTCTACAGGTTGTGTCAGAAATAAAATACAGTCTTACCATTTGAAACACAGAAATGGCAAAAAATTCATTAAGATAATGAATCTTTCTGAATATAGATTCTTAAATACACTACAAACAATCCTTGCAGACTGGATGTCCTGGTTTCAGCCGGGAAAGCGTTAATTTTCTTTCTAGTGATTGCTGTGAAAGGAATCAATAATGCATATGTTTCTAATTATTGCTAGGCGATGTTTATACTTTTCAAGGACTCTTTTCAGCTTCCCATAGAAGCTGAGAAGAAGCATAGACAGAACAACAGAATGCCCAATGGAATATTCTGTACCAATAATGTCATGCTCAGTATATAGATGTGGGTCGGCCGTGGGGATCCGCAATCATTGCTCAGGAAGGTACCAATTCACCGACTGGTGAGAGTGCCTTGGGTCATTATTAATGTTATTTGCCTTTTCTGTTATTGTTCTATTAAACTGTCTTTATCTAAACCCACGAGGGTGTTCTTTTTTTCCTTGCCCTTTTCCCTCCTTTCCTCCCTCTTCTCCCTGCCCTTCTGGGAGAAACAGAGAGAACTGAGAGAGTGGCTACGTGGTCCTTGCGGCTGCCTGGGGTTAAACCACGGCATTGGATCATAAACATGTATGATAAGTGTTTTTTAGAACACCAAATGTTGGTTTATAAAATAACTTGTTCTATTCCACATAGTATCTGAACATGTATGAGGTACTATCAATCAATCACCCAGGGAATAAGAAAATGGAAAAGGATAAAAATCTTGAAAAGATATGAATATAAGTTTTGATTCAAAGCCCAAGGAAGGAGGACAGTTTCTTCTCACTTTCTTCACTGGAAACTAAGGAATAAAAATATGGAACAAACAAATACCTTGGCTATACCATGGATGTCTTTCTGAGACAGGCAAGGCACTAGATTTTATTTATGTATTCTTTTAAAATGAAAAGTTTTCGATTGATAGTCAGAAATTCCATTTATTACCCATTATGTTTTCCTGTTGTCTTTCAGTGATGAAAATTTCTAAACTGCAGAGCTGAATTACTATGAAAATAATACAAAACACTATTATTTGCTTTTTATTAAATAAAAAATAACTCAATATACTTTCAGTTTCTGACTTTTTGCTGGAACTTTAGAAGTATAATATTCTTGGGAAATCTTAATCATATAGAGACAAACAATATGTTCTTTTCAATAGCTGGATATGGAAATCTATGCCCAAATAAAATTAAGGGCAGAATACAATATAAGTAATCCAAACAATTTCATTTAAAGTTGGAATATCCACAACGAGAAGTAAATTTACCATGCAGCTTGTCTCTACATACAATAGAATTCAGTACAGGGCAGGTTTGATGGATACTCAGATTCTACGGTGTAGGGGATACGGTGTAGGGGAGAACTTTGTAGAGTGGCCTTGATGGTTGGACTCGATGATCCCAAGGGTCTTTTCCAATCTGAATTATTCTATGATTCTAATAGATTTCCTGTCTTTATCAACAATATCTCTGATAAAATTTGTTTTTGCACCTTTTTTTTATGAAACTAATAAAAAAAATACTCTGAATTTTAAGAGGTTGTCATGGTTTCGGCCGAATTTACCAAAATCAGACCGACAGATGGCCCTTCCCCCCCCTTCTGCCCCCCCCTAAAAAGAGGAGAGAGGAGGAGAAAGAGATAAGGAGATTCAGAAGTTTAGAATGAACTAAACTACTTTAATGAAGAATTAATATTAAAATAAAAATAAAGAAGAAAATAATGAAATAGATACAATATCTACAAAACCGTATCAAGCTCCCAGGATGACAGTCACGTCACCGGCAGGCACTGGGGAAGTCCCAGACTGGACTCAGTGATGAATGGGAACTGGATTCCAGCTCTGGAGTCAGGAACACACGGATCGGGATCAAAGGCAGACGAACAGACAGAGTCCTCTCTGGACGTCGGCCATCGCAGGAAGGGGCTGACCCTTTGATCCCTCAGCTTTTATACTGAGCATGGGGCAGATGGGATGGAATACCCCAGTTGGTCAGGTTTGGGTCACCTCTCCTGTCCACTCCTCCCCACCGATGTGACCCCTCTACCTTTTTTCCGTTTCCAACCCTCTAAAGGGGCAAATAACGAAATGGGGTGACCTTGGTTGTTATAGCAATAAGGATAAGCAAGGGCCTCCCTGCTCACCATCCCTTGGCATGGAGCACAAACATTGGGCTGATCATTCTGAGAACGAGCAGTTTTCTCCACAATATGTGGTTAATTTCAGAGGTTTAGAGAAGGCCTGGCTAGGACGTAAAGTTACAGAACAGAAAATTAGTTTGGTTTTACTTCAAACCGGGACAGAGGTAAAGTTAAAACAGTAAATATCAGGTAGAAAATGACCTGCAGTTGCTGGTCAATCTGCCTTACCTCCCACATTGACAGGAATAGAATATTAGGAAAAGGATTATCCATGCAACAAAGGTTAGAGTCTTCAATTCTCTTTCCACATACTATGAAAAATTTATAATATGAGGTTGTGTTACATTTGATATTCCTAATTGTGGTCACAGCTCTACCAGAGCTACTGGGCTACTGGGCTTTTTTAACGTACTACTATAGAGAAACAATGTTGTCTGTAGAACAGCATAACCTGATATACTTTAAACCAATCTACTCTTGGTATATATGCCGTATGTAACATTAAAATCGAGTATAATATGTCATAGAACATTTTAGCATTTTCTGAATATTAATCAATTATTATCACAGTCCTTAGGCTTTTCAAAGATTGCTTTAATTGGTAGGCCATTTTATTCTGGTTTTTCACAGATCATGTTGGCAGAGAAAAGCAAAACCAAAGTTAAATCTGTTTAAGACCATTTCTAAAATCAACATAGAAGTTCAAATATATACAGGAAAATATAAAACTGGATTGGTTTCAGCTGATTTGAGTTAATGAAAACCAGATTTCAGTTGTTATATTATAAATATATTAATTTTCAGCTACATCTTGAGTGTTGAAACTTGAAAACTGTTTTACAACAGACTACCACACAACCACTACTTCACATAATTGGGTTTGATGCTCTGCATATTGAAAGATAACTACTTCTGGCAGCAGATTGCAGGATCATTAATATTTCTATTATTTCAACAGCCACTAAATTAATGTTCCCCTTTGGACTGAGACCACCTATTACTTCACTGTGAAAACCACCATGTATAATTCAACTACGTAGTATTTGCATGTTAGAGAATAGTAGAATGCAGTTTGATAAGGATACATGTAGAAAGAATAAAGTTAGATATCACAACCACACAAATGCAAGACTGAGATCTTGAAAGCGTCTTTTCAGTTGATGATCGAACCTAGAAATGCCCACATGCTGCAGGTTCCTCATGTTTTAAACTTAAAGTACTCTATGTAACTAAAATTCTGCTGCATGTGTTGCAGGGTTCAGTCTTACCAAGGTTAAAAGCCTGGAGAAGAGAAGGCTCCGGGGGGACCTTATAGACCCTTCCGGTACCTAAAGGGGGCCTTATAGGAGAGATGGGGAGGAACTCTTTATCAGGGAGTGGAGCGATAGGACAAGTTTCAAACTGAAAGAGGGGAGATTTAGATTAGATTGAAATTATTTCCTGTGAGGGTGGTGAGAACCTGAAACAGGTTGCCCAGAGACGCTGTGGATGCCCCATCCCTGGAGGGGTTCAAGGCCAGGCTGGATGGGGCTTTGAGCAACCTGGTCTGGTGGGAGGTGCCTCTGCCCAGGGCAAGGGGGTTGGAACTAGATGATCTTTAAGGTGCCTTCCAACTCTAACCATTCTATGATAAGACTATCTCATGCCGACTAACTATTTTTATTCCTAAGTACTGATGGGGACCAGTAGGTGCATGTACACCTGTGTTCCTGAGAGCCTGAACTGACCTCTGTGCAAAACAGAGCAGCATCTATTGTTTCTTTCAACCTGCACACAATGACGATACTGGTCTGCCCTACACACTTTCCCCAAAATATTCATTCATTCATGTGTCTAGTGCTTTACTCTTCCAGGATGTGGTACACACAAATTAATTTTGTTCTTTAGTTCAAGGAAATAAGACATTATACTCTCTCAAAAACAAAGACAAAACATTTTATCCCTTGCTAATGAGTAACCTGATCATTAGTCAGTGGAGTCAGACTTTTCTGACGGTCACGACTTTTTTTTCTGTCTATTTTCAGAAAAGTAAAATTTCCACATCTTAAAACAGGTTATAGTCCAGCAGCTGCAAAAGTCTCAAGGAAGTTATTTAATTTGCCTTTAAGAGAAAACAGATTTCAGTCCTGGTATCACTTTACCTAGAAAATATTTCAACTATTGGGCTGCTGTTAAGATACAGGGGAAGCCCTGATTCTGGCTGTTTTCAAAGAGTGACTCATGCTGTTTGAAAGACAGCTCAAACACTGCTCTTAAGAAAGGGTATCTAAAATACCCTGCTTGGAGTAACATGTATATATATCCCAAAATATATCCTATGTATTCTGGACAACTTTTCTTTATTTTTCTTTATTTTTTTTTCTTTTCCCCAGGCATCACAGCATTAAATAATTCCTAATATAGCAATTAAATTGATATGCAGATACTTCATAAATATTTTAAGGGACTCCAGACATTGAATCCAGACTTTCAATTTTTTCTTCAGGCTTCCAAAACTTATGAATTTCACTGTTTTGATTTATAGCAATTCACTTTCTTTTTCCATGTATCCTATATTCTAAAAATATTCCAGTGCATGGCAATGGGGCCAGTGAGAGAGTAAGATGCCACTAAATTACTGAGAAAAGTTCAAGAACAGGTATAGAACAGGACTACTTTTAGAATAAAAATAATCTGTGAAGAGAATGAGGATGTCAAAATTATTCTGAAATACTTTTATTGGCTATTTTACCTTGAATATGTATTTTTTCAGGACTGATCTTAGTCACATTATTTTTAAAATCATGTTAATTTCAAAAAAAAGGAATTGGTTTCAACACAGCAATGTCAGGCCATTTCTAATCATTTCTGTAATACCATTTTCAATTGCTACATTTAAAATATGGCATTCTTAACCAGAATATAAGATGTCAAGTTACTGCTGAACACTACATAAAATTTAAGGGAAAATTGAGCTCATTTTCATGCAAGTTGGGCAAGCTGTTCTGTAAATCCATTGATGTACTTGCAGCATCCAAAAATAAAAAAGAAAAGAAAAAATATTTTACTAACAATAAGGAATAAAAAAGAATATCCCTGATCACAATTATCTCTATATATTTTCACCTCATTCAAATCTTCTGCAACGTCCCTCAATATAAATGTTCTGATTCAATTTCTGTTCCCTTGATTATATCTCTTTAGGACATCTGCCTTAGTGCACTGAATATGCTCTGGGAGTTTCTATTATTATTCTTGTCTTTCAGTGTGTGATCTTGGGCTTTACTGATTGCACACCATCGAAATCCTGAGCTGTTTCAAGAACTATTAATTTCATTTTGGCCTTCCTATGGTATTCTACCAATACCTTAGTGTTTTGCAAACATCACTTGATTTATCTTCATGAGACTACTGTGAAGTAAGCTCTTATCTACCAGCAGAGAAAACTGTAAGTACTCAACGATTCTACAAATCAAGTCACACGGGTTTTCAAGTTCAGTGTTTAGAAAAAGGAGGATCCAGATTCAGTGGCAACCTGTGAAACTGTTGTAATATGTGATTTGCTAAGCACTGTACAAGAACGTTGTTTTAAGTACTAGTACAGCATCCAATTCTCAGGGTATTATTTTATATCCATGAGATCAGTCCACAGCCTTATTCATCATATATTAACATCTTTTCTTGAAATTCAGATACAAATCTGGCTTTGTCCATGTAGAAAGAAATCTTTTTGATCACATAATTAAAAACATGTATAAGGTTTTTATGTATATTATTTATCTTTATTACGTATATATTTATATACAAATATATATGTGTATATATATGTATTTATCTATATTATGTATAAGACATAATTAAAACTGGCAAAAGACCATAAAGACTTGTACTTCCAAGCCCTTGATTACGTGTCTGCATAATCTTAATTTTCTTTTCATTTAATTTTCAATTTTATAACCTTTTTTGGTCTTGTCCAAATACTGATTGATTAACTATAAAATAATATTGCAAAGTAAAAAATAAGAATTGTCTCATGACAGAAATAATGAATGCGGAACACAGATTAAAAGAAATTTTATAGGTACTAACAAACTTTGCCAAACTACAAGAAATAAGTTTTATTAGAAGGCACCAAAAAGATGCAGTGAGTGATAATGTAAGTATTTTCATTGTAAGTAGTCATTAGTATTGTATTTTTGATCAATTCCCTCAGCTGATTAAAAGCATCACATTTTGTAAGACTCATCATTGTTGGTGTGAGTCTCATTTATTTAGGCTGGTAATAACTTCCTCATTTAGTTACACCACCCCTCAGTTTGTACTTATTTATGATTATTATTCAACGTGAAAAATAGTCGTCTCTGCTGCCTGAAGGTGCATTTTGGAGCCGTGAAATCGAAGAGGCGGAGGAAGGGCTGGATGGAAAGCAAAGACACAGCAGAGACAGCAGCACTGATTGATTGGTGCCGCTCCCAGAACCACCTGAACCACGGTGCTCTTCCAATAATAGTGCTTCAAAATAATTCTGGTATCATTTATATTTAAATTTGAGACACCACTGCAGTAAGAGTAATTGTCCATCTTTTTTCCATTGTGTATCGCACATCCCATGTATACTGGGGTCTTCTGTTTAAAAGATGGCATAAACACAGCTTCAGGTGGTACAAGTCAACAAATTGATGGGACACTATTTTTAGAAGGGTAAGGCACATGAGAAAGTCTTATCCTTTTATATATGCAGAAGAATGAACCGTAAATTGAAAATCACTATATATTTTTCGTCATTATTCGTGATTTACCTGCACCAAAAATTGTGCTGGGTCAATGCTAAGTTCATGTTCACCGAGATATTTAAGAAGGTTTTGACCTAATGCTGCTCCTCTAAAGTCAATGAAGCTTTCACTATTAACAGTAACAGATTTAGGGCAATGCTGAGTGCTTTAGAAATTCCTGCAGGAGAAGTTGTGCAGGGAAGGAGCCTGAAGGGTTTACAACCTGCTGTAACAAATGATGCAACACCTGGGACAAAACGGTAGGATGAATTCGAAGGTGGTCATGAAAGAGAAGCACAAAGAGGAAAGACTTACAAAGACACTTAAATGAATTGACAGACTATCTGGAAAGCTAAGAGACTTCCTCATAAAATAGAACATTTAGGTCTGAACAAAAAATGTAAAATAAAACTCAGTGGACCGGGAAGTCTGATGAAAAATGTTAGTGTTAATTGCATACATGTGAAAAAATCTATGATATTTAGATTGTGTTTTTGTAGACTGCTATAAAATCAGAAAATATGTTTCCTATGGTTGAAACCCTTGTAAATAACTATATTGAAACATCTTTAGTTTGTTAATGAACTGAATCCTTAATAGACACTGGCAAAACAAAACCTAGCTTAGAACCTTGGCCTATATTCAGACAACAGAACACCCTGTGGCATCTCCATGAGATATGTCATGATTAAAGAAAAAATAGTTCAGACATTGATTGCTTTGGTTAAAATTATTGAGTAGAACAGGTTCATTACTAATGGATCACTAGAATATGCATTTAGAGATGGATTTTTCTGCTGGGTTCAGTCTCTCTCTCTCCCCCAGGGCAGCAGATGCAGCAGGATGTATGTGTGAAACAAGAGTCCAGCTCTTGCATGAACAGATAACAATACAGTGAAGTGCACAGTGGATGTTAACAGCTGCTGAAAATCATTAAGCATCCTTGGGTGCTTAATTATTAGAAAGCTCTAAATTCCCTACCATCTTTTCTTTCTTCGGTTAATCACAATTTCCTCTACTTGCTGCATTTTGTTCACTATATCAACTAAGTATTTGCTAACCAGCATTTTTTCTTTTCACGCAATTATCTCCTTCTGTTTTGTATCCCTGTTTTTCTGGATAATCATTTTCCTCTTCTATAATTAAGGCTTAATTTATAACTGTTTCTATTACCCATTTCCTAAAAAGGATTTGGTAATTAATCTTCAGATTATTAATGACTCCAGGTGCATCTAACCTTTATTAAAACTTGTACTGTGGCACAGGGAAGGGAACTACCTGAAGAACAGCAAACGGCAAAATTTCAATGAAGCTGAAGAAAGTAGGGTTCTTTTTGAGTAAAAGGGTTCTTTTTAAAGAACCCTTAAAGGGTTGCTTTTTGAGTAAAGTTACGGACTTTAACTCACATTCTATAAATTTCCAGACATTATCTTAGTCTATTTAAATCACTGGCAGCAGAAAGTAAATATAATATTACCATATACATATACCAGAATATCAGAAGTAGCAAGTGGATCTCCATACCTTACTATTCTGTCATAAATTTAAACAACTCATCTAAATGTAACCCTAAGATTTTCAGTCTTTTGGCTTACAAAAATATTAAAATTATACATAATACACTGAAGATATTCTTGTTATCAGAATCGATATTTCAATAATGAAGAATATGATATTCATTGACCAAACCCACTAAATCCTTAGTGTATTCATCAAACTTAATAATATTCTTCAGGCTTTTTAAATAGTTGGTTTTTCCAATAATTTTGTTTGTCTTTGGAGGCTGCCTTGCATGGGTTTGCTGTCTATCAACCATCATGTATAAAGTTTACACTTTTTTAACAAATAACAATTTTTACTAAGCTGCCATTGATATTGTATTGTTGAGTCACGCCTCAGATTTAACTAATGCACTATGCTCCAATTTTATAGAAAAATATTTGTGGTCTTCTACATAAAAGAGACATTACAATATAAAAATCTATGTATAAAAATCTGTGCTGAGGCATATCACTATCCTACCTTATAACTTGCTCTTCACAAACCATTGCTCCATGATGTTACATCACGGACCTGTAAGGCCCTTTCAGCATCCTATATGCCAGCAATAGGAGTTTTGTTATTGAGTTATGTTACATAGCTTTATATTCTGAACAGCATATCAGAACAGGAGCATGACTGGTAAATAGAGGACAGAATTAGTAAAAAGAATTACATTATTTTAGTAAAAAGAAGAAGCAGATCATATTTTTAAAGCTATGGCTTTCGTGCACCCATAGTTCAGGAACTTTAACATAATTGTAAAAGATTAGCCTGTTAGAAACAACTGTATTTCAAACTCTTCAAGACCATGCTCTAATAACATCAGATACTCCAATAGTGTTGCAATTATTGCACAAATATGGCAGAAGTGCTATATTATAAAAAAAAAAAAATCAATAATTGTACAGAAAATCTAACTCAGAAGGGTAATAATATGATGCCAGTAGTATAGAACTAAATCACAGACTGTCAGTTTACTGTCCTTTCAAATTGGTGATGTGTTTTGCAACTGACAAAGGAATCCCCAAAATTTAAAGTCAACATTTGTATATATTTGTCCTTAATTTTAAAACTGTCTTGAGAAATAAAAAGTTTTGCTGCAGTTGAAATAAATGCTTCCTGTAAGAACGCAGGAAGCCTTTGGTGCAAGTTTTTAAACAAAAAAAAAAAAAAAAACAACCTCCCAAATTGCATGTGTTCACAACCAACAGGAAAAATTCATGCAATGAAGTTGCAATTCCAGCCTCTGAATTGTAAACACCACTAAGTTGAGACGGAAAGACTTTTCAAGGATATAAGCTTTTATCCAATAACGTTTATAACGAGGCTTTCCAGCTTCATGTACTGTCAGAGGGACACAAAGAGCAGAAAGAGGAAGTGGAATTAACTATAATTGCCCTTCTTCATAAAAAGGAATGAAATATCTGCTTTGTTCTAAAAAGGGTCTTATTTCTTCATTAAATATACATGTGAGGATCTGTCTAGTTTCAAGCACAATCTGAAAAGAATTATTGTAGTCCTTAAAAAAATTGAGGAGGATCGGTTTATTACAATTGCGAACAGTCTGGAAGTATATGAAATAATATCTGCCCTGAAGAAACTTTATCATATTATGTGTCTTTGATAGATTTGAAAGACCTGATTTGTATTTCAATGAGTAAGATTTGTCTTTTGTATCCTTTTAATCAATGAATACAACTGCTATACACATTCCCCGAGGCAGCAATTGCCACAGAGAAGCAGTTTCCAGCCCAGGAAAGAACTCTAGCAAGGGTGTAGATCTTGTTGCTTTTATGAACACTTGTAATAGATTTTATCAGTAACTTTGTCATATAACACAGTCATGATACACCTCCCATTTTCAGGATAAAATGGCACAGGCTTTCTTATTCCAGAGGAATAACAAAGGATATATTTATTATATGAATGATATAACCCTTCCAACCCAAACCATTCTATGATTCTGTGATTTTTGTTACTTTAAAAAAATTCATAGCTATGGTTTAGAATACTTCTTTTTAGAATATATGTTATATATATATTAGAATATATTTTTAGAATATATTTATATATTCTTTTTAGAATATATTTTTAGCTATGGTTTAGAATAGCTTCTTTTCATCACATCACGTCACCAAGTCATACAGCGTAATATGAGCAGACCAAAACATTGTTTTTCAGGATCTGACATGCAGACTATCTGGTCTTCTGGTCTTCGTGGAGGTTACTTTGAATTCCTTCAAGAGGAAAACATTTTTTACTTCAGTTTAAGCTAAAAAGAATCTCGTTCCTGGGGTCTGAGATCACTTTGTGGGGCTAACTAAAGCACAGTCAATGAGGATAATCACAGGATTTCCTTCCAAAACATGCTTTTTGATCATTTTCCTAGTGCAGGCATAACCAGGTACTTACCTTGCACAGGCTGATGTTGTCCTGAACTGATCAGGGCAAGGGAGAGGAAACTACACAGCCATCACCGCATCTTGTAATGCTAATAACTCACCTTGCATGGTGTTTGAGTAATTCTTAGAGAGTTTGATAGGTGCATTTCCTTGCACATCTAGAGCCTTGTAATGCATTCAAAATACCCAATAATAACATCACAAAGTACTAAGAAGCAGTAACAGCAATTTCTGTGAAGTTACAAAAACTAGGAAAAGATGCACGACTATATGTGTGCAATAGCACATGAAGAGGTTTAACAAGAGTGTTAGAATAACTAACAAACTGCTTTCACTAAATATAAGGCAAATAAATAGGGATTTAAATACTCGGAATGTCAGACCACATACAAATAACAATAATATATCAGTGGTGATGAGTGAATAATTTTGTAGAAAATCTTAAAAAGATAAAATTACAAATTTGAAGAAAACTTTCATATTCAGTAACATACATTTGATAATTAAAATGATATATAAGATATTACACTGTGTTGTTTATTAAGAAATTTGGAGCACGCAACATGTAGATATGTTACTTATTGCTACCAAAGCATGAAAAGTGAAACATGATGAAATATCCTTTCTTCCACTCTTGTTCAAGAGAGGTATTTTGCAATAATTGATTTATAATCTTCAATTGAATATTGAAATAATGTATAAAGAGAAGGTATGGTAAATAGTACAACAGATTTATATATAGCAGCAAAAAAATACATGTATTTGAATTACTCACATTCCTGAGATTCTGAATGTCAATATATAATATATATAACGAGAGTTTAAAATAATAATTAATCAAAGCAAAGCAGCAAAAACTAGCAATAGACTATAGGGACTTAATACAATGGGTTATCTCTGCTGTAGAAAAAATTCATGTCAGCTTCAGATATACAAAATTCTCTATGAAATGTGAGAACAAGAAAATAATTCCATCACACAATATTATTGCTCCCTATTTGAATTTCTCTCAAGCTATAGGTTCTTATTAGGAGTTTTGCTGCATGGATACTATACAAGCACAAAAGAAAACCAAATTCTGTCACAAGGAACATAAAGTCTAGTCATAAAATAATATATTTTACTATATGCTGAGGAAGAAAAAGATAAAACAGTACCTTTCCTGTGACAGAAGTCATAGCACATCAATCTGAACAGCCATAAAATTTCGAAAGATGGCATGTCAAAGGAAAATTTTGAGGAGGAAGTTGTAAAAAACATAGTGGAAGTTCTTTTTGATTATTCCTAGAACAAGAGGTACCTTGGGAGAAAGAACAAACTTCTTGGTTAAAAGTATGTTCAGCTTAGCAATGGGATGTGGCATCACAGGCCTGAGATTTACTTGATTCAATCGCTTATTGTGGTTTAAGCACCTGATGGCAATTTTTTAAGATTTTTGGCCCAATCTCAAAAGCCAGATTTTCGTCTCAGAATCTACATAACAGCTGTATTCCTTTGGAAGAAAATAAATCTCAAAACTCTGGAAATGTGAAAAATGTGATTAAAAAAATTATTTAAGATGAACTGACTCTGGAGAAATCTACAGTAGTTATAGACAGCTATACTTCCGCTATTCAAGTTCACTCGGCACCTGTTATTATAGATATATATGTGTGTGTGTATTTATATAAAACATAAAAATACCTTAATCTGTTGTCTGTTACAGGGAAATGTTAATGATTACAAACTTTGTTGCCTATTTGCTTGTTTCATAAGGCTTGGAGAGAGAAGAGAGATTCACATCACTGGAACAGCAGCACTATAGATATAGCAAAGATCAAATATACTTTGCCAGAGAAAGACAGGGATATTAACTCTATAAACCACTAATAAATCTTAATAATTTATCAAAATAAGTCTGAAACATTCAAGAACCAGCTTGTACAGATATATTTAATTTTTCATTTCCTAAAGTTATAAGGTTAAACAAATTTTATTCCATGGCCTATTTTATAATTCCGTGTAGTTTACCAACCATTATAATCACTATGATATAGCCTCATCCAACAATAAAGGTGAAATTCTTTTGGACTGTATGTAATTCTCATTACACATCTGTCAGCCATCTGTCTCTAAATATCACTTGAAGCCAATCAACAAAAATCAAAACCAAAGTGAAAAGTGCTGAGGCTCTTTCACAGAGGTAATTTTTTCAAAACAAAGCATTCCTGTCAGTCAGAGGATTCCTGAACAGGTTTCGTATGGCCATTTTCCAAAAAAATTAGCTACTCAGTTTGAATGCAGCCGTGACAAATCTTGCAGAGGAAGCAAAATTATTAGAATATTCATTTACTAGTTTTACTCAAGGGCAATCCTTTATCCTGCACATGAATTCATGCTACCCTCTCCAAGTGAAAAGTTGTTTTTCTTTCTGGTAAAAATTACTGTTCACTCTGCAAAACTATGAGCTTTGATGTTCACTCGCAAGCAACTACCAGTATTTACTAGACCATTGGATCACAGTAAAATATAGTCAGTTGGATTTTAAAGAAAATTTGGTGTTATAGCTGATAATATAATAATAACAAAGGGCTACAAAGGTGATTTGGGGCCTAGAACATCTCTCTGCTGAGGAAAGGCTGAGGGACTTGGGTCTTTTTAGTCTGGAGAGAAGACTGAGGGGGGATCTGATCATCACCTGTAAATACTTAAAGGGTGGGTGTCAGGAGGATGGGGCCAGTCTTTTTTCAGTGGTGCCCAGGGTCAGGACAAGAGGGAACGGGCACAAACTTGAACACGGGAAGTTCCATCTCAACATGAGGAGGAACTTCTTTGCTGTGAGGGTGGCAGAGCCCTGGAAGAGGCTGCCCAGAGAGGTGGTGGAGTCTCCGTCTCTGGAAACATTCAAACCTGCCTGGACACATTCCTGTGGGACCTGCTCTAGCTGGACCTGCTCTGGCAGGGGGGGTTGGAGGAGATGATCTCCAGAGGTCCCTTTCAACCCCATATCATTCTGTGATCCTGTGATTTTGTGATTCTATAATATTCTCCCTCCTTACTTCCACCCCAAAAGCAAATAAGCTGAGTATTTTCTGTTGCCCTCAGTCTTTAAGTAAGTTGCCTTTCTCTGAATACCACAATTAAAGATGGAAAGCTTGTGACCTCTGTTCCAGTGAAGCAATTTGTCAAAGCTTTATTGTATATGAGTCAATGAGCTTTTTCCTTTTTCTTCTTTAAATACACAGTTTATTACGATCCTGGTCAGAAGACTAAGCTTCATGATTCCACCCTGAATTTTCTTGAACTCCTTTCTTCAGATATAGACCTGATTGCAATTATATTTAACTCTGAAATCAGTGAGATCATTAAAGTGACTAAAGCTAGGCACATTAATAAGAGTTTTGCTGAATCAGGGCCTAGAAGAAGATATTTTAATACAGTTTTAATTTTTCCACTTTACTGTCTTAAAGCTACTACCAAAATCTTAATGCCATGAACTGCAGAGCCATAGATTCCCTTCAAGACTAAGAAAAATATGAGCTTTCTGTATCAAAAGTGGGTTTGGGGATTTTAACTCTAGAATCTTATTACTTGTTAATGTTTTCATTTTAGCATAGGCTACCTAGTGTGTCATGCACTATATATATCATGCCCACTGGAAAAAGCAAGTGCGGTTGATTTTGTATAATCTATTTTCAAAGCTGATTGTATTCCATTGATAGCACAGTCCTCTGCGGAACTGAATAACACAAGGGAGTCTGTATCTTGTTAGGATTTGTTGTACAGTTTCCTTTCCTTTATGCCTTCAAAACTCCTAGTATTTTAAATACAGTAGAAAAACTTCAGAAATTCTGTCACTTCATAGCATGTTTAATTCGAGCAAGAACTTCCACTGGCTATGTCCTTGTAAATTTTCCAACCTATTTTCAATCCCAAGCTAAGAGAAAAAACAACAGCAAACAAACCCAATCACACAAATATTCAAATGAATGCAGAGCTGAAGGACAGAAGAGTGCATTTAAGAAACAGGATGAAGAAGTAAGGCGTAAGAAATTAGGACAGCATGATAGGCAAGGAGGCAATTAGGAGCCTGTAATTTAGAGATAGGCAGAAGACGATACAAAGGGCAAAATATAACATAACATGACAGGTGAGGAATGAGGGGGGGTTATTACGCACAGGAGAAAGATGGAGCAAAAGGATGAAATTGCACAAACATCTGCTGACTCAGATGAATGTGTCAGCACTCTAAAGGCAAAAGGCAGATGAACTAGATGGGAAGTAAAATACAGATGTAAGAAGCTTTGCAGCTTTGCTTTATTTTATTTTATTTTATTTTATTTTATTTTATTTTATTTTATTTTATTTTATTTTATTTTATTATTTTATTTTATTTTATTTTATGAGAAAGACCAGATTAGATGAAAAAGAACATGTTTTTTTCTAAAAAATATCCATCATTAAGTGAAATCTTAATGATGCTCAAACTCCACTTCTTTTCCTCATCCTTAAATGGATTATGTTCTATGTGCTATTTAATT